>NW_006787051.1:1838967-1865804 GCF_000442215.2 Lipotes vexillifer
CCCCCCCCCCGCCCCCCGCACTGCCTTAAATACCAGCAGAGCAAACAGCCTCAGACAAAGCTGCGCCATATATCAATTACCAAGAGGCTGTGTGCTCCTCTGGGTGGAGGGAGCCTGAGCGAGCGGCCAGGGCTGCTGCCCCAGCTGATAAGGCCCCGCATTGTTCAGGGACAGCTGGCAGCTTGATAAGGGCCTGCTCGTCCGAGATAATGGCAGTGGGCAGGCGCCTCGCGGCAGTTTAGAATTTCTTGGGTCTCCAAGAAAGGTTCTATTAAGCCCACTGACCCCAATTGAATATTAATTAGCTAATTAACGGATTTATTGTTCCACGCCATTTCTGGAGAGGCCATTTTTTTCGAGCGCCATTATTTTTGTAAATGATTTTTCACATTGTGCATAATTGAATCTTTGCAGCTGCCAGCATCTTCTGCATGATTTGGCAAAAAAAAGGAAGCAGAAGCACTTAGGGTCCCCCCCACCCCCCTCCCGCCTCTCTCTCTCTCTCTGAACAAATGTTTTCAGCCCCTCCTGCTAATGCTGCAGCGAGGGGGAAGGGGAGGGGTTGCTGGTTCTGTTTCACAGGTTTGTTATTTAAGCGGAACTGCAACGTCCGCACTCCTTTCCTCCCTTTCATAGGCAGCTGAGGGCCGAGGCACTCTGTGCGGTCCCGCACCAGGCCTTTGTCTAGCTATCTTCAGACTGGCCAGACTTCGCTTTTTGCAGCCCTGACTCCTTAAAGCATTGCGCTTTATATTAGGGGTAGGTAGAGGGGACAAGATCCAAGCTTGTCCCACCCAGAACTCCCAGCAGGGAGGCCAGCTCTGACAGCAGAGCAGCATCCCTTGTGGGCTCTACCTCGGCTCCCACCTGCCCTTCCCGGCTGCAGCCCCGCCCTTCCCTAGCCGGAGCCTACCTGGGTCTGGTTGCTCTGAGGGAACAGAACCCCATCCCAGCATCTCTCTGCTGTTCTTTAATAAGCCTGCTCCAAATTCCACGCCAGGGCTGTGTGACTCCCTGGAGCCGGCATCTGCCCGTAAGTTGACCCAGGCGGTCCCACAGGCCAATGGCTGATTGAATCAAACCCATTCCTCAGCAGAGGGTCTGGAATGGGGGGCGGGGTATGTGTGCTGGAGTGGGGCTTACGTGGAGGGCTCAGCAATATCGTCAGGCAGCACTGCGGAGCCCCGCTGGACATCTCAGCCCCCTTCAGAATCATTAATGAAGCCGGGGGCAGACAGAGGCTCCAGGAATATTAGTCAGGGTCCCCCCGTGGGTGAGTCTAAGGAAGGCTTATGCCCAGGACCTGCCCCTGGCCACCAGGCGCTGCAGAGTTTTATGGGGATTTTTTATTAAGCCACCTCTTCCTGCCCTCGTCCCTGTCCCTATCCTGCCGCTGGTGCTCAGAAGGAGGAATCCTGAGGGCTTTTCTGAGCAGAGACATGGGTCAGGGAGAAGGTGTCGCATCCGCCTGTGCAGACACTGGCTGGGATCATGCCATCTGCCCACTTCCTTTCCTCTGGGCTGGAAGAAAGTCACAGTAGACAGCCTGACAGATGTCATGGGCATCCCCACCAAGTGCAAAAGTTGTGGAAGGGACCCCAAAAGTCTGTCTAGGAACTGGAGGTGGCTCTTAGAGTTGGGGAGGGGGGTCATTCAGTCTCTGTTTGAAGATCTCCAGGGAAGGGAAGCTTTAATAATAAAGAGTCATCCTTGGGCTTCCCTGGTGGCACAGTGGTTGAGGGTCCGCCTGCCGATGCAGGGGACATGGGTTCGTGCCCCGGTCCGGGAAGATCCCACATGCCGCGGAGCGGCTGGGCCCGTGAGCCATGTCCGCTGAGCCTGCGCGTCCGGAGCCTCTGCTCTGCAACGGGAGAGGCCACAGCAGTGAGAGGCCCGCGTACAGCAAAAAAAAAAAAATAATAATAAATAAATAAATAATAAAAAATAAAAAAGAGTCATCCTTGTATGGAGTCTGCATGCTCCTCTAACACCCCACTCTGAATCTCCCTGTCCGCATGACAACCATTCAGCTAATAACAGCAATAATCATAATCGTATCTAACGTTAATTGAGGAACTACTATGTGCCACACACAGTACTAGGGACCTAATATGCACCACCTCATTTAGTCTTCCTAATATCCCTGTGAGGCAAGTGAGATTTTGAGGCACAGACATGTGACGTAACCTAGGCAAGGTCACTGATGAAAGTAACAGCACCAGACGCCAAACTCCACTTTGCCAGACACCACTTTTGACAACTCTACTCTCCAGACAGGAAAACCATGGCCCGGAGGCTGTTCTTCTGTGGTTAGCAAGCTCAGTTGCTGGGTATTCCCGGGCGGTCCAGTGGTTAGGACTCTGTGCTTCCACCTCAGGGGCTCAGGTTCGATACCTGGTTGGGGAACTGAGATCCTGCAAGCCGCTTGGTGCGGCAAACAAACAAGCAAACAAAAAACCCCACAAAAACAAAACAAACAAACAAACTCCTCGTCTAGCAAGGTCTCCCTTCTCCCCGACGTCCTGGACCTCCTTTCCGTTGTCCAAAGCACAGAGGTGGTCTGGCCAGGAGAGAGCAGTGTGAACCCATCACCTTCCACATTTTAGACACTATATTGTGTTAATGCAGCCTAGCTGGCAATAAGTTCTTAGCAAGGGGTCCCACTCCTCCCAACACCTCCTATCCTCCAAAGTCCAGATTCATTGTTTTGAAAAGGAGCCACAGAGAATAAAGACACCAGAGATAGGGTGGGCCCCAAGTATGTACTTCCAGCAGCTTAATGAAGCCATCAAGGACATAGGGGTTTCCATTTCTCCATTCTGCCTTCCTGCGTGTCAGCTTCATTCTAAGGCTGGTTTCCTTTGCGGTCATAAGATGCTTCCAGTGGCAAACAGAGCTTCCTCAAGACAACTTGTATACCTACTCGCTCTGGGCCAATAATAGGCGCCAGGTGTACTCTTTTGACTTAGACTGATCATCTGTGGGATGGAGGTTGGGAGTCAACCAAATGTCCACCATATAGGGTGTCTCAGGGAGCTGCTCCCTTGTTCCTGTGGGAGAGAAAAAGATGTTCAAGCTTTGACTCACTTCAGTCTATCAACCAGACATACATTGCTTCTTCCTGGATTTACCTAAGAGAAATTCACCACTGCAACAAAGCCGATTCTCACCGGAGGAATGCATATTCCTCCTAATAACCTGATTTTTATTTCTCTCCAATAATTATGACCTGGAATTATTGTACTAAGGAAGTGTTTGACTCATTTCTGATCCTGCTTTCACAGGCTCCTCCATTCACAGAAAATGCTCCCCCCTGAGTCATTTGGGATATTGGCACCATTCTCAATTCCTTTCTCTGTAAGCCCCAAATGTCTTCCCTGGTAACAGGGGGTTGTACTGAGGAGGTGGCCACAGTCCATCTCAACTCATAAAAAAATTGCTTACCCAATATGAACACCGTTCCTTTGGCTATTTTATTCTCTGTGCTTGCAGAAGCCCTAGGAGCAGAACATGGGTAAAAGTCCTTGGGAGGAGATATGGGAGGCTGGGTTTTCTGAAAAGGGAAAAAAGCAGACCTGAGAGGCTATGGCAGGTAGAGCATTTCACCTCTGCATCCCCAGGAGGGTTCTAGTATATGGTTTTTGAATGGGTATAAAAATAAAAAATCCCAGCAGGGGCCCATGAGGAGCAAGTTATGCAAAACTCATTTCTCACCTGGGCAATTGAAAGTGCAGGTGTCCCCACCCCTGGTGTCTGCTCCCTCTGATTCACCCTTTATATCGCCCCAGAGTGATCTTTCAAAGAGTACAAATCTGATCATGTCCTTGTTCCATTTACAAAGCTGTGACATTTCCCTGTTGCTTCGAGGATAAAGGCCCCTGCAATCTCCCCTGCCTGGCATGAGGGCCCCTGCAAGCAGCCTGGCCACTCTCCCCTGGGGCCTCTGTGTTCTGTGTTGCAGGCACACCTGGACACCCTCCACCCAAGCCCACTCTCTCCCACTCTCTCCCACTTCTGGGCCTTTACCCTCTGCCTGCCATGCTCATCTTCCCTTGTTTGATGGTTCAAGTGTCCTTTCCTCAGAAACTCTCCTGTTTGCCAGGCTGAGTTAGTCACCTTCTCTCCCTTCTTTCTGAAGCTCTATCATGACACCGACAACTCTGAGTTATGACTTTGTCACTGGCCGGCTCCTGACTCCCTTCCTTTCTGTGAGAGTTTCTGAGGGCAGGGACTTTGCTCCATTTCTTTTGTATCTCTCTTGCCTTAGCCTATATTAGATGCTCAACATGCCTTGGATAGATAGGAAAGTGGTTGGAAGGAGGAATGGAAAGAGAGAGGGATGGATGGAGGAGTTAAACCAACCTCACTCTTTTCTGCCTATGTCACTAGACAGCTATCGGGGATGATCTGCAATGTGTAGTTCACATAAATTCTTTCACAACCTCATCCGTGCCTGTGACGGAAAACTGTGTGACATGGTACTACTCAGCTCTTTGAAGAACTGCCCCCAAAGACCATCAAGTAATGGGAGCCTGATAGGAGGTGTCTAGTGACCAGCCACAGAACTCTGTCCTAGGCCATGTCATGCCCAATTTTTAGCCAAGAGATTGATCATCTCTGCTTGCAGTTAGCATTATTACCCCTCGGGAGAGGCAGTGTTTAAAAATATCACCCCAGGGCCTCCCTGGTGGCGCAGTGGTTGAGAGTCCGCCTGCCGATGCAGGGGATACGGGTTCGTGCCCTGGTCTGGGAGGATCCCACGTGCCGCGGAGCGGCTGGGCCCGTGGGCCATGGCCGCTGAGCTTGCGCGTCCGGCAACGGGAGAGGCCACGACAGTGAGGGGCCCACATATCGCAAAAAAAAATATATATATATATATCACCCCATGGTGCTGAACTCTGCCACCTGTTGAACACTTCTGTTCTATCAGACCTCAGAGTCCTCCCCAGTCAAGGGCACCCCCTGACTCGGATCATGTGCCTTGTTCCGCAAGCCAGAGACCATCCAGTATCTCTGTGAACTGTGGCTCTCTACTTCTAGTCTTCTTCCCTATGTGCCATGTGTCCTGCTCAGGAACCTATTATAGCTCTCTATTGCCTTGTACATAAAGGCTTAAACTCCTCTTAATTTCTTGTCCCCCATGTCAGCTCCAAACACATTCTATCTCCCCATGTCCCATCTTCTGTCTCAGCCAGTCAACTTCCCCCTGTACCTGTAAGGGCTTCCCTCATATTTCTAGCTATTCTTTCTGTAAGAAGCAACTCCGTATCCACCTCCTCTCAGATCTTTTTTTTACCACACCTCCTCCTCAGAGTTCTCACAGCATGATACTCATTCATTCACCCGCACTGTGGGTGGCTTATATTGATGATGTATGCCTGAGGAACCACAGAGCAGGCGTCCTGCCCCAAGATACAGAAGAGCTGACTTCTATCCCCTCCTCTGCACCACTTGGCCACATTACAATGTCTTTTATTTCCTCACCTGTGAAATGGGCATATGAACCTGTGCTCTCCCAGGGAGGTTGTGAGACAAATACAGCAACGGAGGGGACATGGATTTAATAAGCAGAGACATTTCTATTATGGGGAGCTGTCATTTGCGCTGTTGGGTGGATAAGCTCCCAGAGGGTACAGGCCTGTGACCTCAGGAATGCACATGGTCCACAGGGAACAAGGGGCTCTTGATATCCTGCCTCTAAAGTCTCTTCAGGCCTAAGGGCATTATTTCGCTGGACAAAGGGGCTACTGATGAGCAGTGGGGGTAGGTAGAAATGTGAGCGTTCCTTTAGGGAATAAAGGCAACCAGAAGTGTAATGGGGATCCGCTCATCACCCAGGTGGGGTCAGGAGCTCGGAATTTACGTGTACTGTGGGACTCTGGGATCTGTGCCCCTTCCTCTGTGTGGAGCTTTTATCCTTGCCTGTTTTCCTGCAAAAATCAGAAGGTGAAGCTTGAAGGTGTACAGGACTGGTAGAGTAGAGGATGGGGGGTTAGGAATACGATGCTTCATACTTCAAAGTGCTGCTGGTGGTGAGGGTTACAAGAGACAAAGCCAGTGGTGGAAGGTAGAGTCTGACCCCTGCTTGGCCTGAGGTAGGGCTTGCACTGTGGAGGCTTGGGGGTCCCCAGCAGGACAGGCCATGCCACTTTTCTTCTTATATTCCCACTCTAACAGGTTATGGGCTAAACATTGGTGGACATCTACCGCTGGTGGGGCTGGGAAGAGAGCATGCAGTAACAGCTTACCACCACATGTCCTTTGACAGGGGACTCAAGGGCTCCCAGAATGTGGGAGGGGAGGGACCTCTAGGATTATGTAGCAAATCCCCCAGTGAACACAGGGGAGCAGAGCCAGGTGGAGTTGGGAGCCCAAGTTAGAGGCCCTAAGTTAAGGAAACAATGTTAGGGCACCCCCCTATATGATTTAAAATAAATGTAATATCTAAAGTGCAAAAGAAAATTGTATTTTTGAAATGAAACAAACTTACACATATGACAAAATTAAGATTGCCCCTTGGGAATTCCCTGGCGGTCCACTGGTTAGGACTCTGTGCTTCGACTGCAGGGGGCCCGGGTTTAATCCCTGGTCGGGGAACTAATCCCGCAAGTCACGTGGCATGGCCAAAAAAAAAAAGATTGCCCTTTTTTAGTTTGGTTTTTCCACCTTGCAGGTCCCAGACAGGAGGCAGAGGGGAAGAAGACAGGTCACAATGAAGGGCGCTCTTGGCATCATTTCCTGGAGTTAGAGGGGCCTAAACAGGGGCCTCCCTTAGAATCCAGCTGCTTCTGGAGGCAGTGAGCTCCTGTCTTCCAGGCGAAGCCCACATCGTAATACTTGGAGGTGCTTTCCACTCTGCGGCTGATTGAGGACCAAAGGGCTCGGCCTCAAAAAGTTCAGGACCACGGAGAGCTCCAGGGAGCTCCACAGCCCTAATCCCGTTCTCCCTTCTACAGGGCCTGTTCAAGCCTTACCTTTAAGCAGGGAAATTTCGAAGCTCCGGTGGGGATGATGGCCACAGTTCAGCCCTCCTCAACACTCTCTCTTCATCCAACCCTACCAGTTCGGGCCCATCCTGCCCAGTCTCCTGTAAGCTCAGCCTTCCTGAACTCACCGGGGCATGTGCCTGGAGGGAGAGGATCCTCTGATGATGCTTCCACTGCGACCCTGCCCAACAGCCGGGAGGCTTCTGTAAAAAGCCACAGCCTGAGGCTGGGTGGGAGGACAAGGTACAGGATCCCTCTGCAGATGGGAAGTGGTAGTAATTAGCCTTAACAGGGAGGGAAGGGCAGCCCACTTCATTACAGGGAAATGAGATTTTTAAATCCCATTTTAAGGGCCGCGTCAGCTCTAAAATGGCCTGTGGTGGGGCCTCAGAGCGCTTAGTAATTAGATCTCTTGTTTCTAACGAAAGCAGAGGGGCGGGAGGAGGGGGTCACTTAATGAACACAGGGATTAGCTTCCAAACAGGCCCTAAATAAGAAGACAGGTGCAGGGGAGGGCGTGAAGGCCAGGCCTGGCCAGCTGGGCCCCAGGCTGAGGGGCAGCCAGCCTGTGGGAATTTGGAGAAGGGGGTCCAGGGTCTCCTGAGCCTCACGGAGCCAGTGTCCACTCCAGCCCTACTTTATGCCAAGTCCCCCTCAGTTCTTCACTGTGAGAGGGTAGGGGTGGATGGTCGCCTGGCGTCCCCAGCCTAGAAGCAAGGGGTTCTGGTGTTAGCTGGATTCTGGAAATCCATGGCCCTGCATGAAAGGCCAGGATGAAGCAGGAGGGGTGTCCACAGGAGCCAGACAAAACAACCCTTCCTCCGGGGGGCACCTGATGGGGTGCACTGTTGGCAGCAGCAGGAGTCCCCAGCCTCAGCTCTGTGATGTACAGCTAAGAGAAACCCACCTGCCTTGGCCCCTCTCTGGGCCAGGACAGTCCATTAGGAACCCTGAGGCTGAGCCTCAACCTGGACCTCCTCCCCTCAGAAGAGACCAGCCAGGCTGAGGGTGGTGAGGTCTGGAGAAGAGAAAAAGGAGGATTGGTCATGCTGGTCCCATTGTCCTGTGGCCCTCTGTGCGTTGCCAATTCCTGCTTTTACAGCAAATCTTCTTTTTCCCTGGAAAACTGGTCGTGCAGAGTCTGCAGAGAAACCTACTTTCTTGATGCCTCCTCTGTGGAGGGCAGTAATTCGAGGTGTTCAGAACAAGAAGGCTAGAATTCCCCAGAAGCCATGGATCCAGCCAACATGTCCCAAGTTAGTGGTATTATGGGGCAGGGAGACCTGTGATGGCATCAAGATCCCAAGCCCAGTTTCTTGGTACTTTAAGGAAAACTCTTTCTTGTTAACCTGGAAAACAAAGGGAGAGAAGCAGCGAGCAGGCGTCAGGGCTGAGTGGTGCTTTCTCTCCTCCATGCACTGTGTGCCCAAGTAGGATCCTTGGCTGGAATGCAGGTCTCAGGATGCAGGAGACAGAGCCCTGGGCCAGGCTGAGGGCCAGGAGGTCAGGCTTCCAGACCAGGCTGGCTACAGTGTGCCCTAGCCGTTGCTTCCTCTCTGGTCCTCAATTTCCCCAAAGTGAGCCCTTTGATTAAGATGGTCCATAAGAATGGGCCAGAAAAGGTCACTCCTTCCCACTCTGTCCAAAGTAGGCCTCCCTCTAGCTATTCAGAACTACATTTAGCTTGTTATTGATCTATTTGTTTATCATCTGTCTCCCCCACTAGGCTGGCTGTAAACTACACACAGAGAAGGACCCTGTCTGCCTTCTCCAGTGGCATTTCCATTCCTCTGCGCCCAGCACCATGCCTGGCATGTAGCAGACACTTGATTCATGTCTGCTCACTGGCTGGCAGGCTGGTTCCCTGACTGAATGAATGATGATGCACTGGGGACTGCCTCCCTGAGAAACCTCCAGCTCAGGGATTGGATGACTGAGAAACCTCCAGCTCAGGGACTGGGTGACTGAGAAACCTCCAGCTCAGGGATTGGGTGACTGAGAAACCTCCAGCTCAGGGATTGGATGACTGAGGAACCTCCAGCTCAGGGATTGGATGACTGAGGAACCTCCAGCTCAGGGATTGGGTGACTGAGAAACCTCCAGCTCAGGGACTGGATGACTGAGAAACCTCCAGCCAAGGGACTGGGTGACTGAGAAACGTCCAGCCCAGCGATTGGATGACTGAGAAACCTCTAGCCCGGGGACTGGATGAGCTGCCTGGAGTCCCATCACTGCTCCACCCTGCACTGCCTCTGACTCCATCATCTGGAATTGCTCATCCCACTCAGCACCCAGCATAGGCCAGGACCAGTGACAGGCTCAGTTAGGATGTGCAATAAGGGACAGAAGTGCCCAAGGGCCCTCCTTACCCAAGGAACAAGTTCTCAGTTGGGGGATGGTTTGTATTGAGAAACGGGTGGGGCAGGGGGTCCAGGGGCTCTGTCATGGGTAAAAGCTACTGTGCACTCCTAGATCCTTCCACTGCACAGGGCTGCCTCTAGGTGTCCATTTCACACGAGAATTACCTGTATGGAATCTGGAGTTAGAACAGGTCTGAATTCAGATCGAGGTTCTATTACTTGCTAGAATGGCTCTTTGAGCCTCAGTTTCTTCAACGGTGAAATGGGGATGATGATAATAATAGCAACCATAGCAACGGGGGTGATAAAAATAGCACTTTCCCTAATAGAGTTACAAGTGGCTCAAGTGGGTTAGGCGTGTTTTTACTTATGAAAGCCCACGGAGTTTGTCCCACACTGGTCCCAGGGTGCAGTGCCCTTTCCAGAAAGCACACACCAATGCCCAGGAACAGCCTGTGGGGTGCAGTTAGAGGCTGCTGTGGGAGGGTCCCAGGCCTCAGAACAAGTGGACCTAGACCTGGCTGTATATAGTGAATGTTCCAGCAGTGACTACGTGTTGTGCTGTTTACCATGAGCCAGTCGCAGTTGTGAGTATGTGCTGTCCATGTGACGACTCAGCTAATGTTCAAGGCAGCCCTGAGAAGTAGGTACCATCCACACGCCCCTTGTAAGGATGAGAAAACTCCTCATCTGCAAGATGGGAGCTAAGTAAGCTGCCCAAGGCTGTACAGCTGCCAGGCAGAGGAGCTATGATCAGAACTCACGTAATCTGGCTCCTGAGCCACATGCCACCACCATGCCACACTGCCCTTTGCCACCATGGTCGCCCTCACCCCACGCCTTCTCTGCAGTTAGAAGATTCTCCCCAGACTCTTTGCTCACTCTCTCTCCCTTCTCTCCTGCCCTCTGTCTCATCTCTCTCACATCCCCTGTCTCCTCCCTTTCCTCACTCTCTCCTTTCCTCCCTCCCTTCCCCCGCCTCGCATTCCCTCCCTCACCTCTCCCTGTCTCTGTGTTCCTCTGTCTCAGGTAAGTGGTCCCTGATCTGTGCTGGCAGATGGGGAGGGAGGCGAGCCTGGGGAGAAGGGGAGCCTGGGTCATTTGGGGGAAGCCTTTGGCCCCCTGTGGGGAGAGTCCCCGTGGTCCCCAAGTGTAGCAGGAGACCAGGTAGAACGAGAGGTGTGGCCTGGGAACTGCCTCAGTCCCTTTAGCACCTCAGACTCTGGAAGACAACAGTGTACCTGCCGTCCAGAACTATAGGGAACTCTGGCCACCACAGGGCTTCGCACTGCTCACAGAGCAGACCCAGGAGGTGTGAGTCCGTAAGTCAAGCTGAGGGAAGAGCCCCTGGCCCAGCTCTCCTCTGGAATCTGGTTGTGCCTGCAAAGAAGGCAGGGGAATGGGGGGATGCAGACCTCCAACCTGGGCGCCACAGGCAGCCAAAGGGCGCCTGAGCCCCCGAGGAACTTTCCCTTCAAAGGCCATAATCTCTGCCAAACCCAGTGCCAGTGGGATAGACTTGGGACTGGGCTGCTTGTCTTGGGCTCCGAGCATGTGAGTTCAGAGAATCGGGGTCTAGGCAGCACCTACTGGAAGCCTTGGGTAGGTGTGCAGCCTGGGGTCTGGAGAGAGGGAGAAACCAGTGTTTTGGGGAACCCAGCAGCACAGAGGGTTTCCATCAGTTCTCAGAAAGACGGATCCTGCCCCAGAATAAAAACCATTTTGTAGAGTCCAGAATATTTGAATCCAGGTCTTTTTTCCCCCACTGGAAATAGGTTTTAAAAGCTAATTTCTCTCCCTCCTTTCTGAGGACTGGCCCAGCTTCTCCCTTTCCTGCTACAGCAGTTTCATGGTAAAGTGCCTCTCACCTCTGCCCTGCACCCCTGATGAATGCCCTGAGCAGCAATGGCATTCCCCTTCCTAGGTGCGGCCCTGAGCCCCTAGAGAGGGTCATGAGGGTCTAACCCAGGTGGAAGGAGCCCCAGCAAGGGACATCCCCTGATCCAAGAAGGGGGTGCAGGTGGTGAAAGGGAAAAACCACATGGCAGAAGGAAGTTTGATGTGAAACTTATTATGTGAGCACTGGACCCAGCCCCGAGGGGAGAGTGGGTGAGTGTGGCCTCACTGGAGCCTCAGGGCTCAACATGGCAGCAGAAACAGAGAGGTGTCGCTAGGTTGCGGGCAGACCCACTGGTTGGAGGGGCTATTGCTGGGTGACGGAAAATGGCCCCAACAGGAGGGAGCTTAGGAACAATCTACTCTGGAGGTACCAAGAGTATGAAGAGATCTGGACACCCTTCAACCTCGTGTCTGGGGGTAGGAGGTTGCTACCTTTGCTGGGATAAAGCAGTATGTCTTCCCCAGGGGCCAGGAGCAGAGATGAGGTTTGCTCATGAGGTGCTGATGAACCAGCACTCTTTTCTGGATTTTAGCTGTGTGTGCGTGCACGCGCGCGCACGTGTTTGGGTCATCTGATCTTTTTTTCATGATAAACCAATCTTGATCAAGTATTTTTCTGGACCAACTTACCTTCGTATCAGCTCATCTTTATTCATTCATTTTTAGCTAATTACAGTTTGGGAGGTAACATATAGCTAAATATTGACTTGCAGACTGACAGAATTCTCTCACTGGAATTTTCACCAAGAGTGATGCACAGTCACAGCTACAAAGCATCTTTCCTTAACCTACCCTCACCTGGTGGCAGCACCCGCAGATGGGTGGTGCTGGGGATCACTCAGTGCCAGATTTAGTCTGGCCTTGACTATCTCTGACAGCTTTAAGGGAGAGAGCAGTTATCTCCATGTAGAGGTGAGATTTCGCAGGCAGGAATTTCCTGTGGATTCCACCTGTGGCTCCTACATGTCTCATGATATGGGGCACGGTTTCTGGGACCAGGCCCAGGAGAAGACGACCCATACGAGATTCCATGATGGGCCCTGCAGCAGTGTCAAGGTTAGGATCAAACTTCTTTCCAAACACAGACTATGTGGTCCAGCTTCAGACCAAGGAGCGGGGGCATAAGCAGGTGTCATGTTCCACGGGTCCCAGGCCCCTTGTTAGAGTATCTCTGACACCAGGGCACTAAGGAAAGCAGGTGGGGAGATGGGGTCCCAGGGGCTGGCTGGGGATGGAGGGGATTTGTGCATAGCTAGTGCAAGGCTTGCCACATCTCCACTACCCACAAGCCCCAGGCTGAGGCTTGAGCTGCTACAGCCTCTAATGGTTCACGTTCAGTGCTCCCTGGCTTCCTCAACTTCAATCCTCTGTGGTGAGCTATGGCCTCAAGGAGAACCAGGTCAGGACCATTCATGCCCTACACTTAAAGAAGTTTCTCATACACAGTGGCTGGGGAGGCGGGGGAGATCAGGCTTTTCCTGGGTTTCCTCTGGGGGTTGCAAATCCTCTCCAGGTGCATAATTCCCGGCCCCCAGTAGTCATTCCAGCCCCAGCTTGGTTGCCCTGCTACAGAGAGAGATTGGTCTCCTCTCTGGCTCTCTCCCCTCCCGCCTACCTTTGGTTCCTACACCTGCCGAGGCAACGCCTGTGTGGCCTCTTCCTGGGGGCAGCTGTGGACTGCTATGGGTCTTCCTGTGCAAAGGGTTTCCTACTCGGGACCTCATGATATCCAGGATGGTGACCCCAGCTCATGTAAGCACAGCACTTCACAGTGTAGATCTCAGCCTTGTGGCTGTCCCAGGAAACAGATCATCCCCATTTCCTGGATGAGGATGGTGAGGCAGCAGTAAGTGGAGCCATGATGCTGAACTTGGAACGTTCCATGCCGTGTTAGGCTGAGGAAGTGCCCTGTCAAGGTACGGGGCAAGCAGAGTGGGGCTGGGGTCATCTTAGAAGGCCAGCTCTGCTCTTGGGGGCTTTCAAAGCCCGGCTGCCTGACTTTGAGTTGATCTCATTGTGAGTGAATTAATTGTTGTGCAACCTACAGTGTGAGACAAGTTAATTACATAATTACTGCAAAATGACACGTTATTTCATGGCTGCAATATGGTAACTCTGTTGGAAACAATTGTAATTGCCCAGAAACTGCATTCGAGTGGCTCCGTTATCTCTCGATAACCATGTAATTAACTTGTTACAACTTTATCTGCAGCAGACTCCAAAGTTAGGACTTGGGTCCTTGGGGTGGGCACAGCCATCCTAGACATAAGGGCCCAGCCCAGGGAGGGTCTGGCATTGAGGGCTCTGCTACAGTCCAGGGAAATAATGTACATGCTGAGCGAGAAAAAAATCCCTCATTACAGACTCCAGCCTCAAGCTCATGTGCTCAAACCCATTCACAATCTCACATGGTCACACACAGACGACAGCTCCCTGGTCTCGCCAGACCCACTCAAATATACCCACCAGACTCACTCAAATATACCCACTGCAGCCTCTCTTTTCTCTCACATACACGGGTGTGGGTCCTTCATAGAAAGTGGGAGCCCCAAAGTAGAAAACTCCTACCCCAAGATCCTTGGCCCTAAAGATCCCTTCCCACGGACTGGACCACTGGCCACAAAACCATATCTTGGAGATGTAGCCTCCTCCAAGCGCCCATAAGAGCTCAGCCATCCTCCCGCTTCACTCAAGTGGAGAAGCAGGCCCGGGGGCAGGTGACGTGAGATGGCAGCGCATCCCTGCTTCGCCCAGGCAGCCAGTTCCCTGCCCAGGAGCAGGCAGAGGCTGAGGCTGTAGGCTGACTCCATCTGGGCTCTGGTCTGTGGCCAGGATGAAAACCATCCCTGGGGAAGGAGGAGTGAGTGGCCTGATGGTCAGGGGAGCCTGTCCATATAGCCTTCTCTGTTCAGGCTTTGGACCCAAGGAGCCTCTCTCTTTAATACTGTTCAGTGATACCTTTTCAGTTCCAGGCTATGTGCTCGGCACTATGGCTTCAGCCATGACCAAGACAGCATCCCTGCTGCCCTGGGTGAGCCTAGCTCAGCCGCTGGATGTCTGGCTGCCTTCCAGTCTGAGTACCTGCCGGCTTTCTGTCTGTCCCTACCTATCTCTGCCTACACATCCATCTACTTGTGTGTCCATCTCTCCTGCTTGCCAGTACACGTATGTGTCTGACTGTGTGTCTGTTGACTTGTCTGACTCTGCAGTCGTCACAAATGGTCTCATGTCTGCTGGAGGGAACCAGCCTGTCCCAGGTCTCCCCATGGTGGTCATCCTCACCTTGATGTGCTCTGTTTGTTTTCCTGGCTTTCCCACTTCTCCTCAAGGGCACGGACTGTGTCCAGTCCATGATTCATCCTTGTGTCTGGTACTTGCAGCGCAGGGCTGAGACAGACAGATTTGCCAACTGAATGAACGAAAACCTCCCGCCTGCGTGGGCTGAGTTAACAGGGAAACAGAATTGTTCTCACTCATCCAGGGACGCAGAAAGGCAGACCCCAGGTTGGGCCCAGGCTGTAAGGAAGAGACAGCAAATGCTGTCCGTGCCCACGAAGAAGGTTAAGAGGGGTTTAAGAATGGTGCTCCCATGGCAGGGAGCTCAGGATTTGGGGTCCTACCATGGAGGTAGACCAGAGCTGGGTCCCTGTCTGGGCAGTCTGCGGGGGTTTCAATGGTGGATGTAACACAGGAGCCCAGGGAAGGGAGGTTTTCATCTTGAGGGCCAGGATATATGCTCTGCCAGGGGAGGGGGAGGACACCCTAGCCCCACCTTCTGGCTGAGGGGGTGCTTGGGGTTGTCCCCTCCCTTCCAACTTGTTCCCGCTAAAGCCCACCTGGAGCCGCCCTGCCGGCTACAGCACACACTAGAGCCCCAGGCACCCCCCCACCACCACCAAGGACCAAGGGGAGGGTCTTGTTTTACTCCCAAGCCAAGGGGAGGGGCCCCAGGTCTGTGTCAGTCATGTGATCAATGCAGAATAACCTCCCCGGAAACATTCATAAGTTTAATCCACGCCAGTAATAAAATCGCATTACATTTCTCATAAAATAAATGTTCCCATTTATATACAGAAGACAGACTGTACAGGCCCAGCCTGGCCCCAGGAGGGGTCACACACAGACGGGCGGCACTGGAGGAAGGGCTCTTCCTCCCATCGAGGACAGAGGAGCTGTAATCAGCAGGAGAGCGGCTGGCCGGCCGGGCGGCTGGGCGGGTGGGCTGGCGGACGGGTGGGCCGGGCGGCCAGGCGCCGGGCGTCACTGAGCCTGGGGCTCAAAGGTGCCATTGAGGTGCCCCTCCTCATAGTCCATCTGACACAAGATCATGTTGTTCTTCAGGAAGAATCTGTCTCCCACACAAAACCTGGAAAATCCAAGCAGGAGAGACAGGCCATGGAGGGCTCCCAGTGGACGGCGGCGGCTCCAGACAGGGCCCCACCCAGCCCAGGAAGTGGACGTGTGGGAAGTGAGGTCCCGGGGAGCCTGCTCCTCGAGCTTTCCAGAGGGGATCCCTGAAAGTCTCTCGGCCAGGCCCTGCAGCCTGGGGTGTAAGACACACAGATAAGCCCGGGCCACAGCCCTTCCACATAGTCAGAGCTCCTGTGGAGGTGGGAGCAGGGCTGGGGTCGGAGGGCAGGTGTAGAAATAATGTACCTCAGTGCCGGAGAGGGAGAAAGAGAGGAGGAGCAAAGAAATAGGAGACCAACGGAGGAGGGGGAAGGAGAGAGGCAGAGATGGAGCACGAGGAAGGGATAAAATGGCTGCCTTTTCCAACCCTCTGTTCCCCCTCCCCAGCTTAAGGAAATGGCTCAGGGAAGGGCACTCTTCCTCTAAACAGAATCTGTGGGTTTCCGGGAACATCCTTCCAGGAGGAGGTGACCCTGTCCCACCATCTTCCCTCGAACCCAGAGAAGGCCCTGCTTTGCCTCTCTGCCCCTCCCGGTCCTCCTCAAGCACTGCAGGACTCAGCCCTTCCCCCAAAGGCGTGCCCAGGGTGTCTGAGGCCTGTAGTGGGACCCCAGGGTCACAGGCTCAGTCCCAGCAGATCCCACTTCAACCACCAGGTGGCGCTGCAACTTCACCGAGCCCTCCAGGCAGTAGGTCTGGGCAGAGCCCCAGCCAAACCAGCACTCCCTGCAGGTCCCTCTGGACCTCACCCTCTGGGAACACCTGTATGAACTCCTTCCTCACCTGGGGGCTCCTGAGGAAAGGGCCTGCCTTCTGGGGCCCGGCCCCCAGCCAGGGTTGAAGCGCTCTGGCTCCTTAGGTCCCTAGGGTCTCCCATGGGGCTCGGGGCACAAAGTAGGGGCCGGAAGACCAGAAACAAGGCTGGGCTGGAACCAGAATCACAGAAGTGAGTGACCGTTCCCCAAGGGGATTTCACCCTCTAGGTCTGGGAACCCTTTTTCGCTGGAATGTCCATGTGTGCTCCTGCATGTAGCACACACACACGGCACAGGACATGCATACAGAACCCTTGTGCACACACATTTAAAACATACATGCACAATACATGCATGGGACTCCTCTGGTGGCGCAGTGGTTAAGAACCCACCTGCCAATGCAGGGGGCACGGGTTCGAGCCCTGGTCCGGGAAGACCCCACATGCCGCGGAGCAACTAAGCCTGTGTGCCACAACTACTGAGCCTGCACTCTAGAGCCCGCGAGCCACAACTACTGAGCCCACATGCCACAACCACTGAAGCCCGTGTGCCTAGAGCCAGGTCTCTGCAACGAAGAGAAGCCCCCACAATGAGAAGCCCGCGCACTGCAACGAAGAGCCCCCACTCGCCACAACTAGAGAAAGCCTGTGTGCAGCAATGAAGACCCAATGCAGCCAAAAATAAATAAATAAATATATTAAAAAAATAAAAATACATGCATGGACACTACACACACTGCACACAGCTCATGCATGGCCCTGTCCATTACATTTGCACAGAGCTGTACTCCACAAACATGTACATGCGGTACTGGAGGGCACACATTTGGCTACAGGGCTCAGGTGTACATAAGACACACACATGAACATACACGCTCACAACAACATGCACACACAGAACCCGCATTTGCATGCATGCCTCCATGGCACTCCTGGTGTATGGCAGCAGGTGTCAGCTGGGGTCTGCTGAGTGTGTTGGGTCTGTTACCGGCCAGCACTCACCTCTGGTTGCAGAGCTGGCAGGCGAAGCAGTCGAGGTGATACACGTTGTCCCGGGCCCGCATCACCATCTCGAAGGCTGGAATCAGCTTGCTGCAGGCAGCGCAGTTTCCTGTGGTGCCGAAGAGCCTGCAGAGGGAAGGGTGCAGAGGGCTCAGGCACCTGTTGGGGTGGTGTTGGGGGCAGGGGAGTTGCCTCCATCCAGGGCCCCACCTGCCCTCCCCCTGGTTCAGCAGGAGGGCCTGGGCAAGAGGGAAGGAGCACAGATGACAGTGTCTAGATTCTGCTAAAAGAGAAGGCTTCAGAGAAATTGGCGCATTCACCCAGGAAGGAGACTCTGGGGACCCAGGTGTTGGCTGACACTGCCCGTCCCCCGGCTTCACTGACCATGCCCCCTCCCAGGCTTCCACTGGAGTCCCTCAAGCACCTGAGGTCACCAGAAGAACACTGGGCTGGGCCCTGAGCAAGGACTCCAGGCTTACACAAGCCTGAATTTAGAGACAGTCTGTTGATCATGGGCTGTGTGTCCTCAGGCAAGTTACTGAGTCTCTCTGAGCCTCATTTATTTCAACAGTAAAATGGGGACCATGATACATTCCTCACAAGTTTGCTGTGAAAACTGTAACCTCTCAGTCACAGCTCCTTTAGTAAATGCCTATGTAGCGTTTGCTATGTGCCAGGCGCTGTTCTAAGGGCTCTCCAAAGACCAACTCATTTAATCTTGACAACAACCCTATGGGGTGGTCTTTTTCTGCTACCAACTCATGGTATGACTTGCCTAACTCCCTTTTCTTTTTTTCTTTTTTTTGCGGTATGCGGGCCTCTCACTGTCGTGGCCTCTCCTGTTGCGGAGCACAGGCTCCGGATGCGCAGGCTCAGCGGCCATGGCTCACGGGCCCAGCCGCTCCGCGGCATGTGGGATCTTCCCGGACCGGGGCACGAACCCGTGTCCCCTGCATCGGCAGGCGCACTCTCAACCACTGCGCCACCAGGGAAGCCCTAACTCCCTTTTCTTGAACCTCAGTTTATCCTTCTTTAAAATGGGAAGGCTGGACTAGATGATCCTGTTCAAAGGTGCTTCTAAAACAGGACTGATGCCAAAAGGAAGTTCTAAGGCCATCTGGCACAACGCCTCTTTGGGGCAGGCACCCCTCCTCTTAGCTGCTGGTTGCAAAGCTCTAAGGACAGGGAACTCACTCCTTCCCCATGTAGGCCAGTCCTTGGCTGAATGTTCCAAGGGTCTGAGCCAGCCAGGCCTCTGCTCTGCAGACTGGCAGAGCAAACCCCAAGTGAGGCAAGGGGGCTGAGAGGCGGGCGGGAGGCCCTCTAATCCCTGATTTGTCCAGCTCAAGCTTGGGCGCCTGCAAATGAGCTTGGCTCCATTATTCATCAGCCTGAGCTGCCTGGTGGCTCAGATTAAGGCAGACAAAGGCCGGGCCAACAGCATCTGCTTGCCAAGAGGGGCCTTTCTGGCCACCAGTCCAATGAGAAGTGACTGCAGAGAGGCAGGCTCTGGACAGCCATTCTCTGGGGCTGAGCAGCTCAAGGAAGCCCCACACCCACGCCCACCCCGGCCCACTGGCCCACCAGGCCCCGAAGTCATTCCTGAGCCTCTGCCAGAGTCCAGGAGAATACCTTCAGGCTCCAGGAGCTGGCAGGGCCCGGGATGCTTGTGGGTGCATCAGCTCTGTAGATGAGCCCACCCTGTACTGTGGCCGTCCCGCTCCAGGTCCTGTGGACTCATCAGATGGTCTGTCACCTCCCCTCAACCTGGTAGGTTCAGCCCCCAGGTGATGTCCTAAACCTCCAGACTTGGAGACCCCTTCCAGGTTGCCGAGGGGTGAGTCCCCAGAAGCATCCTTAACCCCTCCTCCTGGCCTCAGCATCTCTCCTCCAGCCCCAGTCAGGAGCACTGAGTCACACATCCTGGTTTATAGCACCACTTAAAAAAAAAAAAAATACTCCTGCAAAGGCAGAAGTTAAAAGAGAAGGTGCAGGCAAGTAAACCTTAGGCTCTTCCGGGAAATAGGGGAGCCTCTGCTGATAACCCCGCCCTCCCCCCCCCCCCCCTTAGGCTCTTCGGGGAAATGGGGGAGCCTCTGCTGATAACCCCGCCCCCCCCCCCCCCCCCGCCCCGACATGCCCAGTCCTGAGCACAGGGAGCCCCAAGAAGCCTGGCCATGACCTACTAATTAAGGCGATGGGCCTTCCTTCCCCGTAAGGCCCTGCCACCACCCAGCAGCCTGCATGGGAGCCAAATGCAGATGCTGGGTCTCAGCCAAGGCCCCTGCTTTGTGGCCTCCTTCCAGCCTTGCTGATGTCATAGATGGCCTAAGGGAGGGTTAACTGGGGAGGAGGAGCCCCGGGGAATAGGATCCAGGTTGTGGAGGAGGGTGGGTCAGAGCTCTGAGGAATGCCAGGAGGGGAAGCGGGAGTCTTTTCACCATTCATAGAGGGGTAACCTGAGGTGGGGGAAGAGCTTCGGGACTAGCTCAAACCCAGGTCTTTAAGTTCCAGCATCGGTAGCTCTTCTTCTAGGGTCTGGCTACCTAACAGGCTCCCCAGGCGTGGGGGTGTTTAATCCCAGGGCCCACCTGGAAGATGGGGAGCTGGGCCCTGGGGAGATTGAGAAGGAGACCGTCAGGCCAGAGGGGCCCAGGGAAGTCAGAGCTTCCCCACCTGCTCCTGGAAGCCCCTCCAGGGCATCCCTTCCTAGATTTCAGGGACGGGGTGGGTCAAAAGCACCTGGCAAAGGCAGGGCCAGAGCCAGACTGGTGCCCTCGGGAAGCTTCTCTTGGGTACCCAATGGTAACAGATGTGCCCACCCAGGACCCGTGCTGGGCACTGAGTCCAAGGGGCGGGGCAGGGCAGGGCAGGGCAGGGGTGGGGATGAGTGCAGGCAGGATGCTGGGGCTAGAGCAGGGCAGAGCGGTGCCAGCCTTGGAGGATGGGGCTTTCTGAGCAGAAGGGCTGGGGGGCAGATGGGGTGGGAGGCCGCCCACCTCAGGTAGTCGCGCCGGCACAGGATGAGGTTGGCCTTGGTGTACAGCGTGGAGCCCACCTCGCCCAGGCGGCAGTCACAGCAGGCGCACTTGAGGCAGTCCTCGTGCCAGTACTTGTCCAGCGCCTTCAGCAGGTAGCGGTCCTTGATCTTGCGGTTGCAGCCCGCGCAGCCCTTCTGCTTCCCTTTGGGCTGGACGGAGAGCATCGGCATACCTGCGGATGGACAGACAGATGGACATGGTGGGCCCTGTGGCTCCCACCTCAGGGTACATCCCTCTGCTTCTCTCTGCTGCCCCCTTCCAGGAGCCCTCCCTGTCTCCCCAGCAGCTACCTCCCCTGGGCCTGGGTCCCGCCCTGTGTGGCCTGCATGGCACGGCCTCCTCCCCTGCCCCGTGAAGGTCCTCCAGAAGCTGCGGGAGCCCCACATCTGCTCTGCTGCAGGGCGCACAGCTAGTCCTCAGGCCCGCCTCCCTGAGTTGTTCCTCTCCTTCCAGCCACTGCCCCCTGTGCCGTGGGATCCACGGTAGGCCTGAGGCCTCCTCATGCAGCCACCATCCATTGGCTCTTTCGGCAGCCCTGAGAATGGAATCTCGGGCTTGGGGTCCACTAGAGCTCCCAGATCTTTTTGCCACCTCAAGACTTCCTCACACTGCTGTGTGCTTGACCATTTTAACCTAATACGTCAGGCTACAGCCTCTTGATTGTGGAGGCGTCAAGAAGAAAGTGAGGGCTTCCCTGGTGGCGCAGTGGTTAAGAATCCGCCTGCCAATGCAGGGGACACGGGTTCAATACCTGGTCCGGGAAGATCCCACATGCCGCGGAGCAACTGAGCCCGTGAGCCACAACTGCTGAGCCTGCACTCTAGAGCCCGCGAACCACAACTACTGAGCCCACGCACTGCAACTACTGAAGCCCGCGTGCCTAGAGCCGGTGCTCTACAACAAGAGAAGCCACTGTAATGAGAAGCCCGCGCAGCACAACGAAGAGTAGCCCCTGCTCGCTGTGACTAGAGAAAGCCTGAGCGCAGCAACGAAGACCCAACGCAGACAAAAATAAATAAAATTTTAAAAATAAAAAAATTTAAATAAAGGAAGAAAATGAGATGCCCCTGTGATACTCCCAGGGGGCAGCAGGAGCTCTGGAACTCCTGGTCAGTGCTTGGGGAGGTAGCTGGGCCTGGCCTAGTTGACGCTTTCCTCAGGAATGTTTCTAGCTAGATTCAAACTTCCTACCTGCCCTAGCCTGAGGAAGGGGAGCATCGGTGCCCCAGCATCCTTGCTCATCCTACCAGGATAAGAATCTTGGAGACACTGGCCCTCTCCCAGGGCCCATATGAGCTTCCCGACATACAAGGAAGTGGTAAGTACAAAAGACAGGAATCGTAGCATGGCCTTGACCGGAGGGAGGGGCAGACCTCCCACCAGGCAAGCATGTACACTCACGCATACCCCGTGCACACAGGCAAGGTGTGCAGGCGTGGGCATGTGTGTGCACAGAGGCACAGGCTCCTCCTAGCCCCCGGGCCCTGACGCCATAGGGAGGGGCAGTTGAGAAGGAGGTGGGGACAGATGTTGTCTGGGAACCTGGACGTCCACGTGGAGTCCTGAGGCTGAGGGTGGTGAAGACTAGGCTTGGAGGGAAGTGCGGAGAGTCTCGGAGCCCAGCTGGATGGTGGGGTTGCCTTGCACTTGTCTAAGTCTAAGCGACCCTCACAAGGGCTCAGATGGGTTGAGGGGTCACCACTGAGGGGAACAGCCCGCGCCCTCCTGCCTCTTCCGTTTTCCAGCAAGCCCCCAAAGACTCCCTCCCCCTGGGCCCAAGGTCTCCACAGGACCCCTGCACTCTCCAGGGCTCTGGGTTCAGCTCCCATTCCCTGGCATTCCTCCTCTCCCTCCCTCCCTCCCCCTCACTGCCCCCAGCCCGGAGTCAGAGCTCCTTCCTTTCCCTTCTCTCTTCTGGGTTGTGACCCTTCCTCAGGCTCCAGGAGAGAACCAGCTTCCAAAGAACCTCAGTCTCAGGATCCACAGATGTCAGGTGAGAGGGGCCCCCAGAGTTCATACAGGCAAATGCTCTCATTCTACAAATGGGGGAACTGAGGCCCAGACAGGCCAAACAGCTAGTGTAAGCCACTGATCAAGCTGGCCTCTGGGGTTCTTCCTCCCTCCTATGCTCTGTCTCAGCCTCGCTGCCTCCTCAGCCTTCTCTTGGAGAGGGGGCGGCCCCCCAGCACCCAGGAGCAGCAGGACAGGTGAGGGCAGGAAGGAGGCAGCGCATCCACCCTCCTCCAGTGCCCGCGGGGCCCATCTGTTAGCTGGGAAGTTTGCTGCCTAATTTCCTTAATGCAGCTCTACAGGTTGATTGGTCTGAGAGAGTGAGGGGGCTCAGGCCCGCCTGTGTCTCCTCTGACAGGGGCCAGCCCAGTCACAGAGCTCAGGGGAGCCCAGAGAGGCTGCTGGGGAGCAGGTCCACGCGAGAGCTAAGGGGGGCCTGAGAGGCTCCTTCCTAGGCCTGGCCTACAGGGATCAAACGGGGGAGGGGTTCAAAGAGCTGGATATGGAAAGGTCTGGGGGCTCCCAGGGTAAAACTACTGTCCCTGGGGCCTGTGGAAGGGGCACCCAGCCAGCATAGCTATGCATATACCTTCCAGCTTGGAAAACCCCAGACCAAGCCTCTCTCTAGTCCCCCCCACGGCTGATTTTCCCCTTGCTCCCCAGGGCTAGCAGCAGGCCTGGCTCCCTTCCCAGCAGCCCTGAGCCCTCCCAGGGCTCTGTACTTGTGCTGTCGCTGGGAGGGGGGTGAGTGGCTGGAACATCATTACTCAGGGGATACATCTGGCCCACTAAGTTATGCCCCCAAATGAAGGGGGATCCCAGCACTAGGAGCGTCTGTCCTGCTCCATCTTCCGTCTGGCCTGGCTCCTAGAGAGGCTGAGCCTGCAGGGCTATGGACCACATGGTAGCAGGTAATTCCATCACCAGTGGGACCGAGCACCTCTAGGATGCAGGGAGCAAAGCCACACGCTGCCCCAAGTCCCCCTCCTGGCATACAGCAAGTGCTCTGTAAGGCCTGAATACCCTGCTTTAGGGTGCTGGACTCTGCTTCCTGTGTCCTGGAGAACTCTTTAAGAAGCCACATGGCTTCTGCCAGTGTCTGATGTCCACTGAGACACGGAACACCAGGCCCAGCCTGGCTGAGGAGGTCCCAGAGCGTCTGGGGACCTTGAGCTTTCTTCGCCTGGGAAGGCTGAGGTCCTGGGGGAAGTCTGACTCACCCCTCCATTCTTCACCGAGCGCCCGCACTGTGTGCTCTCATTGGGCTAGTCCGGGAGACTTGAAAACACTCCTGGAAAGGTGAAGGGCCTTTAAGGGGGGCATCTATAGTCTCCTTCTGCCAAATAGAGCAAGATGTTCCCCAGAGGGTCTGGGTTCTCCCTTCCTGTCCTGCCTCCCCAGCTCCCACCCAGCCTGCCTGTCGGCCCTGCAGACACCTCTTCCCTCCCTCCCTCCCCTGCCCGGCTCTGGGAGCTGAGCCTCGGGCCATGCACTTTCCATTAAGGAGATAGCATCCCTTTGCTGAAGCCCATTTGGGATTCATTTTAGTGTTATCTAAAAATCAAATCTACATGGTAATCCTTTTAATGTACTCCTGACTTTAGAAAAAAACAGCTTTGCGCTCCTTCAGGAAAGGTTTTAAAGCATTACCCGGTAATTACTACTCACTCATGAAAACACTGATAGTTTACAATGGATGATGTCTGCCCCTGCATGCGCGTGTGGGCTCACACGGGACCCAGCAAAATAAACCAATTCACTCAGCCCGTGTGCTCCCCCAAATCTCGGGGTGTGAGGGGGACATTTTCGAGGAGATGGGCCAGACTCCTACCCCGCCTCTCCCCTGGGCGGGCTGATGGTGGAAGGAGGCAGCCTCCCAGTCTGACTCATCCGGCTGCCAGACACTTACCCTCAGCTCTTTAATCTGGGGAAAAGCCAGACAGTCCCGGTGACTGGGAGGTACTGCCAGAGGTCATTCAGCTCTTCCCGCATCCTCGAGAGTGGTCTGCCAGGCCAGACCCAAGTCCTCAGCAGCTCCTGTCCACCTATCCCAGGACAGCGTGTCCCTCAGATGGGACTTCTCTAAGGTGCCAAGGCCACCGGCTCCCGGTCCCACCCATGCCTCCAGTTTGGACAGCACACTGAGCTCGGCTGTGCAGCACTTCCTCGGCTCACAGTGAGCTCCTCTGAGGCAGGTCCTCCTCCCCAGAATGCCCACCCCATCCAGCCCCGTGTCACTCCAGGTCATGCCCCGTGGCTCCCCTGCTGGAAGCCACTGTGGCCACCACTGGGAACTCTACCTGGCATTCGAGGCCCTCTCCCACATGCCAGCACCCCCTGCCTGGCACTGCTGGCTCTGTTCCCTGTAGAATCCTAGGAATAATATCCCTTTCCACCCTGCAAATGGATCTCATTTGCTTCTGCCCTAGAGCCTTCCCTCCGCCATTGCTCCAGGAAGAAATGCCTTGTCCTGCCTGTCCCACTCTTCCCCAAAGGTCAGAGTCAACAGTGGAGTTGAGGCTAAGAGCACAGACTTTGAACTCAGAGAACCTACTTTCCAATCTGGGAACTGTCCCAAGTAGCTGGAGGGCTTGGCACAAACCCCTTTACCTTTCCAACTGTCATCTGTGAAATGGGGCCATACTAGTCTCCTTCCACCAGACTATAGTGAGGGTAGAATAAGGTTCTGCAGAGGAAGCCACAGCACAGGGTCTGGCAGCCAGCTGGGACCAACAAACAGGAACTGGTATATTGTTAACATGCACCCTGGGATGCCTTTCCTGTTCTGACACTTGTTTTTTTGCTCTTTTAACTTTTTATCTTGACATTTCAAACTTCCAGATATTGCAAGAATAGAAAGAATTCCTGTATACCCTTTACCCTGATTCTCTAAATATGAACATGTTGCCATATTTGCTTTATCCTTCTCTGTTTATCTATCCATCTACCTCCCTCCCTCCCTCCCTTCCTATAATTCTTTTCCTGGCTCATCTGAGCGTTGGTTTCAGACATGAAGCTCCTATACCCATAAATACTTTGGTTTGATTTCCTGAGAGCAAGGACATTCTCTCACGTAACTCCAGTACAATGATCAAAACCAGGAAATTGTCATTGATCTAATACTATTATCTATCTATTCAGATTTAATCAGTTCCCCCGATATCTTTTTATTGTTTTATTTTTTATTTTTTTTTTTGCAGTACGCGGGCCTCTCACTGTTGTGGCCTCTCCCGTTGCAGAGCACAGGCTCCGGATGCGCAGGCTCAGCGGCCACGGCTCACGGGCCCAGCCGCTTCGTGGCATGTGGGATCTTCCCGGACCGGGGCATGAACCTGCGTCCCCTGCATCGGCAGGTGGACTCTCAACCACTGCGCCACCAGGGAAGCCCCCCCAATATGTTTTATGGAAAAATAAAAGTCTGGATCACGCATTTCATTCAGCTGTCAAGTTCAGTCTACTTAAATCTGGAAGGATTCCTAAGCCTTTCTTTGTGTTTCAAGACACTAGCATTTTTGAAGAGTATGGGCCAGTTATTATGGAGTTTCCTTCATTTTGGGTTTATCTGACACCTTTGACTATATGACCTTAACTCCTCTGTGCCTCTTTGTTATAAAATGAATATGAGAATAGCCCTCATAGAGTTTCCATGAGGGATCCAGGAGCTAATACGTGTGAAGTGCTCAGGACTAACCGAACCTGGCAGTCAAAAGTTAGCTCTGATTGGTGTCACCCCATCCAGCACGTGGGGAAGGATGACCTTAGTCACAGCTCCACCTCAGCCCGCTGCAACAGTGATGGGCACATTTGGAGAAGAATTACCTGATTTGAATGTGCAACCATGGTTCAAGTCGCGCAGGCACTGGTTAGAGTCCAGCCTTACCCAAAGGATAGTCTAGTGGCCACTGCAAATGTGTGCAGGAGGTCAGCCCCATCTGTCCCACAGGCTGCTTCAGGGACCAGTCAGAGGAGAAGGGGGCTGTGGCAGCGACAGTTCAGGGCAGGTCCCTCTGTGTGCCCTGGGAGGCCTGGGGGCACAGGCAGGTGTAGGCTTGGGACTTCTCATCATCTCTCCACATGCCTCAGTACTGTTCCAAATCCATGCCCACACAGTAAAACACAGCTGCCCAGCACAGTGCTGGGGCTTCCTTTTCTCACACTGGGGGACAGGCAGGGAGCCTGGGCTGGACTCTTCTGGGGGCTAAGGGCATTCTGCAGGGAGATATCACTGACTGAACACTGAGCAGTGCTCAGCTCACAACTGCTTTATGAGACGGGTACCATGCAGGCCCCATTCCTGTTTACTGTTGACACGTTCCCCCCCCCCCCCCCTGTCCTAGGCTCCGCCGCCGGGGGGGGGGCCCCGCCCCCCCCCCCG
>NW_006787051.1:1865819-1899197 GCF_000442215.2 Lipotes vexillifer
CCCCCCCCCCCCCCCCGAGCCTGTCCTAGGCTCCGCTGCTGGTGTGGGGCACCTGCCCCTCCTGCAGGCAGATAGAGCAGGGGCTCCATGGATCAGCTCCTGTCTGGCCTCCTGTGTGGAGCCCTGTCCTTGATCCTGGATAAATCACTGTGGCTCTCAGGGCCTGTCTGTCTCCCCACCTGCACAGTGGGAACGATTCTAGCATGGACTTCTAAGGATGTCCTCAGGCGTATGTAGGATAAGACCTTGCGTTAAGTGTGCCTCTTTCATCACAGAAACCAGCAAATACCCTTCCAGATGAAACCTATTCCCATTTTAACAATGGGAAAACTAAGGCACAAGAAAGGTTGTGACTTGTCATGGGTCACACAGAATGAGACAGAGCTGGGATTTGAACCCTGGTGGCCTGTCTTCAGGGCCCGAGCACTGGACTCAACTGCTCTGATGTCAGGCGGTGCGCTGCTTACCTTGAGATACTAGTAGACCGGGGAGGGAGACATCACAGAGATTAGGAGACACAGAAGGTATGCACATGCAGGTCACACGTGCAAACATACACAGCTGCACACATACTTTCACACATATGTGTAATCACACACATGCGTACAAGGTCCACGAGAGGCGGGACTGTGTCTGCTTATTCTCCCCAGAACAGCTTTATTCCAGGCTCCAGCACAGCGCTAGCAAACAGCAGGTGCTCAGTAAGTTGCATGAAAAGACACACCCCTGCATCCAAGGACACGCATGCATGGGTGTCACATATACACACATGTGCCTGAGCAGTCACATGCACGTTTACTGCCTTTTAAAAAGCTACACTTCCAAAAAGTGGATCGTAGCTATAAATCAAGCTCTGATTTGAACAAAACCCACGAATGAGAGGCCTGGTGCTCTGTTTTTAATTCCACTTGTCCCAGGAAATGGAGGAGCACAAGCCCTGAGGTTTCGCCCACGTGGACCCAGGCAAAGCAGGGGAAATTATCCAGAAGTGATCAGTCCCACAATCGTCACACCCATGTCAGCTGCTGGAGGGGTAGGGTCTGGGTCCCTGCCACCTGCAAGGTGCTTGTACCCAGCAGGGCCCACACCCGGGCCTGGAACTACAGAGTAGGATCCCAAACAGAGCCAGGCAGCGGCCCCTCCTAGGCATCAATCCTGTTTAATAAGGAAATTTGAAAGTGTAATCTAATTTTGCAGAATCTCTTTAAATCTCGTTTTCTCAGAAGTAACTTCATTTTGCACGGACACATCCAGCCTCGTGCGAAGGCCTCCATTTCACACCAGTTTTATCTCCACAATTTCTCGTCTCACTGCACTCCTATCCCAGGGCCTTGCCATGCACCAGGCGAGGCCTGAACTAATAGCATTTCCTACTCATTTGGAATCAAAAGCCAACGAGAACAACTGTTGAGGCGCACTGCTACAGCCACCTAGAGCATGCTCATTACTGCTCTTGTGCACAACCCCTCGCCGGTAGCTGCTCATTGGATTTGATGAGGGAGGGAAGTGGGGTTCCTGTGGCCTCCAACTCCCCTAGGGGTTGGGGGGCTCGGCTCCCGGGATGGCGGTCAGCGCGGCGGGGGGACGGGCCCCTTTGACCCTAGCAGTGCCCCTCAAGGGGCTCCGAGAGAAGAGGCAGGCTGGTACACACTGACAGTGGTCCCTGCAGACAAGATGGCCTCAGCTGGAATTCTGACTCCATCACTCCCCAGCTCTGCCTCAATGTACTCACCTGCTAAATGAGAACAGACTACTTTAAAGGATTATTTGGAGGACTGAATTAGATAATGGACATGAAATACTTATAACAATGTTGGACACAGTAGCTTAAAAACAATCAACTAAGAAAATTTATGCACATCTGATGACCCCCCAATTCTCTTTCTGGGTATGCGCCCAACAGAAATGAGAGCTTACATCCACCAGAAGAGATGTACGACGATGTTCAAAGCAGTTTTCTTCATAATAGCCCCAAACTGAAAACTATACAGATGTCCATCAACAGTAAAATGGATAATAAACTATGCTATGGTCATACAATAGACTAGTACACAGCAACGATAAAGAATGAATCACCAGTACACACCACAATATGCATTAATCAGACAGTATAATGTGGAACAAAAGAAGCCAGACACAGAAAGGTAGATACTGTATCATTCTAATTATATGTAATTCCCAAACAGAAAACCGATCCATGGTGATCAATGTCAGAATAATGGGGCGTATCATCACCTGGCAGGAGGTGTGGGGAAGCCTGCTGAGGTCCTGGAAATGTCCTTTATCTTGATCTGGGTGGTGTTCAAATGGGTGCATACATGACAGAAAGCTTCACTGAACTGAACATTTGAGACTTGTGCCTTTTACTGCATATATGTGACACCTCAGCAACAACAAAAAAACTAAGAAGGAGACCCCTCAGTCTCCGTCAAGACTTTATATGCCTCTTCATAAAACCCACCATTTACCCACTGTTCACTACATCTGTTGTCTCAGTGAGTCCTCATTTTAACCCTGAGGCACTAAATGATTACCGCACTCAATAGAGGCCCAGAGAGGTTCAGGCCATTACCCGAGGTCACACAGCTGACAGGTGGCAGGGGGAGGATTGGAGGAGCCCTGGCCTGCCAGAATCCAGAGTTCCGTTTCTCATCCAGAACACACCCCGTGGCCTCCCTGAGCAGCTCAGGTGAAGAAGGCTTGCTGGGGCAGCATCTGTGCGGCCTGGACGCAGGTGACGCTAGGGCGGGACTCTGGGGGGCAAGCTTAGAGCAGGGCCCGGACTAAGAGCAGGAGGAATGACAGGCAGTGCACTGTCTCCAGAATCTGGTGGGTCACAGGCTATTGCTTCTCACCTGTTGTTCCTTCAGAAGCTATTGCTGCTGTAGGATCTTGAAAGGGCTTCTGGCAGGGCCAGAAAGGGGACACAGACCAGAATCTAAGGACAAAGACAGCACAGGGGTTGGGAAGGGAGCAGGAAGGCCACATAGAGGCAGAGCAGAGATGTTTGCATCGCAGCCTTGAGAGATGAAGCCTCATGGGGGAGAGCCGAGCTGTGAGGGGAGAACTGGTGGCTCCACACAAGAGTTGGGGAGCCTCAGTCAACAGCCAGGGGCTCTGTGTGAATGAGGGGAGAGGGGAGGGTGTGGGGGGAGCTGGAGAGGGGGCCAGCTGAAGGTAAGAAATTTAAAGGGGGTCCAGCAAACGCTTGCCGTCTCTGAAGTGCCAAGTTCCTCCTGGCCTCCACAGATCACCACAGTAGAGGCCGACGGAAAGCACTGTCCAGTCCCATCCCCAAACAACTGCGGCGTTTGACCACATGACAACACCTCGCACCGAATGCCTACTACGGGCCAAATGCTTTATATTCGCTAATGCTCTCTCTCGTCATGACCCTGAGGTCAGGGAAATCATACAACCGGCCCAGGGGCATCCTGTGAGTGGCCGAGCAGGGCTTTGGACCCAGGCCGCTGGCCAGGAAGTGCCCCACCCGCTTCCTGCTCTCTCTAGAGGCAGCATCGTGTCATTTTTTTCCTAAGCAACGGGGTAAGTGAACTTCTGTTTGGACCAAAACTGGGCCCTGCCAAAAGAAGGCAGCTCTGAAACACACCTTACAGGGACAAATCAGGGAAGGATGGGCCTCTGGTCCCCAGTATCCTCCCAGAGGACCCATTTCCTATACAGCAGTCCGAAGCAGCAGGCATTTCTGCAGGAGGTTCTGGCAGAGACAAACATCCTGAGGAATGGTGGGTCCAGATGCCTAAGCCCGCGGGGACCTTCCAGTGTGGAGAGATGGAGGGGCTGAGGAGTTTCCACACATACCTCACGGGTCTTCCTTGCTGAGGGAAGCCGAACCCAGCACAGCCTGCTGTTGGGCAACGGCTTTAGGGGACCCAGTCGATAACTTGAAGGGGACCTAGACAATGTACCGGGAGACGTGGGAGCAGCTGCAAACAGAATCTGAGGGGCACTTTGAACCATCAGAAGCTGCCTGTGCTCTTTGGAGTTTGTCACAGGGAATGATGCCTACGTTAACCGCATAGTTATCTGCAACGTGTGCTCCTCCGGCACGGGTGTAGGCCTTCTCTTCTCATCCTCAGGTTGTCTCTGTAAAGCCCCAGACACATCTAGAAAGCAACAGATCCAAAATAGGACTCTATATCTCCTCCCCCGAAACCTGTACCCTTACCCAGGCTTCCCCTCACAGTCCTGACACCATCATCCAGCCGGGTGCTCAGGCCAGAAACTCAGAGTCATCGTCACATCTTCCATCATCCTCATCCCCTCTTCCCTGCCTGGTCCCCACCCCGTCCCACCTGCTTCTTTCCGTTTCCAGAGCCACCACTATCTTCCACTGCACTATCAGCTAAGCACCCCACCAGTTTCTTGTTTAGTATCTACAATCCAGCTTCAAACAGCAGCTGGAGAAATCTTTCAAAACAAAGTAGGTCAGGTCACTGCTCAGCTTGAAACCCTTCCTCATCTTCCAGTGAGCTGGGAATATCATCCACACTCTTCATTAAGCCCATGATATCCTTATGTGGTCTGGCCTCTGCCCCTCCACCCCCAATGTGCTTCAGCTACACTCCAGATCTCCCTTCTGCCTCAGGGCCTTTGCACCTGCTGTTTCCCTCTTCCCAGAACACCCTTCCTTGTCTTTTCATGTGCCTGGCTCCTTCTCATTTGGGGGCTTCAGCTTAAATATCATCTCAGAGAGGCCAGCCTTGATCTCTTTATTTCCTTATTTAAACGACTCCCTGGTCCTTTCCTTCTCAGTTTTTTACCACAATCTGTAACTGTTTTACTTTTTTGTGATTTTACCTAAGAAAATGTTTAAGAATTTTATTATAAGAATGTAAGCCCCATGAAGGCCTATTTTGGGGGCTCTGTCTTGTTCACCACTGTGTCCCCAGGGTTGAACCCCATAGCGGTCACTTTTTAACCAGTTTTTTAATCAGTTCAGTTAATGAATGAAGAGACTGAACGGAATCTATCCAGATATTACTGGCAAGAGTCTGCTGGGCAGAGTGGGCTGACGCAGATAGGCAGGCTCCCCAGAGATGGGAGCCTTAATCTGGCCTGGTGCTGCCCCGTGCCACACACCTGTAGCTATGCAGCTCTAAGAAACAAATGCAGATTCAACCGTGGCAGTGCCTAGGTCCCGCCTGCCACTATCTGGAATTTGAATAGGCCCACAGCAGGGCTTCAGCTGAGAAATGACTGCTCCTGTGCAAACATAAACCCTCTACTCCTTAGATAAAGGGGCAGCAATCCTGTCCTTCAGCCCTGCAGACCCATGAGGAATGAAGCACCCCTCGGTGCCTCTCCTCATGCGTAAATACTGCATCGCAACTCTCGGGCTGCAGTGGAGTCCCGGAGCTCAGGCATCTGTGTAACCTTGGCAGTTCAGTCTTTCCCTTTGTACCTGTGGCCAGGGCACCACTCCTCCCTGGCATAGATCTAGCCCCTGCAACTCTCCACTTGAGGGTCCTTTTGGCTTAACGATGTAACCCACTCCCCTCCTAGTCTGAGCCTCTGAGGACCAGTAGGAGGAAAAAGCCCCTGAAGTTTGCTACAGAAAATCCCCTGGTCCCAAGTCTTTCTCTATCTGTAGCCTCCTCCAAGCCCCATCCCATCCTGGGCTGCTGGAGCCAGCCCCCAGAGCCCTTGGCAGGATGCTGCTTGGAGCTGCACAGCTATGGGAACTAGCGGGAAGCGTCTGGAAGCTGCATTCCCCAGACAGCAACTCAACTGCTCCCTGGGCACCCGGAAAGCCCACGTCACCCATCTAATGAAACATGGCTCCCAAGGGGCCTGCAGTCTCCACAGAGGAGGAGGGCACCGACTCTCAGACGAGTCTCAATTTCACAGCAACAGAGACGTGAGCACCAATGCGCTGAACCAGAAAACGAGAGTCTGGCAGGAGCTGCAGACACACCATGAGCGCCAGGGGATCGGAGATTAGGGCCCTTCAAAATCAATTTTGAATTCAAACTTTTAAATGTGTTCTCTAGACACAAGGAGGGGACCCTCCAGGCAGGCTTGGTCTAGCCAGCTGCTGGTCCTGCTTGCTTCTCAAAGCAGCCAGGGCCCATCTGCTGGCCACTGGGCTGCGTGAGGGAGGGGAGGGGAGGGGAGGGTGAGGGAGCTGGGAGAAAGACCCCGGGAGCCGCAGGGACAGAAGCGCCTTCGTCTCTTGTGGACCCAGCATGACCTTGGGGTACTTGCCTGAGATGTCTTCCTGGGGCTTCCTGTTGAGGCCTTGGGGGCTGCTCCCCCCTGCTTTGCAGACCCAGATGAAAAGAGCCGAAGGCCCACGTGAGCTAGATCCCCATGCACCCCCAACCTGGCTGAGAAGGCTCATGGGCCCCCAGTGGATGAAGCTGTTAAGAACATGAGCTTCGGAGTCAGACAGGTAGGGATTTGTATCCTAGAGCAGCCAAGGGCTCCTAGGGAGAAGGTATTGGTTCAGAAGTGAATTTCCCTTTGAGAAACCTGGTGGGAGAAAGCCTGCTGGGAGGGTCTTGGAGTGCAGGCCCTGGGAAGTGAGAGTGGTCTGAAGCCCCCAGTGCAAAGGGAGAGAAAGCATCACAGGGTAGCCAGGCTGCTGGGAAGGCTGCTGTGGCCACAGGCTGCACTATCTGAGGCATGGTATCTGTAGCCAGGGAGCTGACAATCATGCCGCCTGTCACCTGTCAGACCATGTATGGCATACTCAGCACCATCCTGGCCCTGCCCTGTGAGGTGGATGGGGACACACGGGGCAGCGGGCCTCAGCAGGAAGCTGAGCAGAACAGACTGCTCCAGCCAAACCTAGGAGAAGGTCCCAGGGCCCGCAGGAGGAGGGCCTTGGGATGCCTGCAGGCAGAGGATGCCCCTGGCAGCCGCTGTCCCTGCCGGGGTTCCTGCTCAGCCACGTTGGTTCCCCTAAGCGCACGATCAGCCTACCGCTGATGCCTTCCCACCTCCGGGTGGGGAAGATGGTCCACAACAAGCCTGTATGACCTCAATGACTCACAGCCCCTGCCCCTCAGTTCTCCAAACCCGAGGCTAAACCCCCAACTGTAAGCCACAGTCCCGAGACAGAAACACGATCGACTGTGAACCACTCTTCCTCTGAGAGGCATCAGGAAGGTAGCCAAGGCCTTGGGCCTGCAGAGACCTCAAGGGGCCCCTTCTGGAATGAGCAGCCCTGGGAAAGAGCTGGGGTCACCGGACCACTTATGGGCGAGGAGGCCGGGACTCCCCAACCCCTCCCACCCCCTGGCTTGGGAGTGGGCTGCCAGCTCTGTAAGGAAATTACAACATGGGCCTGGGTAGTGCTCTTTTAGTTACAGCGTAAACTGCGGCAATAAAGCGTACCTGGGGAATGTTTAGAGGAAGCACTAATGATTTCTCCCCCAGTGGTTAATAAATTCACTTCCAGATCAATTTGTTCACGATAGAGCCCGGAGAGCGGAACCTGCGTGGCGGGCACAGCCGACTGTGTCTTTTTCAGTGTATAAATGATTTATTACGATGATTAGCGGCACATAAACAATTTAAAATACAACGCTAATTAGTTTGGGGAAGAAAGGAGGGGAAAAGCCACCCTGCCTCTCTCCCCATTATGTTCTACTTCCCTAAGTGTGTACTTTTTAATTAAATCCAAATGTCACAATAAATTTAAAGTGTTTTCTTACCATTTGGGTTAACTTCGGCAGTCATGCAAGCCCCCCTCTCAGGCAGCTGTGGGCTAGGCTGGGGGTGAGGACTGCTGGTGCCAGCAGGGCCTGTCTACAAGCTCTCCTGGAGACGGGAGGTTTTTGTGAGACCCCTTGAAACCCCTCCTGGTTTCTGGCAGCCCCAGGCTGGAGAACACTGGCACAGCCCACTTTCTCTTACCTTCCCTCCCTAACACCAGCTCTGACCAGCCCAGAATCCAGCCGCTTCTCCTCAAAGGTCCCGCGGCACTCTGCACCCTCTTCCAGCCCTCCTCGGGTGTTCTATAATCTAACACCTTCTCCCTGCCTGGCATCGTGCTTGGCATTTCCTATATAACATCTTACCATGTTCCCCTTCCAGTGCTTTGAGTAATAATTACTGTTTCAATTTTGTGGATGGGGAAATTGAGGCTCAGAGAGGTGGAGCAACTTATCCAAAGTCACACAGGTAAAAGGGGACTTTTGCAAACTCCTGATTCCTAGAGCACCATTCTGCCTCAGAGCCCACACCTTGCCATGTCTGGGCCCTGACTTTCCAGCACCCAGGATGGAGAATAGAACGTGATGGTTGCTCAGACAGGGATCTTCCTTGCATAATGCCCTGCTTTGCCCAGAGACACAGGTGAGACAGTAGTTCAGGCCAGGGACCTGAACTCTGATGAGTCTGGGTTCAAGTTCAGGTTCTGCCATTAACCCACAATGCTAACTCAGTCAAGTTCTTTAGCCTCTCTGAGCTTCAGCTTCCCCATCAGCAAAACTCGAGTCATAATACCCAAGTTGTGGGGCCAAAGAAGCAAAGCAGCTAAAACAAGCGGAGGGCTTTGCAATCCTTGACACGCTATGAAAGTAGTAATTACTAACAAAAGCCCTTGAGGTGAGCAGGGATCCATAAGAATCCCATTTCACTGATCAGAAAACTGAAGCCAGCAGGGGAAAGGACTTACCCAAGGTTCCACTGACCCTTAGGAGCCCGGGGCACCAGGCTGCAGGCAACCTCCTTTCCCAAAGCTCAGACAGCCAAGGATGGTTTCTGTCCTAAACACTCTTGTACTGTTTATTTAAAGTGAAAAACAAATATCCCTAAACATAGAATTACCATATGACTCAGCAATTCCACTCCTAAATATATACCCAAGAAAAATGAAAACATATGTCCACACAAAAACTTGTATATGAATGTTCATAGCATTATTCACAATAGCTAAAAAGGAGAAACAACTCAAATGCCCATGAACTGATGAATGAATAAAATGTAGTATATACATATAATGGAATATTATTGGGCAATGAAAAGAAACGAAGTATTGAGACATGCTACAACATGGATGAACCTTGGAAACGTTATGCTAGGGAAAAAGTCAGCCACAAAGACCACATCGCGTATGATTCCATTTATATGAAATGTCCAGAGCAGGCAAATCCATAGAGACAGAAAGTAAATTAGTGGTTGCCAGGGAGGAGGGGAATGGGGAGTGACTGCTAATGAATATGGAGTCTCTTTTTAGGGTGATGAAAATGTTCTTGAATTAGATAATGGTGATGGTCTCACAACTCTAGATATACTAAAGACCACTGAAATGCACCTTTTTAAAAGGTTAACTTGGTGGCATGCAAATTATTCTCAATAAAGTTGTTATAAAGAAAGGCAAAACAAACAAACAACAAAACAAATATTCCTTTGAGAACAGGAGAAACCAGTTCATAAAAAATTAAGTCCTGGGGTCAGGAGAGGGGTCCTGGGAGGTCCAGCAGCCAGCCCTCAGAGAGGCCGGGCCCTGGTCACCCTACCTCACCCCAGGTACTTCATAGGGAAGGGCTCCAGAGCACCCCCTTGCTTCCCTCCCCAGTCCCTCCCATCCAGAAATCTGACCGTGCCCACTCTTCCAGCCCTGCTCCTAGGCAACTCAGACCCTACTGGATACATCACGCTTCTCTGAACCATTTGCTTCCACTACTACACTCGTGTTTTGTCTTCCTAGATCTCTGTTGAAATTTCTGCATCCTCCGAGGCCTATGCCCCACCTGCAAACTGGGCACACTCTTGGGGAGGGTCCCTGTTTTAGACCCCAGGCTTGTCCTACATTGGGTACCACAAGTTACGGTACATGCAGTATGAATAGGATCAGAGTGAGGTCCTCCAGGCCCCCAGCCAAGGTTCAGTAAAGAGTGCTATCCTCTCCCAGGGCCTGAGAGCCCCACCCAAGACAGGGTGTGCAAGCTCAGATCCAGGCCACGTAGGCCAGGAAGGAAGGCAAGAAGGCTGCCTTTGGGTCAGATGAAAACTGCTGGAGGGAGACAGTTCAGTGCCCAGGCTAGGGCAGCACCCTTTGTGGCTAATCTGAGAGGGTGACTCAAGATGAAGCATGTGGCCGGCAGAGGGAGTCAGGCCTACGCTGTGGCAGGGTGCACCCAGCTGCCCCTGAATCTGGGGTCTGGACGGATGCTATTGGGGTTTCTCTCCTCTTGAAGGAAAGAATCCAAAGCCTTCGCCCTGGAAGGGAAAGCAGAGCACCTGGGAATGTGGGCCATGGGGAGAAGGGTGTGGCCAGTGTTGAATGGGCTGGGTGGCTCTCTAGGCCCTGGGCAGCCAGGCAGGAGCGGTGCTGTACAAAGATGCCCCGAGGGACAGTTCCCTGCAGAGGCAGGGCCTTAGACTCAGCTCCCCACGCAAGTGCTCTTAGACTTCTGCTCTTCTCGGGCCAGTCCTACTCACATATATAATCAGGGGGCGGACTGTATTAGACACAGATAAGGGTAGGGAGACTTAGCTCTTTCCCAGAATCAGGAGCTTTCGTGGAAGCCAGTCTGAGAAAGAAAACCGGCCCGGAGCTGGGAAGGCCACGAAACATTTTACAGACAGATCACATGAGATCACAGGAGTTCGGAAGTGGGCAGCTGGGCAGGTCTGGACTCGCCGTTTCCCTGCCCTGGTGTGCTCCCGCCTGCCTCAGGCCTACAGGCTTTGGCTCACTCCTTTGGAGTCTGGAAAGCCAGGATCTTGGTCCAGTCGCAGGGCAGCCACAGAAGAGGACGTGTAGGGGCCGCGGAAGCCTCAGGCCAAAGCTGGGCAGGGCCAGCAGGGGCCTCCGGGACAGGAGTGGGTAAGGGCAGGCTTGCGGCCAGAGTCCGCCTTCCCTGGGGCTCAACTCCAGAAACTCAGGCCCTGCTGCTGGTAGCTGAGACTCTCTAGCCAAGATCTTGACCACCAGGAGACCTCAGAGGAGCCCCCCACATTCCCAAGGCCACAGCTCTAGTCATGCCCTCCACCGTTTCTTTCCCGGACTTCAACTGCCTCCTCTCTGACCATCTGGACCCCCATCTGCATCCCCCCGCCGCTGCCCCAGGCCCAGACTGCAAGCTTGGAAGGAAGGAAACTGCAGGAAGGAGGTGGGGGGGCAGTCTGAGGCTGGAGGTCACACTACAGTGGTCACACTATAAAGCTCCAAAGGAAGAACACTTCCCTTCTACATCAGGGCTGTTTTTTATTTTTATTTTCTGCCCCTAGTTTTATCCCCTCCAATTATTCTCCACAGAGTAGATGTGGTATAATAATATATTTGGTCTTTGTTCCAGGTTCCTGGCACAGAGCTCCTAAAAACCTTGGAATTTCCTGAGTGATAGGAGTATCTTTTGTTATTCATAAGAAGTCCCTTTTGAGCACCTCTGAGTTTATGCTAATGAGGTGACTTAGGGTGAGGGCCCTAGGCAGCCTCAGGATGGGGCTGGTCACCAGAAAGACCAAATGATTAGAGGGTTAGAGCTTTCTGTCTCACCCGCTCACTTCCAGGAAAGGCTGGGGAGTGGCCAGGGATGAAGTTCTGTACAAAGTCTTGAACAAGATTTGATTAAGGTCTGGGCTGGTGGAACGTGTCCACATGTACCCCAACTCCACAGGGACAGACGCTGCTGCTGTGCTCGGGACCCTTCCAGACCTCACCCTATGTACCTCTTCATCTACCTGTTCATCTGTATCCTTTATCACTTCCTTAGAGTCAACTGGTAAAAGGCAATGTTTCCCTGAGCTTTGTGAGCCATTCTAGGAAACTATCTCACCTGAGGAGGGGGTGAACCCTGATTTACAGTGTGTTGGTCAGAAGTACAGGTGACAACCTGGACTTGCGAATGGCCTCTGAAGTGAAAGCAGTCTGGTGGGACTGAGCCCTTAACCTGTCATCTCTAGGTAGATAGTGTCAGAATTGAGTTAAATTTGTAGGACACACAGTAGGTGACCATTGAGAATTGGAGAATAGCCTGGTGGTGTCGAAAAACATTCCAGAGTAGCCCAAATGATCTTAATAAAATGGAAATGTGCCCTCTCTCTGGGTTAAAGGAGCTTATGATTCTCTCTGCTCTCCGCCCACCCTCCTTCACCTGTTAACTCATTCACTCACAGGTCACTCAACAAATATTTACTAAACATCTACTAGGGGCTAGCCCCTAACACCTATACGTTAATAAGAATTATATCAACATTGATGATTTTTCATCAAGAAAGTAGCTCTTCGGGAGCTTCATTAGGTCAGTTCAATGCCTTGATCAATTTTCTATTCACTAGAGTTAAACCATTTCTTCCTCTTTCTCCATTTTCATTTTATTGAAATTATTTTCATTGGGATAACTTATTTTTAAATTTTTAAGTGACTATTTGGCTTATGATCAGCTTTGGGCTCAAATCAAATCTTACAAATTAGAACTTCCATTGTTGCTGAGACTTCTTTTGTAGTAATTATTTCTACCAGAAAATATTTCCTGAGCCAATTTCGGCAGATAAATTTTATCAGGAAGATTTGATTCTTCTGTCAATTTTTAGTCAATAACGTATTTTGCCAGGTGCAGTCTTAGCTGTCGCCACTTTTGCTTTGTGTTCATTATTTCAACCAACTTAAGTTTTTTCCTGGATCATTTTGTTCCTTTACATTTTCAGTAACACTAGTGAGATGTTATTTTCGTTATATAAGGCATATTTTAGCACCGCTCTGATAAAGCATTCTGAGGATCAAAGAGTAGTGTGAACACATCCTCGGGGCAAAAAGGCGGGTCAAAACATCACACTCTGCACTTGGGCTGAGTACCAGGTCAGGACCTGGTGCCCGAGGTAGCCCTGCCCACTGCCCTCTGCTCCTCCGGAGCCCTAGCCCCTACCAAGATGCCTGGCAGTTGGGAAACAGCTTCTGGCTGGGGTGAGAGCAGCCACCTGCAAGAGACAGCCTCTGACTGACAGGCAAAGAGATGGGGTTCAGCCCTGATGTCCCATCCCAGGTTGGATGCAGCCTCTGCTGGGCCCCAGACTTTTCTACTCAGAAAGTATCTCAGCTGAGATTTTAGCTGAGTACCTCACCGTCAGCTGAGAGAGGAAATAGATGCTTCTTGGTGCCTCAGTCCCCCCACCCCCCACCCATCGATAAAAGGAGATAATGGACCAGGGTCCTCTCAGGTCTGAGGCTGTGACTTGCTCACTGGCCTCCAGGCTTTGGGCCTACTCCAAGGGTCCCCTCTGCCTCCTAGTTGAGGCTTTGCCTGGGAACAGCCAGGGATGGGGCCGTGCACCTGGATTCAAATATGGCAAGACCAAGTATGGAGGGCCGGAGGCCACAAATGCTCTCACCTGGGATCTCTACTTCTCCTGACCCCAGGAGACCAAAGAAAGACATAGAAACATCAACGGGGTGGGTTCTTTCTCCTGGCCTTGGCCTCACCCTACCCGTTCCCCACCTGTGGTCACGTCTCCATGCACGGTACCACTAGGCATCAAGCAGCCAGCGACCCTTGAAACATCAGTGGGAAAATGTAAACCCAGAGAGGAAAAGAGGCCTGCCCAGGGACATACTGGGACATTCCCAAGGAACATGAGTTGGTGGCAGAGCCAGGCTGAGGATGCGTGAGTTCTGGTCCCAGCCCAAAGGAGAGCCTCCTTCAGCCCTGTTCCCATGTGAGGAATTGCTGAAGTGGCCTCTGCCCAGGCCACCTCAAAGACGCCGTCTCCACCTGGCCCGGCAACAGCCTGCGAGGGGTTGAGGCCCCCAGTCCAACAGCTGTGGGGAGGCTGGCTCAGGAAGGAAGCACCCTCACCTCCTCTGAGTCAGAAGAGAGGTGCTGGAGTAATGGATGGCCGCTTTGCAAGCTTGCCCTCTCTGGGCATAACCTACTCCTCTGCAAAATGGGGCTAGTGTTTGATCTCCAGCCTCCCAAAGGTGCTGTGAAGATGAAATGAAAGGCTTTGAGATATCTGTGGCCTTCCTTGGGGTGAGGTGATGTAGGAAACAGAGGTACCAGGCCTCCCGATACCTTGGACACCTTGGGGCCTAAGATGCTGTTCCAGAGGCTGACCTCTCACAGTAGGCCAGTTCCTAAAATGGCCCTAATGATCCTCTGTTACACAGGGTCTTCATACCCTGTGTAGCTCCCCTCCCCCGCCACCCCCACTTCCTTGAGTATGAGCTAGAGACTTGCTCCCAAGGAAGAAAATACAGCAAAACTGATGGAATGTCACATCTGTGATTACATGTGTCACATCTTATAAAAGACTATGACTTCCTGCTTGCTAGCAGACACTCTCTCTTGATGGCTTTAGGAAGCAAGCTGCCCTAATGGGGAAGCCCATGAGGTATGGAACAGAGGGCGGCCTCTGATCAGCCGTCAGTGTGGAATGGAGGCCCTCAGTCCAGCAGCCCATGAGGAACAGAATTCCACCAACAACCACATGAGCGAGCTTGAAAGCTCACTCCCCCAGATGAACCTTCAGATGAGACCACAGCCCCGGCCAGCGCGTTGATCATTGTCTGTGAGAGACCCTGAGCAGAGGACCCAGCTGAGCTGTACCTGGACTCCTGACCCACAGATGCTGTGAGATTAAAAAATGGGTGTTGCTTTAAGCTGCTAAATTGTGAAATAATTTGTTACACAGCAAGAGATAACTAATACACCACCACACTGGCATACACACACAGGACAGTAGGGACCCTTCTTCAGGCCAGAGAGACAGAGCTTGTGGACAGATCTCTGCCCTACAACCCCTGCTGCTGTGAGCTTCCTTCTGGAGCCCCATCCTTGCTGTGTAGTGTTGTAAGGAGAGGACAGAGGACAGCAGGCTCCCTGCTCTCCACTGGGCAGACCAGGAAGTGGGTGGAGCTGACCCACTTCCTCGCGGAGCCATCACCCTGGGTCCTCTCCAAAGAACAGTCCTGCCAGAGCTCTGAACCCCAGGCATGTCTGGAGCAGAGTAAACGTTCCAAAGCACACCCACATCCGCTTTCTCCCTTGCTCCTCCTAAAACCCTAGGAAGGGTAGGGAGACCTCACCAGCCATCTCTAAGACCAACAAGAGATGTGCTGGGTGAAGGCTCAACAGACCTAAAAGGTGTTCGTGATCATACCCATTTTACCAGTAAGAATTACTATTCAGTTTACTATCTAGAATTATTCAGTGGCCGAGGCGGGATTTGAACCCAGGCTGTCTGACTCAAAGCCCGAGCCAGTTCCACTTGTTTTACAAATGTGAAAACTGAGAAACAGAGAGTTTAAGGATTCATGATGGCACCCACAGGCAGCCCCCCGACCCCAGCCCCAAATCCTTCCTGGACAATCTGTCACCAAGGGATCAGGAATTGGAGTTTTTAAAGATTCAGGGGAGAGGAAAGACAGGATGGAGCGGGTGCTTGTGGGAGCCATCGGAGCCCAGACCAGAGCTGCTCCCACTTACCCAAGAAGAACCGGCCTCCCTCCCCTTCTGTATCAAGTCATTGTGCCAACCAGCAAAGTTGAATTATTAAAACTCCCTTCTGGGGTACCACATGGATTTTTCTCCACTGAGACTCAGAGCAGAGGGGTGGCCGCTCCTACCACACAATATTAAAATGTCAGGAGTTTAAGGCTTGCGTTGGTTGAGTCATAAGTTATCAGCACCCAGTGAGGGCCGACAGAATGCCTCCCTTAAATTATTAAGCAGAAAGCGTCAGACTGTAATATTTTGCTAAACCAAAGTACAGACACAAAGATGTCATTTCAATATTTGAAACCAGCAAGTTTAATTTAAAATAAGAGCAAACCAATAAGCTCAGAACATAGCGGCGTATGAGAGGAAAATTATACTGAGAGAGGAAAAAAAGTGGAAGGACTTAAGAAATTTATAAAAGTAATCTCCAAGTGGAAATTAGAAATCAAGGCCTAGAAACAGAATAACACAAAAGAAATATTACTGTCCACTTTTTAAATCAATATAACACTGCTCCACGCTGGAATTACCATGGTAACTCAAGTAAAAAGAATCAAGCAATTCTTATTATTTCAAAATAAAATCACAGCCTGAAGCCTGGGTTTTATTACAACCACTGATAGATCGCTGGCTTGTATTTATCTGAAATATTGCTTTTCAATCAGCTGGTTTATGAATGTACATGGGCCTCTCACCAGCCCACCTACTGCCCTGCTTTGAGGCAAGGGTCTAACCAATGAATTGATTCTCACCTGGCTGCATCTGCATGTATGTCCAGGTTTCAATCAGCTCTGGGAACCCCGGAGCTTCACGCCCCTTCTAACCGATGGGTGGCTTTGCAGGACAGAGGAAAAGCCAGAGAAGGCAGCGGGGACTAACCTCGCTGTGGTCCCCCTCCAGGCTCGCCCATGGAGGAATGGGCCAGGGCTCTGATGTCAGCCCCCAACAAGTGCGCCAACAGCAAGCCTCCCTCACCCCCACCCCAAGTCATCCTCTCGCTGGCCCCACCCCTCTCCCATGAGCTCTCCCTACCCCGAGCGCCCTTCTCCCCCATCCCCGAGCCTGCCAGCCACAACAGGGGAGCTGGGAGCCGGCAGAGCACAGAGGAGAGCAGATGGCCTGGGTTCCCAGCCCAGCCCTGGACTTGCGAGTTGTGAGACCTGCACACGGCACCACATCTCTACCTCTTCCCCAATGTGACTTTTCACCTCCTTCCTTCAAGGACAGAATCTGTTTCCCCATCCCTTGAACTTGGGCTGGGCTTGTGATTTATTATGGCCAACAGAATGTAAAGTGACAACATCCCAGAGCCAAGCCTAGGTCTCAAGAAGACGTGCGTCCATTCTCCCTCCTGGACCTGCCTCCAGCCTGAGAACAATCTGGAAGAGCCTGCTGGATGATGAGGGACATAGTCTCGTTACCCCCAGCATCCAGTTTGATCAGCCATCTCCCAGGTATGAGCGAGTCTAGCCGAGACCCGAAAAACCACTTAGCCAAGCCCAGCCTGCATCACTGACCCACAGGTTCGAAAGCTAAATAGATGCTTGTTGTTTTGAGCCTCTGAGTTTTGGGGTGGTTGGTTATGTAGCAATAACTAACTGATACACATGCACAGTACAATGCTCACTTTTAACTAAGCGTTCACTGAAACAAGAACTGTTGTGTAAGGACTGAGAGGCAGAAGCCAAAGAGATCATCCTGTAGCTGTGTAGAGAGCACTGTCACTTCACATAGGCATGAGGCTTCCAGGCCTATCAAGTGTGTGTACATGGACATTAGGTGTCAGTTAGGTGTTGCTCCCATTGTAGAGATGTGAAAACTGAGGCTCAGGAAGTTGTCTGAAGTCACACAGCAGTCAGATGGGACTAGAAGCCAGGTCTCCTGACTCATGCTAGCAGGCTACACCTGAAGACAGTAGGCCATTCAAGAAAGCCCACTTAGGAAGGGGCAGGAGGTAGAGCTAGGGGCCCAATCTGACCCAGTAGGCCTGCACTCTGGGGCATCTGCCTCGGCTACCTGGACCAGCCTGCTTACTCTTCTCTACCATCTGCTTTTAATTTGCCCCCAGTTATGTCAGCCACTGTAGGCTCCTGCCTTAGCCAGAACACAAAATAAACATACTCCAACCACTGAGAGATGGGTTTGTTACTAGCTTGGGTGGATGTGACTCTGAGCAGGACCTGGAATAGTCTATAAGAGGCTTTGACCGTCTGTAGGCTCCTATGAGGCCAACCAAAGGGGAGAGGATGTGGCAAGGGGACAACATGAGTAAGGGTATAGAGGCAAATGTCAGGTCTGCAGGGACACAAAACCAGAGTGGACACATTAGACCTGCCCAGCTTAGTGTGGCAGCAGGTCTCAGGCAGAATGTCAGGGTAGCAGAGGCTGGGTCCTCTGAAAGGAGGTAGATGGGATGGGAGAAGGGCGGTGGCAGAACAGATAGAGCTGGGTCCAGCATCCCAGATGAATGCAATCCAGTGGTGTGCTGACAGATAGCTCACAACAGATTCTCTGGGGAAAAAACCCTTGATTTGTAGTGTTTGCCAGTTTCCATGGTGTTCATACTTCCACCATGGCTGATGTCAAGCTACCCATGTGATATCACTGAACTCAGAGCTGGGAAGAGATGTGCAAAATCAGCTCTTGCAAGCCAGTGCAAGTTGACTCCCCTGGTGTAGTCCTATCTCGAGTAGGGACCTACCAGGAAAACTCACTCTAGCAGCACCACAAAAAGTTCAGCCTGAGGGGGGAAGGATGTCCTGTGTGCCTCAATGTCTTTCAACTCCAGGTAGGGCAAGCAGGCAGCAAGGGCTACAGGCCACATGCACCTCTGGGGCTTCTCCAGTCCTTGAAGGCTCAGGCCACGTTAGCAACCATCAACACCTTCCAGGAGGACCTACATCTGAGGACGGAACCATGTGCCCTGGGCTGTCAGTAGGGCCATGAGTAGGATGCCCAGACACATGGCCTTGGTCCAACCGACATTTCTCCTCATCGGAGATTTCTACCATTCAGGCTTACCATGCTTTGGGTACAGGCAGAGGGCATGAAAGCCGGGCATGGAACACTGAAAGATGCAGAAACTCTGGGCTCTAACTCCCTACATAACCCTGGGCAACTCTCTTGCCCACTTTGAGCCTCAACCATGCTCATGTACATGGAAGGGATTGCAAAGAGTGATTCTGGAGCCACCTTCCCATGGTGCTGCCCACCTTGGAAATCTGGACAGTGGTGAGTAGTGAGTCTACCCTGCTTCCTGGACAGTGGTGACTGATGGCCATTATGGATAAACTAGAAGAAGGGGGTTAGGACCCAGTGCCTGGCAGTGAGCAAGGCACTGAACTGGGCACAGGACTATTTCAGATCATACTGTGGCTGTGTAGAGAGCACTGTCACTTCACACACGCATGAGGCTTCCTGGTTTATCAAGGGTGTACATGGACATTATCTCACTTAATCCTGATAACAATCGTGCCGGTTAGATGTGGTCATTCTCACTGTAGAGATGAGAAGGCATAGAGGCAAAGCAATCTCAACAGTGGGTGGGCACAGAACACAAAACTAGAGTGGATGTGCTGGACCTGCACAGTTTAGCACTACAGTAGCCAAACCAGTCCCAGTCCCATGGTACTTGCCATACTGGGGTACCCAGGTCCTTTTTTCTACTTTGTTCCCTAACTCCTTCCAAACTTCCTAATGTGTCTGATCAGGGTTCCTGGGAGGCCCTGTGGCCCCTGGAGATGGACCCCAACTACAGCTTTGGCCTCCTGGCTACAGGCGGGCAGCTCTGCCCTGTGTCGATGCAGCTCTGGAGGGGGCCTGCCTCTGCTGACAACCCCAGCCTGGCTTGGGTTACTCCCCCATCAGCCTCTCCATCTCTGTCTTTTGCTCAGAAGGCCCAGCCAGGATTACTTCCCAGGTCCAGCAGCCTTGCTTGCCCTAGCAGCGCAGCTGCACTGAGGCTAAAGCTCGTGTCTCCTTCGGCCACAGAAGGTCGGCCGCCAATGCTTGCTGGCAATCAGCCATCTGTTCCAAGGGGGAGAGACCAAAATAGACCTCCCCTTGGTCCTACTCTCAGATAGGGCCTGCTGAGTGGTTCCTTAAATGGAAGTGGGTGGGGCAGCCGCCCCATCTGACTCTGGGACCTGGAGTTGGGTAGGAAATCAATTCTCGGGAGGGATGAGAGGCAGGCCCCGACTCTAGGAAAATGAACATTTCCATGTGCTAAAAGCATCATTGTGGGACGAGAGAGAGAGAGAGAGAGAGAGAGAGAGAGAGAGAGAGAGAGAGAGAGAGAGAGAGAGAGAGAGAGAGAGACAGTTCCTATGGCCACAGAGGCCAAGTGAGTGGCCAGGCCAGCACTGAGCCCCGGCATGCAAAGGGTGAAGCTTTTAGGCGAGCAGCGGCCAGTGATCTCAGCTTCCCCCAGTCCTAATGCTCCCAAAAGGCTCTCTCCCACTCCCTGTAATTGGGCATCAGTAGTTAATGCAGTATTGACTGCATTACACGCTCCCGTGCCTCCCCTTGCTAATGCCAATTGCATCACCTTGTACAGTCACTGGCTTGCTTAGCCAATAGCCGTTAAAAGCAATCCAAATCATGAATCATATGGGAAACTTTTAGCAAGACACTGCCATCCGAGGAGACAATTTACAGTTGAGTTAATCTGGGTACATTAGCGAGACACGGATTCTGGACGACAGACCAATTTATGTTGTTTCCCTGTCCGCCCCCCAACCTTAGTGCTCCGCGTGGGCAGATGAATGGAAGAGCAGGGAACAGACAGAAGCACCTGCTTTTTTACCCCAGGCTCTGGGAGCGGGCTGGGGAGACCCATCTCTACAGGCTCCCTGCCTGGCTGAGTTTAGGCAGGAAGGGGACACGGCTGTACGTGCTGCTCAGGTTTTGTGATGCCTTGCTTCCCTGTAGTGAGGAGGTGGCTGCAGTCCAGGCTGGCCTGGTAGGTGCAGATGGAGACCTTCCTCTTCTAGGCATACAGTGGGTGCCAGGCCTGGTCCCTACCCTGCCAGCCTCACAAGGCCTTTACCAGCCCTCAGCAGGCAGCAGTGTCCACTGGGCTCTGCCGTCCTGCTGATGGGCTGGGATCTGTAGTGTGGAACAGCATCAGGACCCACTCCCTGCCTTTCCCCCAGGGCTGTGGAGGTCCTGTGGCCACAGGAGAGGCCGCCAGTAACCTCTGTGGTCCAGAGCATGACGGGATATTCTGGGAGGTCCTGCTGGTCAGTACCCAAGCACAGCTGAGAGCCTGCCCGCATGGATCAACTGAGTCAGCTGTGGACGCTGCACTCACAGTAGTCACTAACAACTGAAGGTGCACTGTCTGGTCCTCCTCAGCCCAGCTCCAATATCTTTAGGTGTTTTTTAACTTATTAAAAGTGCCCTAGGAATTAGGTCTGATGTTTAGTTCCACAGCCTGCCTGCTGCTTCCTGTGGTCACCCCAGCCCTCCTGCTGGGCCTCTGCAGAGGCAGCTTTACACCCGGACCTGTCCTTCTGCAGCATACACCTGGGGACACCCCTTGGGGGTGCCCTTGGCATCCTGCCCTGTCCCTCACAACCCAAGGCTCTCACAGTTCTTGGGGCTGCTCAGACCCTCTGCTGCCTGCCCCTGCTCAAGGGCCTTTTCTCCTACAGCGTGAGGGCTAATTTGACTCTCAGGACTCAGGGCTGTAACTCCCCTTGCTCCCCTGGGGCTGCAAACCTCCCCAGAAAGCCCACAGACTGGTGCCAGCCCAAGAGCAGGTGTCAGGGGAAGAAGGGCTGTTTCTCCACGAAAGTTGGAGCTGGGCTTCCGTTGCTGACAGGCAGGCCCGATGGCATGTAGAAAGGCAGGACCCTGAGTTCCAGTAAAGTGGAGCTGCCTAGGCCAAGAGCAAGCATCCAAATGAAAGCAATTAATCTTAAAACCTGAAGTTTAACCGTTTGCAAAACAGATCTCTCCTCTCTGTGGTGGCCCTTCACTGCTCGACCTAATGGATTACTTTATTAATAATGCACTGTGCTTAAAAGCAAAAAAAAAAAAAAAATTTTTTTCTGACGATCCAATACTTCAGAAAGTCTCTTAAACCCGTTGCTACGGCAAAGCGATTGATATTTTATTATCTTTCAGAAGTGCAACATGAAAGCCCTGCAGCCCAGCAGAGCAAGAGCTTTGGTCCTCAGCAGCTGGCGGACCTGACTTCAACCAGAGGAGCCCCGGCCTCTTCCGACAAGATGCTGTCAGGTGGAGAAAAGGCATTGGGGGTGGTTAATAGGAGCCTGAGTTCACGCTGCAGCCAGACAAAGGGTGCAGTCCGCAGCCCTGAGGAACACACCCCTTGGGGGCCCTGGGGACCAGTGCTGACTCCCAGCCCAGACGGCCACCTGCTGGGAGGGCATAAGTGCAAGGAAGGATTTAGGCAGCAGGTGTGGGGGGAGGGTGAGTATATCCAGAGCCTTTCTCCCTCCCCCAACTGAAGGTACCACCTTCAAGGTTTCCTGGAACCAGGAGATGCTAGACTCCAATGGGGAGTGGAGGGTGGATTTTATGAGCAGAAAGGTTGCTTTTGGAAGACAGCTCTAGGCTGAGCAGGACAAGAATCAAATGGCTCCTCAGGACCTAAGCCAGCCTTCTTCCTTGTGCTGTGACGTGTCCCAGAACTCAGTGGCATCAACAGTACAGAGCACCATATGGTTTAGACTGGACAGGGTGGGGGACCTGTGGGGCAGTGTGAGCTCTCCCCCACAGGTCTGGTGAAGACCCGGGAAAATACATATGCCCAGGGTGTAGGCAGGAGATGGGCTAAAATGACCTCCAGAGAGCCATTCCCATTCAGGGCTCATCTGGAAACCTTTAGTATCACAAAGTCCAGGGCACTCTGGGTGCCTGCACAGAGTGCAAGACCCGAGGTGGTGGTGGTGGCGTCGTCTTATTGGCGGGAGACCAGTCTCCCTGCCTGAGGCCGCCCATGTGTAGGGCCTGGGTCTTCTGGGTTTCTGGCTTGGGCCTGGGGAGCCAAGCATGCTAAACAATCTCGGCTAAAGACATACCCTGATTTCCACATGCTCCCCACGGTGGGAGTTCCTCCAAACACCAAGGAAGGACCCTCTGCCCTGGCTCCTCATTCTACCAAGAGGGAGAGTGAAGAGATGGGCATGACTGGTCCGAGATTACACAGGGAGGTAGCGGAGAAAGGAGCTAAATCAAGGTCTCCTCCCTCCTTATCTGGCCTGACCCCAGACCCCTTCTTTTCTTTTTCAATCTGTACACAACTGCACCAGCCCAGCTCTCTGATGGCCCACATGGGGCTCCAGGGGAGGGGGGCCATGAAGAGAGAAAAGCATACAGGAGATGAATGTCACACCCGAGCCAGACCCTGGACAATGGATTCTTTTGGCCAGAGCATTTAGTTCCCCCTCCCTCTCTTTCCACACTCACGCTGAGAAATGGCCTTGCGGGCCACAGGGCTCCCACACATGCCACCCCCAGGCCAGATACTTTAAATGTCCCTCCCTGCTGGAGGTCTCAGAAGGTGGGAGGGGAGGCTAGGGGCATCAGCACATGGTGGCAGCAAAGTGAACATCCTGTGTGAACTTAAGTCACTTAACTTCAGATTTTCACCAAGTGACCATGTCAGTAACACCACTGACCTGGAGGGCAAAAGGGCACAGACCTCTACTACTCACTAGCAGAGGTCAGAAGATGTCACTCTAAGAGGATTTCCACTGACTCACAGAAAACCCACCTCAGTTCCTTACCAGTAGAACCCAGGTGATGGCGTGGGTGCGAACAATTACATTCACATCTCCCTCCCGACAACACTAACAAACTTAACAAACCAGGTAACCCTCACCTACAGGGCAGGAGGGCCTGGGACGGCCACTCTTGACCCTGAGGGCTGCCCTTGGGTCACAGGGCACCCCTGGTTTTACCCTCAAGGGGACTGGGTTCTCCAACTTCTCCTGCACATACCAGGACAATTACTGCAGGGCACTCCCCGTCAGGAAGGCCTTGGGGTGTGTGGGACCACCATGGGTCCCTCTGTTCTGACCTCTCGGGCGCAGCGAGCCTCTTGACCAGGGCAAGTCCATGCCGCTCCTGCACTCGTGCTACTGGCCAGGAGCGGGACACTTTCTTCCTCTGGGCCAAACTCCTGCCTCCTATTTCAAGACACAGTGAGAATCACACTGGGAGACAGTGGGAATCACAGGAGGCAACCCTTTTTCTCACGGAGCTTTCGGGCAGCTGTCTCCCCGAGGGTCCCTCCGGCCTTTCCCCTCGCCTGCCGGGCACCCAGCGGCCACCGTCTTTCCGCGCGCCCGCTCGTCGCAAGCTCTGGAGTCCGATTTCCCGAAGCCACTGATTTGTTCGGCGCTCAGCGCCTCTCGGGTTACGCGGGCGGCGCGAGGCTGATGGCTGCGGTGAGAGGAGCAGCCGCAAAGACGAAAACGCTCTACGTGAACCACCCCTGCGCCGAGATAGGAGGGCAGCCGGATCCTCCACGCGGCCCCGCAGAGCATCACACGGCCGGCGCACAGCTCGCCCTCCCGAGGTTCAGTCCGGCCTGTCCCGGCCCCGGGGCCGCGCAGCCCGGGGCTCCCTCATCTCCCCACGCCAGTCCCACTCGGTCCTCCCTCCGCCCCAGGCTCCAGTCCCAGCGCCCTGCGGACCGCCCGCCCGGCAAGCCCGGCACAGCCCGGTGTGTGCGCGCCGGCGTCCTGGCGTGTGTGTTCCTGCGCGCCGCGGCGGGGGGCGCGGGTGTGCGGGGAGTCGGGACCCCCGCCCGCCACCTACCGTCCTCCTTGTCCAGCACCATCATCTCGGGCGCTCCGTGTCCAGCCGCAGCTCGGCTCGGCCGGGAGAAGGGCGCCGGCTCCGGGCGCGCTTCGGCGGGGCGGCCGGTCCTCGGGCAGCGAGCGGGCTCTAATTACCCGCTTGCCCGGCTCTTAACCTAGATTGCACTCAGCTAGAATTACATTCAGGAGTGAAGCACTTCGCAGATACAAAAGCAGTCTCACCTACTTTTGTGCCTCAGAATTGCAAGGAACTATGAACTGCAATTTAGAGAGAGAGAAGGAGAGGGAGAGAGAAGGGGGAAGAGAGGATCAGAGCCGTTTCTTTGATTCTCACCTTCTAAATGGCTCAATTTGCCCAGTATAATCTGTCTTAATGTAATTGCATTTGATAGCTCATAACCCTGGCTCTGGCAACGACGCAGCTTTCAGCCTCATAAAGTGTTTTCCCCTCGGATTTAATCTGACTCTCAATCTAAAATTATATTCAAAGAGATGGGGGAATCTCGGCGGCCGTCTCCCGCTGCCTTTCTCCCTCAATGTATGAGGTTTGCACTCCTGCTACTGAATAAATGCACACATTTCCCGAGGCCCCCCTCCCTCCCGGGTTAATGGGGAGTGGAGACGCGCGTCTGCCCGGCTCCGCAGCGCCGCCTGGAGGCCTGTCGGCCCCAACTCGGCGTGTGGCTCTGCTCAGGACCCAGGGTCCTCATTCCCAGTAACTGCCTGGTGGACCACACCTGTCTGTCACTCCCAGCCCCTCAGCCTTGATTTTGCCCCCCTCCCACGGGGCAATCTTTCTCTGACCTCGTGCCCTCCCTTCCTACTTCCTCTTCCCGAGGTTTCTGGTTGCTTCCTGGATTGTTTGACAAAATTAACCCTCTGCAGGGCACAAATTTTCCCACTGTGTGTCTTACAGCACCACCTTTACCCCAGAAGTCCCTCCCAAGAGCATCCTGATTCCACAGAGAATGGGATCCTGTCTCAAATTCTCTCTGAGCAAGCACAGCATGGCCTTAAAGGTTTTTTTTTTCATTCCACAACTATTTATTGAGCATATACTATGCACCAAGCAGTATTTTAAGGCCCTGGGGATATATCAGTGAAAACAAAAATTCCTGCTATTGCAGAGTTGACAATTCTTGCTCTCTAACTCAGGAGGCAGGAAGGGAGACAGTGTTCATCTCCTCTCCCTCTGAACCCTGCTTCTCTCCCAGAGCCCTGGGTCTGGTGCCCAGGCTGCCTACTCCAGGAAGGCCACTCTTCAATATCAAGAGCATTATTTCCTTGACACTACAGAGTTCCAGGATGGCATGAAAATCTTAATGGATTTTCTCCAGACAGATGTGTCAGAGGCTCATCCCCGCAGTCACTTCTGAGGACTAGACCCAGGCAAGGAGAAGGAAGCTGGAGTCCCTGGAGGGGCAAAGGGCCACCAGTTGAGACTTCATCCCATCTCTGCCTATTACCAACAGTGGACCTTAGCAAGTCATTTTCTCTCCCCAGGCCTCAATTTCCCTGTTTGTGAAGTGGGAGACCTGCTCTGCTATCTCCAAGGTTGCTGTGGGGATCAGAGGAGATAATGCATGTGAATGTGCTTTGTGAACTGTGGCACCCCAGACAATGGAAGGGGACGTAGTGGGTACAAAGGAGACTTGGAGGCCAGGTCATGCCCCTTAAGCCCTGGGAGGGCCCAGTGCAGGGTGCTTGATTGGGGAGGGGGAGGGGGAGGGGGGAGTGGGGCTGCAGTCTATGGTCCTCTATCGTAGGCAGGAGAGTCAAGCTTTGAGAAAACAGAAGAGAGGCTGCTTCTAATGAGCTGCTTCCTCCGCAGCTCAGAGAGTTTCGCTTTCCCCTTCATCTTGAATACTTAATCCTAATAGTCCTTGAGTATATTTGATGTTAAATATATCATTTTGCTCAGACTCACCATCCCTCAGGACTGCGAGCTTGATCTCTCCCCTGTCACTGCAGCTGAACTGTACCCTGAGGGTCTGAGGGAGGTTTTGGCACTGCTGCCGCCGGCACACTTAGTGGCAGCCCCTCACCCCAGCCTGAGTGAGGGGGCCAGACAGTGTAGCAAGCACAGGGCCTGACAGGCTGGCAAGGGGTAGCTTCTTGCTGTAGACACCTCTGTGCTACCTGGAGGTATTCACTCCACAAGGGCTGCAGCCCTACTCCTGACCTCCAGAGCTGCTTCTCCTGACTTTCAGGGTCTGGTCCTGACCCACAAACCTGGACTCCATTAGCTGGGGCCACTTGCTCACTCTTTCATCCATGTGTTGTGCTCAGGACTCCGTCCCAACACCAGCTCTCCCCAGCCCCCAGGGTGCCCAGGTAGGAGCCACACAGCCAGCCTCCCTCTAGGGAGTCAGAGGCCTTGCATGCCACTCCAGGGACTGGTGCAGCCTTGGGGTACTGAGCAGGGGATCGGTGCTGTGAGTGAAGGGCTGGCTGCTTGTCTCCACAGGCAGCTCTCTCTGCAGCCCCAGTGGTGAGCGCTGAGTTCCCACACTCACCTGGAGAAGTGCCTCTGCAGAGGCCTTCTCCTTCACAGAGCTACCCGGCAAGCCCTGGACAGTTTGGGTGACTTGAGCTCCCAGCCAGGAAGAGGCCTGCTGGGTTTACAAACCCAGACACGAGCCTGGCTCATCCAGCGGCCTCCCTCTCAGCTTATGGGTAATTGCTGTGCAGGCAGGTAACTCCCGCGCCCATGCTCACTCCTATGCCTCCAGGTCCAGGGGCACGCCCACAACACCAGGGTGCAGTCCTCGGATCCCCTGGGGCTGGGGGAGGTTGTCTGCACCTGACACATTCCACAGGTGATGAGCATATGCTCTCACTTCCATACTGCCAAGAGTGCTCCAAAATGCCCTTGAAATGCCTCTGGGGACGGCAGGGGGAGGCCAGTTGATTAGTCCCCTAGGTTACGGTGAGGGAAGAGGGGGTGCTCCTGGCTGCTTTACAAAGTTTTGGGCAGGTCCTAGCAGTTTGTCTTGTACCTGGCAGTAAAGTCCTGAGGAAGGATTCCTGCATCGGGGTTGGGGGTTGGGGGGGACGTTGGAGACTTGGTGCCCGAGGGCCCAGGCAGACCAGATATTCCAGAACCCTTCAGTAGAGCCTGTCAGATGTGCCTCAGCCTGAGGGCCCTGCTTCCAACACAGTGCAGCTGTCTCCAAGATGGGGTTACAAGCTGACCTCACAGGTGACACTCAAAGGGGTATTTGGAGTGACAAAGGCCATTTCCCTGTGGCCGCCACAGTTGACTGGACAGGGTGAATCTACAGACTTTGCAGAACAATCAGGATACCTGCTGGCCAAGTTCAGATGCCCTGCCCTGCCCCCTACTCACACAAAAGCAGCCCATGCACAGAGATTTGCAGCCAGCTAGAGTAGAGAAGTACACTGTTGGCAAACTTTTCCTCTTTTGGTTTCTGGAAGCCCTGGACAGGCCTTCTAGGAAGCTGCAGTTATAACTTATTAGGCTTTGTGGGTGCCTAGGCAGAATCTGCACTCCAGAAAACAAGTCTCCCCACTCACTTGATGAAGTCCAATCCACCCCTGCACAACAGCCCAGAGAAGGTTGTCGATATAGGCTGTCAACCAAATGTCCTAGTTTGCCCTGGGACTGAGGGGTTTCCAGGATCCAGGACTGTCAGTGATAAAACAGGGATGGTCCTGGGCAAACCAGGACAGTTAATCACCCTAGTGGGATGTGGTAGGGTGGGACAAGGGACTAGTGGGGCCGGAGAGAAGGGCCAGGCAGCCAGACCCTTCCCTGCAGACCAGCAGCTGCCTCCCACCCCCAAATTTCCCAGCCTCCTGCCTCAGGGCTCCATCTCCTGGGCACCAAACAACTGCCCTAGCAACTGGCAATGCTCCTTGGGCCAGCAGCACTGTGAGTCCTCCTGAGACTGGCAGTTAGAATGGGAAGGGTGTGAGTTGGATCCAGGGGTGGTCCAGATTTTGCGAGAGCCAAGCTTCCTTATGCAACTGGGGCGGGGGGGGGGGCGTTAAGAAAGGAACAGTAGATCACTAATACAAATTACAACAGAAGGACTCTGAAGCTTATAATTCATTAGCTTCAAAGTGAATCCGGCCCTGATATCTTGGATATATGGCCCATCCACGGGCCCTAGCCAGCGGAGCACCTCCCAACACGCTGGACTGGGGGAGCTGATGGTGAGCATCCTCCCCAGCCCTGCCAGGGGTGAAGCAATGTCACCCATCCCGCAGCTATGAAGTTCCAGACCGGAGGGACCCCAGGACAGTGCCGGGTTCTCTGGGCATCCCTCTGGGGGAGCCGTTCTGCAGTCGGTGCAGAAGGGGGAGGGCGTGCAGATACCCAAGTGGGAGGCGGGGAGACTGGGGCCAGCGGGCACTGCGGGGAAGCCCACGGCACGGATCGGAGAGGCGCTCCTGTGTCTGCGAGGCGACAAGAGCCAGTGAGAAAGTTCCCGGCCCGAGCGAGTGGGGCTGGCGGGCTCGGGGTGGCCCGTGTGACTTCCTAATCCCCCTGAGAAGCCTCGGGGGCTGAGCCCGGCACCCCGACACACACCAGCGCGCACCTCCACCGCCCGGCTTCCAGGAAGCAGCCCAGCGGCCCGAGGCAGCCGGGAGCCTGGGGCGCTGCGCCGCGCGGGGTGGCCTCGGCCGGGCCCGCGCCGTCGCCCCCACCCTGCGGCCCGCGGGTCCCCGGGCACCTACCGTCCTCCTGGTCCAACACCATGGTTCCCCCCCCGGGCCGAGGACGCGGAGGGGCAGGCGGCTCGGACTCCGCCGCCGCCCGCCTGCGCTGCTCCAGTCGGCCCCGCGCGGGCTCCGCGCCCGGCTAGCGCTGCCGCGGACGGGGGCGGGCGGACGGGGGCGGACGGGCGGGCGCCGGGAGTTGAGCCCAGCTGACAGGGAGCTCGCGCGGGCCGGCGCAACCCGGGGGCGGGGCGGGGCGGGGCTGGGGCGCGTCCGCCTGGCCGGGATCGCCGAGCCGATCCCGCAGCCGCTACCCGAGCCGGGCCGCCGCCGCCGCCGCCGCCGCCGCCGCCGCGCGCCCTTCTCTGCGCGCTGGCAGCCCTCGCGCAGCCGAGTGAAGTCTGCGTTTCCCAGGGCCCCTCAGATTCCCCTGTTAATTAAATCAATTCATTATGCTCAGATCTGATTAGCCGCCCTTCCCCCCTTTGAATCAATTATTCAATACACAAACATAATTGCTTGGGCCAGAGGTGCACGCCATTAGCTTATTTAACTCCAAGGACACTAATTACCCGCAGGGCACGGGAACTTTTCTCATTAATTCTGACAAAACACAAAAGCACAGCCAGAGTGTGTTCGTGTGTGTGTGTGTGTGTGTGTGTGTGTGTGTGTGTGTGTGTGTGATCACATGCCGGAGTGTGGGCTGTGTGGGGTGGTGAGCCACTGTGTGAGCTTCAGCTGGGATTTGGGGGTGGCGGAATGTGTGTGATTTCGGGTGGGAGTGTGTGGGGTGTGGTTTTGAGTCTGTGACCCTGTCCTCGTGAGTGTGGGACTCTACGTGTGCGACTGTCAGTGCATGGGGCTGGGTGTGGCTCTGAGTCTGGGGACTGAGGGCGAGGGTCCGAGCCCCAACGCAGGAATGTATGAGATTGTGCGAGTGCTTCTGTGTGTGGCTGTAAATGTGACTCCCTGGCTACTGTGGTAGGCACGCATCCCCTTTCCTTTTCGCCTAATTGCCTGGCCATTGCCCACTGCACGCTCAAACCCACAAGGGCAAGTGCAGACCACACAAGAGAAACCGGAAGAATCAGGAGGCGGTGCCCAGGCTGGGGCAGTGTCCCCCTCCCCGCATCACCGGTTTGTGCACCGACTGGACTATGCTCCCCCTCCCCCCAGTTATAAACCTCAGGTTCCCATCATCCCCTTCCCTCGCCCTCTCACTGCACATCCCTATACTTCCCCCATTCTCCAGCGTTTATTCCAAAGCCCTCCTGATTCCCAGCTCGCCCCCTCCCATTTCCACAAGTGCTTGATATCTAGGCACACCCCCCCACACACACCCAACTCCACAAACCTTACTTCTTTGCCTCCTGTCTGTAAGGTTGAACGGAGGGTGTGCCTATGGTCGACCAACTTCTCCACATTTTACCTCCCAGGAAATCTCTATTGAGAGAGAGCCAGTGAGAAAGCCCACAGAGGCAGGGACACAGAGGGTAATTGATTCCCCCAAATTAGGTTTCTGCTTTCTAAAGACCGGTATTGTTCCTGTTCTCAATGTGCACAGAGGTACTGAAGATTTCCTTTTTGTTTCCTCGGGCAATGAAAGAGCTTAATCCATTTGGCTTTATAAATCAGGAAACTAATATTCGCTCCTTCCATAGCCGCTTTAAAAAAAATTTAATTGGTGCGGGAGGCACAGCTTGTCACCCTTATGCTGTCCCCAAGCCCCCACTTATCAAAACACATTCTGATTGAGGGCTGGAGAGAGGGCTGGGGGGAAGGGAGGGCTCATCCTGATTCCTCCTGCCCTCCTCCATCCTTGCCCATGGACCCACACAGTTCATATTGGGAAAAGTTTGTGAAATGACTGAATTAATCATATTCAATTCAGTAAAGAAAAGCGGACTGTTCAGAGGTGCTCTTCAGGATATCTCCCACATCTGCTGCTCTCAGTCTCCCATGAGCACTGAACATGGCCATGCCATGACTGGGTCTGGCAAATCCTCATCCTCACCATCTAGCACAAGCTGCTAGAGTCATCTTCCTGGTGCCAAGACCTGAGCCTGCTACTTTCCTGCTCAATGTACCAAAATGTTCATTGCAGCTCTATTTACAATAGCCTGGAGATGGAAGCAACCTAAGTGTCCATCATCGGAAGATGTGGCACATATACACAATGGAATATTACTCAGCCATAAAAAGGAACAAAATTGAGCTATTTGTAATGAGGTGGATAGACCTAGAGTCTGTCATACAGAGTGACGTAAGTCAGAAAGAGAAAGACAAATACCGTATGCTAACACATATATATGGAATTTAAGGAAAAAAATGTCATGAAGAACCTAGGGGTAAGACAGGAATAAAGACACAGACTTACTAGAGAATGGACTTGAGGATATGGGGAGGGGGAAGGGTAAACTGTGACAAAGCAAGAGAGAGGCATGGACATATATACACTACCAAACATAAGGTGGATAGCTAGTGGGAAGCAGCCGCATAGCACAGGGAGATGAGCTCGGTGCTTTGCGACCTCCTGGAGGGGTGGGATAGGGAGGGTGGGAGGGAGGGAGACGCAAGAGGGAAGAGATATGGGAACATATGTATAACTGATTCACTTTGTTATAAAGCAGAAACAAAAAATAAAATTAAAAAAAAAAAAAAAGCTTCCATGGCTCCCCTTTGTCCATAAGACAAAGCCCTAACTACTTATCCTATCATTTCAGGCCCTTTCGGGAGATCTGGGGAAGCCTTTGTAACAACCACTGCCCTTCACTTCAATTCAATTGCTATCTATTGATCTCCAACAACAATCCCACACTCCAGCCCCTCTGGACTGCTTTACTGTAATTGAACACACCCTGCAGGTTCTTGCTCTAGTGATTCTTCTCATGGCATCCCTCTGCTTAGAAAGCCCTTGCCCACCTCTCAAAGCCCTCTAAGGAAACATCTCCCCTACGTTTCTCTAAGTGAGTGTCTCTATGTGAAGTCTGGATTACTGAGTGGTATGTGGATTATTCCATTGAGCCCTGGAGTATAAGGTCAGCCCTTGAGGGCATAGTTTCAGCTCTCCTCTGGAGTGGAAGGACAGATATCATATGAAGAGTCTACACTGGGTCACTGGAGAAAATGGGAGCTGCAGAAGCAGGGGAGGGATTCAGATATAAGAATGGAGGCTCAGAAGGAGAGAACCTTGGGTACCATCTTTCCTCCCTCCCCAGGATCTCAGATGGCATGGGACCAGAACCCAGCTGCATGCTTCCTCTGGATCTAATATTTGGATCTCCATGCTTCTCTGTGTTGCTGGGCATGGCCACTGCCTGGATTGGTGCCGGCTGTTCCTGGCACTAGGGCATTTGGCCAACAGGACAAGCGGGGGCTGAAATTCTGCCCTCTCTCTGCTCTCCAAGCCATGTGCCTGACATGGGCTGCACCCACCAAAAGAGGGCACTTTTTGCTAATTTGCACAGAAGCACCATGTGGACTCGCGTGGCCCTGCAATTGAGTGATCTGCTTGGACAGATCTGACACTCAAGGAGGCCGGCCTGAAGGGTTGAGCACCCAGCCTCCTCTGCCCCCACCCTCACTCACACCAAGGGCCTGTGTGAGCTCTTAGAAGACCAGCCTCCTGGTTTTCAAAGAGGAAGAGAAAATTCAGAGAGTTTAACCGTGATGGGTGGTCAGGGATACTGAAACAGATGCCCAGCCCATCTTTGAATTTATATGGGCCCCAAGCACTGGTGAAGGACACTGAACTCAGTCCATCCCTGAGATTCAGACATGGACAGACCTACTGTAAGGATCAAGGTCCCCAGCAGAAACCACGCTGGAGGAGAGACAGTGAGCTTCCTCAAAGGAGATCCTCATGGGCATCTAGACTGAGTAGAAAGGCCTGGAGTTTGGAGGGGCAACAATTCCAGGTATGGCGCAAAGCTAGGCCTGACCCACTTCCACCCGGCACTCCCATAGGAAGAGGGCAGTGGTGCAGATGAGGAGGCAAGTCACTAACGGCTTTACTATTGAAGCCTCCTCTGAATGAGCTGGTCACTAGGAACAAAAGGTAACTGTAGAGAGGAACAAGAGCAACTAGGCCAGCAGCTCGGTGGCATTGGTGGCAGCACATGCATGCGACGGATGACAAGATGGCAAGAGTATTGGGACGCAGCTCTAGTTATATGGGAGGCATCTGTATCCCTAGCCCATCAACCCTACCTCCCAACCCTGGGACTGTTAGAGAGAAAATGGCTTTATCCAGAACTCCAAATCTGAGAGTGTCCAGAGGGCACTCGGATAACACATGTAAGCATTCCTAGAAGGTCTTACACCTTTTTAGAGAGGAGGATCCAGAAGAAGAGAATCAGAGCATGAGAATTTAGGACTAATTGTTGTAAGTGTGTAAGATCTGGTACCCGGCATATGTATGGGCTCCATATTCCAAGCTGCTTTAGCTATGTGACTGGCATGAAGGGAGAGGCTGGGGGGGGAGG
>NW_006787051.1:1899217-1911717 GCF_000442215.2 Lipotes vexillifer
GCAGGAATGGGCCGGAACAGCCCCGACTGCCAGCTTTGCTTGATGGCAGTGGAGATCAGCAGGACACGCAAAGGGCATCATTAACATCAGGCCAACCAAAGGCTTTGTTCCCACTGCCCCTCGCTGCCCGGAAGGTCTCCTGAAGCCACACATGCTCTCCCATGCTCCTGAACTTCTGTTTCATTTCTCTTCTTGTCTCCCCAACTGTCTGATTCATCCCCCTGCTCCTCTGAAGTCTCAGCAGATGATGTCACCTCCTACCTTATGAGATGAGAGGTGTTAGACAGAAAGGCCCACCTCCACCTCCAGAACACCTTCCCCTGGGGTGCTGTCCACGGCTGTTGGGGTGTGTAGCCCTTACTCAGGATTTCTCCTTGGAGTTCTACTCCAGTATTTCCAAATGCCCCCTTGATATTTCCACTTGGCTGTTTCAAAGGTATCTTAAAATTTAAAATCCAAATTGAGCTCATGATTTTCTTCCCAAATCTTTCTTCATCTTGTTCCAGTAAACCTGCCACTCAGTTCTTAATACCAGAAATCTGGAAGTAAAGCAGAATTTCAACCAAGCCAGCAAAAGTAACCAAAAAGAAGTTTGTATGTCTCTGTGTGTGTGTGTGTGTGTGTGTGTATGTGTGTGTGTGTAAGAAACAGCAAATACATGGAATAAGTAAAGTATATCAGTATATTACACTAAATGTGAAGAGACTGAATTTCCCTATCAAAAAACATCTAAGTTAAAACATAAAATATAGCCAAATGCTGTTTACAAGAAATATTCCCAAAACAAGGTGACAAAGAAGACTGAAAATAAAGCAATGGGCAAAGATACACCTAGTAAATGCAGTCAGAGAGGGAGAAGGGACAGCGATATTAATGTCAAATAAGACTAATTTCAAGGCCAAAAGTATATACTGCTTGGCAATTAAGAAACACTCCCTTAAATTACTACTGGATCAAAAATAAGATCAAAACAGAAATTATAAATCATCTAGTATAACAGCATGCTGTACAGAGCTTATGAGACACAGCTGTACTCAGAGGAAAAAATATAGCCTTAAATGCTTTTTTACTTTTTCTATATATTTATTACAGTTATAACGGACGTCTTTTAAAATAGTTGCATCTTAAATGCTTTTAACGTTTAAAAAAAGACTAAAAGAAAATTTAGTTAAGTATTTAATCTAAGAAATCAGAAAGAGAACAAACAAAGCCAAAAGAAAACAGATGAAATAACAAAGTTAAAAATCAGAACTTAAGGGCTTCCCTCGTGGCGCACTGTTGGGAGTCCGCCTGCCGATGCAGGGGGCGCGGGTTCGTGCCCCGGTCCGGGAGGATCCCACGTGCCGCGGAGCGGCTGGGCCCGTGAGCCGTGGCTGCTGGGCCTGCGCGTCCGGAGCCTGTGCTCCGCAGCGGGAGAGGCCACAGGAGTGAGAGGCCCGCATACTGAAGAAAAAAAAAAAAAAAAATCAGAAATTAAGTCAATAGAAAATAAATAATAGAAAAACAATTAAAAGAAAAAATGAAAGTCCAACCCTGGTTCTTTGAAAAGACCAACAAAATAGATAATTTTTTTCAGGCAAACCTGCTTAAGAAAAAAAAGAAAGCAAAAACATACAATATTTGATATAAGAAAAGAGGTATATCACAGGTACAGAAAAGGTTAAAGAATTATAACAATAATGTATGTAAGCCTATGAAAATAAATGTGAAAACCTAGATGAAATAGATGATTTCCAACCAAAGTAGAAAACTGTGAAAAATTGAGCACATAAGTTGATATCTTGAATAGGCCAATAAACAGAAGTTTTTTTTTTTAAATGAAAACTCTGCTATTAAAACATTACAAGATACCTTATGATCCAGCAATTCCACTCCTGGGCATATACTCAAAAGAATTGAAAGCAAAGTCTTGATGAGATATTTGTACACCCCTGTTCATAGCAGCATTATTCACAATAGCCCAAAGATGGAAGCAACTCAAGTGTTCATCAATGGACGAATAGATAGACAAAATGCCATATATATATGATGGAATATTACCCAGCCTTAAAAAGGAAGGAAATTTTGACACATGTTACAACATGGATGAAACTTGAGGACATTATGCTAAGTAAAGTAAGACCATCACAGGAAAACAAATACTACATGACCTCACCTATATTGAGGTATCTAGAATAGTCAAATTCATAGAGACAGAAAGTAGAATTGTGGCTGCCAGGGGCTGAGGGAAGGGAGAAATGGGGAGTTTTTGTTTAATGGATATAGAGATTTAGTTTTGCAAGATGAAAAGAGTTCTGGAGATTGATTACATAACAATGTGAATGTACTGAACCCTACTGACCTGTACACTTAAAAATGGTTGAGATGGTGGATTTTATGTTTGTGAATTTTACCATAATTAAGAATAAAACTAAAAATATCTCAAGTCACAGATTACAGTAAATATGAGTTTTATATAACCTTTAAAAACAGGTGATTTTTAATGTTACCTCAACTATTTCCAGACAAGAGAAAAAGTTGGAAAGTTTCTTGGTTTGTTTTATTAGCTAGCATTTTCTTAATTCCCCAAACTTATAAAGATAGAGCTAGAAAAGGAAGAAAAAATCCACAGACCAGTTTGAATGAGTGAAAAATCTGAAATAAGATATTAGCTACTAGATATGGGGAAAGTATCAAAAGTTTACACCATACAAAGAAGGGTTTATTTTAACACCAAAAACATAATTCGGCATCAGGAAATCTATCAATATAAGTCAGTACATCAACAAATGAAAGGAACAAAATATGATTATAGTAATAGATGCCAAAAATCATTTGATAAAATTCAGTAAATATTGCTAATAAAATACAAAACAAAGAAAAATAGAAGAAACTTACTTCAATTTGATAAAGACTGTTTACCAAAACCCAACAGCAAATATATGACATTCAGAAGCTATTTCCAGAAATTGGGAACAAGACAAGATGCTCATTATCATCACTAATATTCAACATTTTTTGGAGATTTTAACTAATTCAATAAGGCAAGAAAATAAACTAATTGGAATAAATAGCTGATTTTTTAAAAAAGACAAGAACATGTTTGCTTACAAATGATGTGATTGTATATCAAGAAAATCTAATAAAATTTAGTTTAACAGCTACTAGAATTAGTTAGATAACTGGGAAGGTGGCTTAATACAAGGTAAATAGAAATCTACAGGTTTTTTTCTCAATGAAATGATATGATAGAAATGAAAATGACAAAAAAGATCATCTGCAATAGTGACAAAACTGTAAAATACCAAGGAATAATTTTAAAGCAACAACCATTACAAAGGTAAAGTTCTTTGAAGAAAGTTATGAAATCATATTGAAGGACATATAACAAGAGCTGAACTTATAGAAAGATAGCCATGTTTCAAAGAAAAGACTTATTCTCATAAAAAGTGAATCCTTTCAAAAATAGATTGGAGCTTCCCTGGTGGCACAGTGGTTGAGAGTCTGCCTGCCAATGCAGGGGACGTGGGTTCGTGCCCCGGTCCGGGAGGATCCCACATGCCGCGGAGCAGCTGGGCCCGTGAGCCACGGCCGCTGAGCCTGCGCGTCCGAAGCCTGTGCTCCGCAACGGGAAAGGCCACAACAGTGAGAGGCCCGCGTACCGCAAAAATAAATAAATAAATAAATAAAAATAGATTTAATGCAATTTCTATTAGAATTCCAAATTAAAAGTACTTTAGAAGTGTAAAAAATTAATTTGAAGTATATTTGAAAAATAAATATCTGAGGCTAGTTAGGAAAACATGAAAAGAAAGATTAGTCAAAGGGAAATTGCATTATTAGATAATAAAACATACTGCAAAGCCACTGTGATCTGAACAGTACAGGATTAAGCTAGGAAGAGACAAATAGATCAGAGGAACAAAGAGCCAATACATAGATCCAAATTAGAAAGGAATTTAATACATGATAAAAATTTCCATTCATCAGAGAAAACAAATAATAGATGGTACTACTATCTGAATAGCCAGTTCTCTAAGGAAGATATACAAATAAGACAATAGGCACCTGAAAAGATGCTCAACACCACTGGAAATGCACACCAAACCACAATAAGATACCACTTCACACCCACTAAGAAGCTAAAATCAGAAAGTCAGATTCTAACAAATGTTGCTGAAGATGTGGAGAAATTGGAACTCATAACTGCTGGTGGGAATGTGAAATGGTGCAGCCACTTTGGAAAACAGCCTGGTAATTCCTCAAAAGCTAAACATGGAATCACCATATGACCCATTAATTCCACTTCTAGGTATATAGACAAGAGAACTGAAAGCATGTCCACACAAAAATTTGTACAGTGATGTTCATAGCAGGATTATTTATAATAGCCAAAAGGTGGGAAAAAACCAAATGTCCATCAACTGACAAATGGACATTACTGGGCCATAAAAAGGAATGAAGTACTGATACACGCCACAAAATGGATGAGCCTTTAAAATGTTATGCTGTGTGAAAGAAGGCAGTCACAAAAGTCTACATGTTATATGAGTCCATTCATTCAAAATGTCAAGCGTAGGCAAGTCAGTAGAGACAGAAAGCAGATGAGTGGGGGTGATAGTGGGATGACAGCTAAAAGGTACAGGGTTTCTTTTTGAGGTAATGAAAGGTTCTAAAGTTGACTGTGGTGATTCACCCATCTATAAATATACTAACATGCATTATATTGTACACTTTAAATGGGTAAATTGTATGGTATGTAAATTATATCTCAATAAAGCTATTTTTTTAAATGGTGCTACCATAATTGGTTATCCATCTGGAAGAAACAAATGGGATCCCTACCCACTCCCATAAAGATTATGTTCCAAATGGGTTAGAGATTTTATTTAATACAAAAATGAAACAATGAAAATATTAGAAGAAATTTAAAGGAAAAATGGAATAGATTTGGATAATGAAAACATGAGTAAATTTGGTGGGGGATATCTGCAAGAGTAGAAAAAGAAAGGACAGACATTATTCTAAGTTAATTTTAAAAACTTTGATGGCAAAAGGTACCATAAACAAAGAAAAAAGACAAATGATTTACCAGAAAAATATACGCAAAATATAAAACAGTAAAAGGGAAAATGTTATATATACAAAGAGTTTCTATAAATTGTAAAGAAAAAGACAACTGCCCAAAAGAAAAATGGAAATAGGGTATGAACAGGCTGTTGTGGGAGGAGGAAATCTAAATGGCCAATAAAATGCTTACCCTCATTATTGTTTAGGAAAATGCAAATTAAAGCAAAATAAGTTTTCATTACTTTAATTCATCAGATTGGAAAAAAAAATTAAGAGTAAATTTAAGGTCTGTTAGAAATGTGAGAAAATGGGTGCTTTCATTTGTTGCTGAGCAAGTAATCGGGCACTATCTGTTACAATTTGGGGCAAGTAACCTGGTGCTATTGATTAAAATTAGAAATGCACATACCTTTTTTTTTTTAACATCTTCATTGGAGTACAACTGCTTTACAATGGTGCGTTAATTTCCGCTTTACAACAAAGTGAATCAGTTATACATATACATATGTTCCCATATCTCTTCCCTCTTGCGTCTCCCTCCCTCTCACCCTCCCTATACCACCCGCACATACCTTTCGACCCAGAAATTCTCCTTCTGGGAATATATCTTATGGAGGAAAATCACCAGTATTTAAGGATAGCCTTATAATTTCAGCATTGTTTGTGGTGGCAGGAAACTGGAAACTATCTGATATCAATGTCACTCAATGATCAAATAAACTGTCGTACAGCCCAGCTGTAGAACATCGTGCAGCTGTTAAAACGGGAGTTAGACCTACAGCTATGGAATTGCGAAGGGTGTCTGTGATGTACTGTTAAGCGAGAAAAGTAGGTTGCAGAGTAAGTAGCAAGTAATATCCCATTTAAAAGAAAACCTCTCTCTGCTTAGATGAACACAAAGGCAAGATGTGCAAGGCTGCTCCTGTTCAGGCTGTCAGCAGGGTGGTCTTAGCAGGTGAGAGTGGAAGGCGGGAGTTAAGGGCAAAGTACCAACTTTCTTCATTGTGTACCTTTAGAATCTTTTCATTACTTATAATAAGTAAGTAACTTGTAATTTTAAAAAGTTTAGAAATAAATTGGAGTAATTTTTGACACTCCCTCCAATCACATAGTCACCACGACTGCACTAGTCTGAGGGACCATTATCTTTTGCATGCTGCTGCAAGAGCTTCCTGCTAGCCTCCCTGCATCCACCCTGAGGCCCACTAATACAGCCTCCATACCCCGTATGCAGCCAGGAGATATCTTCAAAATGCAGATTAGATTTTGTCAACCAACTGTCAGAGCTATAATGGCTCCCGGTTGCTCTCCACAGAAAGCCCCCATCCCCAGCCTGTCCCTTGGCTCTGCACAAGTAGGGTCTCCTGAAGCATCTCCCATCACGGGCACCCACCACTTGCTCCCACCTGCAGTCATTGCCCTTGTCATTGTCTGAACCACTGCTTGCCTCAGGGCCTGCAGTCTCGTTGTTTCGTCTACATGGAACGTTCTTCATTTGGACCACCCCTTGCTCACCCCATGGGTCTGGGATTTAAGGTCACTCTCTTTGTCAGGGTGGCCTCTCCCCTCCAGACTAGGTTAGATCTCCCTCTTACAGTCTGGCGGGCCCTCTGCTTTTCCTCCATAGTTCTTATCACAACGATTTAGTTAATTACATAGTTATTTGTATACTTATTTGCGTGATGGGGATCAAAGAAAAACTGTTAAGTTGTAAGTGTTTGCATCTTCTCTTCCAACCCCCTGCTTTGAGGGAGAAATGGGTCAGACAAGAAGGCCCAGGGGTCTAACCCAACTCTGAGATTCTGAACTCGTCCTTGCCCTTCTCACAGCCACCACCCTAACCACAGTTGGGAGAATTTGTCTCCTCACATATTTCCCTCCACTCTTGTATTTATCTAATCATCTAGCTTGTTCTGAGAACTGGTGATGACAGGGCCCTCCACGGTGCTGGTGAGCTTGCAGCCTTCCCCGGCAGTTCGAGTGTGGCACACTCAGTCTCCAAATGGCTTTCTTCTGCACCTCCCACCCATCAGAGACCCTCACCACGGGGGCGTCCTAGAGCTCCACTGTGCCCTCTGAGGCCACAGCCACCACAGCAACCAAGCTCCAGCCTGATCGGCAGCTTCAGAATCCCAATCCCATGGGCTTCCCTGCTGGCGCAATGGTTGAGAATCCGCCTGCCAATGCAGGGGACACGGGTTCGAGCCCTGGTCCGGGAAGATCCCACATGCCGTGGAGCAACTAAGCCCGTGCCCCGCAACTACTGAGCCTGCGCTCTAAAGCCCACAAGCCACAACTACAGAGCCGAGTGTCACAACTACTGAAGCCCGCACGCCTAGAGCCTGTGCTCTGTAACAAGAGAAGCCACCGCAATGAGAAGCCCGTGCACCGCAACGATGAGCAGCCCCTGCTTGCCGCAACTAGAGAAAGCCCACGCACAGCAACGAAGACCCAACACAGCCAAAAATAAATAAATTATTAAAAAAAAAAAAGAATCCCAATCCCAATCCCAATCAGAATCCAGAATAATCATCCTGCATGATTAGGGTCCTCTGCTCCCTTTCCCGTCCTCCTAATCACCTGTCCACTGAGAACTGAAGACCTGGAGTGATCCTGGGCTGGGTCTCTGAAGCCGGGCATTCCCACGTACTCGTGGGGCTGGGGCTGGTCCCAGAGCTTCATGGACTCCTGCCGACCGGCCTGTGGGCTGAGCACTGTGACTCAGTCCCAGAGAACAGACAGTTTCCTGACAAGCTTACCAGAGTGAACACACTCACGTGCAGGTGGTCCCCTTGGAGCTACAGCCGCATGTCCCAACAGCACACGCATCCCAGAAGCCGTCCTCCCGATGCTGCAGGCAGGGACCAAGGTACATGAGGCTGATGGGGAAGCGCTCCTGGTCTGCTTCCTCCAGGCTCTATCTAGTGGGGTCCTTCTGTCCTACCCCTGCCCCCATATCGAAGAGGCCCAAGGGGTTCTTTGTCACGCCCAGCCTGTCTGAGAGGCCCCACCAGCTCCCAAATGATACAAGTTTGGAGAAAAACCCATCACCCTGGAAGCACATGGTCCTCTATGGCTGCTGCTACCTAGGACCTGCCTGGGTTTCTCCAAGCCAGGCATTGAGCCCTCACACTTGGGCCCCTTCTGTGGTCAGTCATAGAAATATCTGAGTCCTGTCAGGGCTGGAGGTCACATACTTCATGCAGATCTCAGGCCTCTTCCCCTTCCTGAGCGTGGCCGACTGCTGTTGGTGTCTCCAGCCTCCGTTCTCCCCTCCCTCCAGGGCAGCTGCCCAACTGGAGACTATCTTTCCCAGCTTCCCTTGCAAATAGGTGTAGACAACTTACTATTCTCATCTGTAGGCAGGAGAGATATGAGCTACTTTTCCCTCTCCTGTGTACAAGGACGTTGCTTATCCAGGGCTTCCTGTCTTCCCCCCTTCCCATAAGCTAGAATACAGACATTCCAATACCCAGATTTGACTATGCAGGTGACAACAGGGAAACGATGCAGGGAAACAAAGTGGAAGGAAGCTGGGTCCCTGAGTGACCTTGTAGAGCAGCCCTGACAACCTGAGCTTCTTACCTCGTGTTATGAGAGAGAGAAATAAAGTTCCATCTTATTCAAGCCATCGCAGTTTGGGGTCTATTACAGCAGCTTCGCCTTTCCCCTAATGAATACACTGAGCCTGATTCCCCAGCAATAAAATGGTTTCTTCAAGTTCCAAGTTTCCAATTCCAGGCTTTGCTTTGCCAGGACTTTGGTTTCTAGGAAGCTGCCCAGAATGCTCCCTTGGCCTGGAGCAGACCCTTGCTATATGCCCTTCTCATCCTTCCTTCAAGAAGTTCCCTGATGGTCACATAGGGCCTGACCCTGGGACAGATGGGACAGATGCAGAAGTATATCTTTTTAGCTGAGGACACAGCTGGAACAGGAGTCAAGGCCAGCGGGATCACTCTCTGTCTTAGGCTGCCTAGACATCCCTGGTTTGAGCCTAGTTAGGTGTTCATCCTGACCCTACCCTTGGCTATTTTAGCCCAACTGCTCCAGCTGTGGGGCCTCTTGCAGGCCCACCCCTCACTCACCTTTTCTGCTGATTCTAAGCCAGATTCTCTGAACCTGAAGACGTGACCCAGGTCTGTGGACACAAAAAGATCAGGGGGCTGCCTTTCCTAAAACTCCACTTCGTAGGACCCAGGTGGGTCCCTGGCTAAGGTGGCACCCTCCTACTTCATGCCTTGCCCGAGGGCCCCAGCAAGTTGGCTCAGCAACTCTTAGAGCAACATGATCACACGCAAACCTGTGCCCCAGAGGGGAGCCGCCTACGCTAGTCAGACCTAACCTGACCTTGAGCATTTGTCTGGGGGTGATCCTAACAGGAGTTCAGGAGCTGGAAGCTACTGATCTAGACTGAATGGCCTAAGATAAGCTCAGACCTGCTAAGGCCAGCAGAACCATGCCGAGGAGTGGAGGTGGGCCTGACACTTCTGCTTTGTAAGTCTGGACCGAAAGCCTCTCAGCCTTCCTCATGCTCCCCTTGTCTACAGCCAACTGTGTCCTGTGCCTCCTATGTTCAGGCCCCACGCTGGGCACCAGGGTTCACAGTCACTGTAGTAGGCAACTATGAGATGTCTGCTTAGCATAACCTCCCATTACTTGCCCCCATCCATCATTCCATTCATATGTCTCCTGTGAAAGATATTCAGCTCTTAATGTAATCCTACCCCCAGGGCCTGATGGACCCTGGAGTGGGCACCTGATTCAAGCTAGACTGATGGGTCCCCCCTGCTAGGAGTTTTGGACTTGGGACCAAGAGAGTTGAGTTAGTCCCTCTCTGGTGGTTGAAGCTGTAAGATGTAAAATTCAAGACTCATATCCTCTGCCACATAGATAAAGCTGCTCTGTGGAGAGAAAAAGACTAAGCCAGCATGAAGAGACAAGCAGAGACAGTGACAGACACAGGCCTGATAGTGTTCTGCTTCCTAATCCTATTTTTCACTAGACCCAGCTCCACTCCTGCCCTTCCCTTGGATTAGATGTTCTAAGAGTAAGTTGAATTTCCATCACGCTCAACCAGAGGAAACTCATCTAACACACTCTTGGTTGCAGAAGGCATAATGGGCTCAAACCTTAGGCAGACACACTGAGGGAAGCGCAGGCATTCCAGCAAGGGAGAGCATCACATCTGGCTCTGGATCAGGGAGGGCTTCCCCAGGAGAGGGCACGGGAGGTCATGGAGGCTGTCTCCCCAGCCCCACCCAGTCTTCTGTAATGCTGTATAACAGACCAGCAAACAGCATCTCTTCCAAACTTTTCAGGTCAACATTTCAAGGCCTTCTAAACCTAATGTCCCTCCTTTTTCCACGTGCATTCCTCCTGCCAGAAATGCACTGCTTCAGCCATGGCCTCTCTGCCTACCCATGCCATACCTGTCTTGGCTTCCTCTGTCTTCCCCTGGGAAACCTTCTATAGTAATTCCTGTCCTCCATGGTTTCCCCCATCTCCAGACTCCTATGTCACTTTTCTCCTTGGAAGAGGGAGCCATTTTAGGATTAATCGTAGTAACAGGTCTTCATGTCCTCAATACTTTACAAATTAAATGTACCAATTTCCTCTTTTAAAAAGTGTTTCCCACTGCAGCCCTTGTTAACTCGGGGCTGGCATAGAGAAAGTGTGGGTGAATAGATAGATGAGTGAAGAGATGAGCTGCAGGATAGTGGAAAATTAGATATTTGAAAAATTGATGGGTAGATAGATTACTGCAAAGTAGACTGGTATAAGTGGACATGGATGGGCTGTTCAATATCTGTACATGAAGAGTGGATAGATGGGTGGATGGATAGGTGGATGAACATATAGATGGACTGATACATGATGGGTGGGTAGATAGATGGGCTGGTAGATGGGAAATTTTAAAGATGGATGGATGGATGGATGGATAAGGTTAGATGTTTGAAAAGAGGATGGCTGGCTGGATGAACAAATGGTTGAAAAGGTAGATAGATTGATGAATGCATGAATGGGTGAATGGATAAATGAATGAACCAAACCCCCAATCTTGCCCTGCATGACATGCTGCTTTGTTTATTAAAAAAAAAAAAGAATCCCAATCCCAATCCCAATCAGAATCCAGAATAATCATCCTGCATGATTAGGGTCCTCTGCTCCCTTTCCCGTCCTCCTAATCACCTGTCCACTGAGAACTGAAGACCTGGAGTGATCCTGGGCTGGGTCTCTGAAGCCGGGCATTCCCACGTACTCGTGGGGCTGGGGCTGGTCCCAGAGCTTCATGGACTCCTGCCGACCGGCCTGTGGGCTGAGCACTGTGACTCAGTCCCAGAGAACAGACAGTTTCCTGACAAGCTTACCAGAGTGAACACACTCACGTGCAGGTGGTCCCCTTGGAGCTACAGCCGCATGTCCCAACAGCACACGCATCCCAGAAGCCGTCCTCCCGATGCTGCAGGCAGGGACCAAGGTACATGAGGCTGATGGGGAAGCGCTCCTGGTCTGCTTCCTCCAGGCTCTATCTAGTGGGGTCCTTCTGTCCTACCCCTGCCCCCATATCGAAGAGGCCCAAGGGGTTCTTTGTCACGCCCAGCCTGTCTGAGAGGCCCCACCAGCTCCCAAATGATACAAGTTTGGAGAAAAACCCATCACCCTGGAAGCACATGGTCCTCTATGGCTGCTGCTACCTAGGACCTGCCTGGGTTTCTCCAAGCCAGGCATTGAGCCCTCACACTTGGGCCCCTTCTGTGGTCAGTCATAGAAATATCTGAGTCCTGTCAGGGCTGGAGGTCACATACTTCATGCAGATCTCAGGCCTCTTCCCCTTCCTGAGCGTGGCCGACTGCTGTTGGTGTCTCCAGCCTCCGTTCTCCCCTCCCTCCAGGGCAGCTGCCCAACTGGAGACTATCTTTCCCAGCTTCCCTTGCAAATAGGTGTAGACAACTTACTATTCTCATCTGTAGGCAGGAGAGATATGAGCTACTTTTCCCTCTCCTGTGTACAAGGACGTTGCTTATCCAGGGCTTCCTGTCTTCCCCCCTTCCCATAAGCTAGAATACAGACATTCCAATACCCAGATTTGACTATGCAGGTGACAACAGGGAAACGATGCAGGGAAACAAAGTGGAAGGAAGCTGGGTCCCTGAGTGACCTTGTAGAGCAGCCCTGACAACCTGAGCTTCTTACCTCGTGTTATGAGAGAGAGAAATAAAGTTCCATCTTATTCAAGCCATCGCAGTTTGGGGTCTATTACAGCAGCTTCGCCTTTCCCCTAATGAATACACTGAGCCTGATTCCCCAGCAATAAAATGGTTTCTTCAAGTTCCAAGTTTCCAATTCCAGGCTTTGCTTTGCCAGGACTTTGGTTTCTAGGAAGCTGCCCAGAATGCTCCCTTGGCCTGGAGCAGACCCTTGCTATATGCCCTTCTCATCCTTCCTTCAAG
>NW_006787051.1:1916717-1920910 GCF_000442215.2 Lipotes vexillifer
GAATGGGGATCATAATGGTATCTGCCTCACAGTATTTTGAGAAGTAAATGAGTTAACATAAAGTGCTTAGGGCAGTGCCTAATGTTCATGTCCTTGTCACTATTCCCATGGGCCAGGCCCTGTACTGGGCACTGGGAATCCCAGGAGGAAGAAACTCAGTGACTGTACTGCGGGAGCTCTCAGTCTGAGGCTGAATGACCGGAGGGCTGTCAGGAGCTCTGTCAGGTCAGGGGGATGGGGGTGCCCTCAGCCCTTGATGGTCCCTGCACCCCACCCATTTGCAGTGATCATGAGCCCTGAAGCCAGAAGACCTGGGTTCAAATCCCAGCTCAGCTCTGGACCCTTGAGCAGGTTATTGACATCTCTGAGCCCCAGTCTCCTCCTCTGTAAAATGGGGACAGTTAGAGCTGTGAGAAGTGTATGGGTTGATGGTGTCAGGCTATTACTGTTATGTTGGGTCTCCGACTTGAGTTTGCTCACCAAGAACTGTGCTGGGGGACAGCTGCTTGTTTCCTGGTGTGCTGGGCTGTGAGAAGTCAGGGGAGGATCTACCAAAGGGACAGGCAGGGGCCCTGCTATTCCTGGGTGATTGAAAGCTGGGAGGGACGACGTCCAAGGAAGTGCACTGTCAGCCTCACGGCATCAGGCTGGAAGTCAGCCTCACTCTCTCCGAAGGACCTTTAGAACTTCTCTTACTCCCTTTTTCTCCAACCCCACATCCAACTGAAATCACACCCTGTCAGTCATACCTTCAAAATACAGGCAAGAACCCAGCTGCTCTTCACCACGCACGCCCTAATTTAAGACTCCATCATCCCTTGCCTGGATGGTTGCAGTAGTCTCCTGGCCATTTTCCTGCTTGTCCCTCCAACAGACCATTTCTCCCACAGCTGCCAGTAATCTTTAAAAACAGATGTCAGATCATGTCATTCCTTAGCGGCTTCTCAGAGTGAAACCTGCAGTCCTCACCAGGGTCCTCGAGGCCCTATGTGATCGGCCCTAGCCCTCCTCCTCCACCCTTGTCTCTCCCCTGCTCTCTTACTAGATAATTCTGTTCCCACACGTGAGTCTCCTTGCTGTTCCCAAATATGCCAAGATTCCTTGTACCCCAGGGCCATTGGGCTCTCTGTGCCCTCTGCCTAAGAAGGCTCTCCCCAGATATGTGCATTCATTCCTTGATTCATCACTTCGCCCAGGTCTCTGCCCACATGTCATCTTATCCATGAGCCCTGCCTCCTGGTTACTATCTTCTTCCCCTACTATATGTATTTATGGTACTTATTATTATTTATAGGACTTATCATTATAGTACTGCATAATATTATTAAAAATATTATATAATAGTAGTGTGTGTTTGTCTCTCCCATCGCAGGTAAGCTCCATGGGAGCAGCTATGTTTTTTTCACTGATGCATCTCCAGCCAACAGGACAGTGCTTGGCTTGTGGTAGATACTTGGTAAACACCTGTTGGTTACACTGAATATGAACACCAGAGTTCAGTGAAGCAACCTCCCAGGAGGGCCAGAACGGGAGAAGGCAGAAAGGGTCTGAGCCGGACTTGTTTGTCCTGGGTCTTTCCCACAGACACAAGGCTTTGTTCATACAAAGCCTGGGGAGTGGCAGCAGGCCACTTTCCAGATGTCTCATGGCCAGACCCAAGGGGCTCCTGGCCTGGAGATGCCTTCACTCAGATATGATCCCCACCTGCTGTGAAGGAAGGAGGCACATGCTCAGGGCTCTCAGCTCTTTCTCTGAGGGCTGGGTGCTAATTGGGCCCCCGGAGAATCTGGAATGGTTCAGGTGGCTGGTGACAGATGGGAGCAGGGGTCTGGCATCCCACTGAGACACACAGGCCTTGGTTTGGGCGCTGGTCCTGGCTTTGCCACTAACTCACCCTGTGACACTGGGCAAGACTTTGTCCCTCTCTGGGCCTCAGCCTGCCTATCTCTCGAATGGGACTCAGTAAGCTCCAAGGCTGACTTTGACTGTGATCTGCCTTCCAGATGAGGAAACTGAGGAGCAGAGAGGTTCAGTGACTGGCCTGAAGTCGCACAGCAGCATTAGTCATAGAGCTGGCCCCAGGCCCTTCACTCCCACCTTTCCGTCCCCCTGTACCCCTGTGTTCAAGCTCTGACTTAGAGAGCTGGTCTTCTCTTCTCATATCGAGACTTATTTCCCAATTAGGCTTCGAGCCCCTCAGGGCAGGAACCACAGCTGGTTCCTGCTTCTCCCAGTTCTTCAGGATTACGCAACCAACAGGTCCCGGATAAAGGCTTTGGCGAATGAAAGAAAGAGCTGGGTTGCCCAAGGGAGATGGCGGCAAAGCCAAGATCCCCACCAGGTCTTACTGGTTCCCCCAGAGACTCCAGATGCTAGGATTTGAGTCATTCATTCACTCATCCAAACAACAGTTGCCAATTACCTGGTATGTGCCAATTACCACCAGAGTGCTGGGAATCCAGCAGTGACCAAGCCAGACAAGGTCCCTGCCCCCAGGAGCTTATGTTCCAGTGGGGAGTAGCGGATCAGCAAGGACCAAATCCAGACACAGGACAATTTGAGATCAGGACGAGACCTATGAAGGAAACAAAGAGGCAGACAGTGACTGGGGTGGAGCTGATTGAGATCAGGTGGTCAGGGTAGGCCTCTCTGAGGAGCTGAGACCTGCAGGATGAGAAGGAGAATCCCACTAGGCAGAGGGAAGAAAAAGTACAAAGGCTCCGAGGCTGGGAGGATCTCAGGGTGTATGAGGAAAAGAAAGAAGGCTGGAGGGGCTGAAGGAGGCACGTGAGGGCACAGCTGGGCGCGGTGAGCCGGAGAGGTAGGCAGGGGCTAGATCACGCCCGGGTAAGGAGTTTGCATTTTACTTGAAGTGAGTTGGGCAGTCTCTGGGGGGTTTTGGTAAAGGATTAAAAGACATAATGGATGTTTCTAAAGGATCTCTCTAACTCTGCAACTTCTTGCTGTCGCTAGTAGAGAAGCCTCCAGAATCTGTGGTCCCTTGCCCAGGGGGAATGAAGCCTTTGCTCCCAGGCAACCGGAGATTATAGTGGCTGACAGAGGCAGGGCAACTCACCAGAGAACTGCACCTGAGGCTCTGGTCCAGAGGAGCGCTGCCGCATCCCACCCCCGCAACCGAGATCCCATCAACCTGCCCCCCGCCAAACGTCCCAGGGGTGTTACAGAAAACTGTGCCTGCAAGATGTCTAGGCCCTCATTCCTTGATTATATTAACGCCAAAATGTATTAAAGAAGCATGGTAGAAATGCCATTCTAATTGTTTCATACACACGCCACTGGGAGGGAACTGATTGGACACAGCTCACAGGCAGTATGTTAATACGCTATTTTCATATGATGATAGCTTTGCATAATCTTCCCTTCTCCCAGCTTTGCAGGGACCTGTTGTTAACCAAGCCCCAGGAGAGAGGGGGAAAGGCAATCTGACTTCAAGTCCACTCCCCGCCACATTAATTAGTCATGTGGCTGGGGAAAGGTGTGTGCACTCCGTACAAAGTAGACTTTATAATTTATACACCAGCTGTTTCCGTCCATTCTCTTCCCTGCCTGCCTCTAATGAAATCATGTTACCAGAGAACTGACTGGCGTGAATTGAGCCTTTAATCCCATTGACCCTGGCCTGGCTGGTGGGGCCCAGGGGAGGGGGCGGGGCCTTTCAACGAGGGGCTGTGATGCGAAGACCCTGGCAGGCGTGACCCTCCCGCCGCCCCCAACCCCAGGCCTGCCAGCCCACACAATGGAGCGGCTTGGCACAGGAGGAGGTGCTGGGAGTGCGGCCCTGCCTGGCTGAGCAGCCCTCGTGGGGATCCCTGGAGGCCGGGATGGCTCACATTTATTGCCTCATCTTCTGAGATCCAGCGAAGCACAACATTCTCATCTAGGTTGTTCTTTTACTCAGAGAACAGGCCAGGCCAGACTGCACAACCAATGAGCTAAGGCTTGCTTTGCTGGCCATTGGGGTCGCTGGGAAAACAGAGACATGATTCCACGGAGAGAATGCTGCCCTAGCCCCCCAGCAGCAAACCGAAACTCTCCTGACCCAGGAAGCTGACTCCAAGCCCAGGGGCCCCTTCCTGGAGAGGAGGGGTAGAGGCAAGACAAGGGGACAGGCCCTAGTCCTGGTTCTGGCGTGTCCCTGAAAGGCAGTGATGAGAATGATGTGTCTCTTTCCC
>NW_006787051.1:1920957-1923248 GCF_000442215.2 Lipotes vexillifer
AAAAGAAAAACAAGCAAGATCAGGCATCCGGAGCCACTCAAGCAAATGCCTGCAAAACAGAGCGCATTTGGCGAGCGCGAATAAACACAGCAATTAGCACCATGGCAGTCTCTTAAACAAACACATGGGACCAAGTCATGGGTGGGGGAGATGCAGCTGTCAGAGGGGCCAGAGGCTACAAAGACGAGGCTTGAGGTGAGGGAAGCTGAAAATAAGAATTGTCAGGCTAAGATGCTGGGGTGGGCAGATCTGAGTGTGGGACAAAGAAATGGGGTAAGGTGGTAGGATAGGGACTGAAGGGCTGCAGGAGCAGGAAATGCAGGGAGGGTGGTAAGGTGAGGTGGGATAAAGGTGGGGACAGCGTGGCCTCCTGGCTGCCATCTTCAATTTATTGGAAACACTGATATCCTCATGGATGTGAGGGCCTTCTGTCTGGGAAATCAGTGAGGTGAGATGTGGCATCCTCAGGCCTCATTTCCCATGAGAGCCTGAGTGAGCAACCTCTACCCAAGCCCAGGTACACTCCCAAGTCTACTGCCTATTGCTTGGCCTTGGCTGTCACCTTCTCCTCCATCTGGAATGGCAGCCTTCTCTTCTTCCCCCAGCTAAGTCCTAGACCCTTCAAGGCTCAGATCTGATGTCACCTCTGCCTTTCCTGATTCCCCAAGCTGGTCTGTGCTGACCCCGACACAGCCTACATCTCTATCTTCCCCACTCCTTGATGGCAGCGGCCATCTCTGCATCCCTTGTAGCTAGCATGGGGCCGGACAAGGTGGCCTGGAATGGGTCTCCTCCTTTGGCTGGTCCTCAGTTTACTCATCTGTAAAATGGGTTTGGTGATCTCTTAGAGCCACTCTGGCTGCCCGAAAGCCCCAACTGGATTCTCTCAGGCCGAAAACCACACGCTCTGTCCTGATAAAAGGAGGGGAACTCTGTTGCGGGCATCCAAGCTCATTTATTACCTGTGAAATAGCCAAAGTACTACTTTTGTTTAATGGCATTAAAAAAAAACCAAAAAGCAAACTGCGACCAGTCCTTTTTTAAATGAAAGTGTGGGGATCATCAGGGGAACCTATCGAGGGAGGGAAAATGAAGTTGTCATTTTTTTTCAATGTAATTAAACTTGGTTTTCAAAAAAATCTCCTGATCTGAAATGTGAATTACGCTAATTACTTCTGGTGGCTGCAACATTGATTTCAGTGTTAAAGTTAATGGACTTAATGGACGTTGCTTTTCCCTCAGACGTGGCTTGGGACTCCTTGCTGGAGGTCCTGTTTGTCTACCATGAGGGTTTTCTGCTGGACCCCCTGAATCCTCTGTCATCAGCTTCTGCTGCCTGAAGCCCCTGCCCCTTCCTCTCTGTCCAGCCCTGGCTCTGGGCTTGAGGCCTCAGGGGAACAATTGTCCCCTTTTCCTGTAGGTGGGTGGGGATCAGGCACCTACTTTGTGCTCCCACAGTGCTAGTGCCCGGTGGGAACAGGGGGCACAGAGAAGGAAACGGCAGGTGGTCCCTATTCCTGGAGCCCTCATGGCCTAGAGGGAGCCTGATAGGAGCCAAGGCCTGGGGCTGGCAGGGCTGAGATTTGGAGACTGAGGCTCCCTCGGCCCTGAGCCCTCTGAGATGGCCTGGTGGTGGTTCAAGGAGAAAAGAAGAGGGAGAAGCAGAGATGGGCCAAGAAGGTCAGGGCAGCCTTGCTCCCTGGAAGACAGGGTGCAGGAGCTGGCTAGGAAGGCAGAGTATTGGAGTGTGCAGGGCAGGGAGGTGGGCCTATGGGGCAGGAGAAGCAGGTTGGCATGGCCAGGCCACAGAGTTCTCCATGAGCAGTGGTGGATGGTAGGGGGTCTTGGAGGCCAGGAGGAGACTTTGGATGTGGTCTTCTGTCTTAGCCAGAATGAGATGGAGCTTTGGTGTGACAGTACAACCTGACAGCTGGAGGACCCTCTCTCTCCGCCAGGAAGAACCGCTTCAGGATGCCCTGAGGGCAGGCCGGGCCAGCTGCCTCTGCTGGTTGGCCACCTCCAGAGTGCCTCAAGTTCCCCCATTAAAATATCATCTTAACTGGGAGTCTGGGGTGCTTTCCTGAAGGTCTGTTTTCACAGGAGAAGACTTTGGGTTCTCCCTGACCAAAGGATCACAAGGTCTAGGGCACAAAGTTATAGTCCTGAGTACACACGTGCCTCCTTCACAAATGGGACCTGCCTGTGCCTGGTAGAGGCCCCCGGGGGCAGGGGCACACTCCTTCCAACATGCAGCCACTGAGGACACTGTGCATAGACAGAGCTAGTCAGCA
>NW_006787051.1:1923545-1937701 GCF_000442215.2 Lipotes vexillifer
GGCCAGAGAACTATTTCCTGAGGTGGAATGCAGGTAAGTCATGGTCCTGTGGCCACCAGGAGGCAGCCCTGAGTCACTGGCCAGAAACAGAACTCCTGGGAAGCTGAGGGGCCAGGCTGGAGTGGAGGGGCCTGATGGGGGCAGCACAAGGGGTCTTGAAGGGGCAGTGAGAGATGGAGCCGGCTAGGGTCAGGGTGGGAAGGGCCCTGATGACCAGGCCAAGGAGTCTGGACTGGATCCTGTCAGGAGACAGGGGGAGGGAAGGGCCTTCTTGATACGAAACCCCCATGGGCAGAGGGGAACAGTGGGCTCCAGGAGGGAGAGTGAGAAGAAAGCCACCGCGGGAACCTCATCAGCCATGAGGTGGGTTTGATCTCACTGCTCTGCCCTCTCCCTCAACTTCCCGTCCTCTGAGGGGGAGTGTGAGGTACATTTCACCAAGGTTACCCCACACGTTTCTCTCAAACCCTCCCAGTTCTCTCTATGTCCCACCCCTGACCCCAGGCCACCATCATCCCTCCCCTGGACTACTGCAAAGCCCCTCTCCCTGCCTCTCCAGGCCCTGCATCCCACCTCCTCACACCAGCCTGGATGAGCTTTATGAATCCGAGATCTGACCTGTCTTTCCTCTTTGAAATTGCAGTAGCCAACACTCATGTAGCCCTTGCTACAAGCCAGGTACCCGCTTTATGCATTTTAGGTGAATTAACTATTTTAAACCTTGTAACAATCCTCTGAAGTTGACACTATTATGAATCCCCAGGGTTACATTCAAGAAACTGAGGTCCAGAGAAGTTAAGTAATTTCCCTGAGGTTACCCAGCTAGTAGTGGCTAAGCCAAGATTTGAACCTAGACTACGTCCACTTCTGCCCTTGTGATCCCTTTGAGTCTGCTCTCAACGATGCAGTCAGTAAGCCCCTAATCATGTTTGAGTCCTTCAGTAACCTACAAGACCCTGTGCAACCTGGTTCTCCCTTCCTCTCTGCCCCCTTCACTCCCCCTTCCTCACCACACAGTGTCCTCGTGGCTATTCCTTGAACAGGCCAGACCTCAGGGCCTTTGCACTTCCCCTTCCTTCTGCCTGGAATGCTCTCTGTGTGTCTGCTTGCCTTGCTCCTCCACTGCTTTTATGTCTTGGCTCAAATATCACCTTCCCAGGAAGGTCCCTGAACACTCTACTTAAAATTGCAACTCTTCCCAATACTTCCTATTTCTCTCCCCTGCTTGATTTCTCTACATAGCCCTTAGTATTGCCTTCTGACGTATTATACAATCTGGTTATTATAGTATTTGTTATCTTTCTCTTCCCACTAGAATGGAAACTTCATGAAGACAAGGATGGTTGTCTGTTTTATTCATTGCATATCCCTAGTACACAGAACAGTGCCTGGCACATGGTGGTCACAATAAATATTTTTTGAATGAATGAAAGTATTCTCACAGCTCTGTACCTTTGTCCAGGTTGTTCCATCTCCTTGGAATGCCTTTTCCCCATGGTGCCCCCAAAATTCCTAAGTGCCCTCTCTGTGGCCACCTCCAGTGGCACTTCTGTCAGAAAGCCTTGAGCCAGGCTCCCCCAGATGCTCGCAGCCCAGGAAGCTGGTCCTATATCACCGACTACATGCACTGTCTGTACTGTGTGGTATGATCCCTGCATTTGACTCATCACAGGTGGGGGTGGGGATACTCTGCCAGAGGACAGACTGGTGCCCGACTCATCACTTGCTGTCAGAAGCCAAGCTCCCCTGCTGCCCAGCAGATTCAGATGAGACAAACCCCATAGATCAGAGGTACCCAGGGGAGAGGATTCATCAGCACCGCCCCCCACCCCTTTACTGCAACTTGTGGTTCCAGACATGCCTTTGCTGTTCTCTGGGACTTTGCTTCTCTGGTCTGATCCCTGGGACCTTTGACTCTTCACTCCAAGTCCAAATCTTCAAACTATTCTGTACCTCTCTCCAACCTGACCCTTTCCTTCCCACCAATCTAGGTCCAACTCAGCTCTGGGCCCAGAGTCTAAGTTCACCATGTTCAGCTGTAGAAGTTGTACACTGCACAATTTAAAGGGGACATTCATATTGTAGTCTATGTAAATACCACTCCCTGGAGCTTGTGCAATGCAAAATAGTACAACCAGCCTAGCAGACCTGCTGGACCCCCACTCATAGTAACTCCTTGGGTAACATCTCCACGGAGACAGCAGTCCTTGGGCCTTTCTGGGGGCCACGCCCTGTTCTACTCGTGTCAGACTTTACCCACTCTGCTGACCACAACCTAGCTGAACTGTCTTAAGAGAGAGGAAGGTTTGAGAAAGAAGGATCCTCTGGTTCTGAGTCTCCTTTCCCTCCTGTGGGAGAGGCTAAGCCTGCAGAGGGGAATGAGGAATCCCAGCTGAGAGCAGCAGCCTCCACGGACGGGGAGTTGAACCAGTAGCTAACCAGTTTCTGGGCCCTATAAACCTGATGGAGAGACAAGAAGATCCGGTGTGCAGGTTACTTTGGGGATCATTCCTGGACCAGCAACAGTAACCATTGCAGTCACTCCCATTTATGACTGTTAACCACACACCAGACAAGATGCAGGCTATCATGATGCCCATTTTACAAACAAGCATATCAAGGCTATAGAGGTTACGTGACTTAGGCCCAACTTGTAGTTAAGTGGCAGAGTTAGGATTTGAACCCAGGACCATCTAGTACCACGTCCTACATTCTCAGCCACCCTGCCCTCCCTCCTGTAGCGCCTGTGGCCGCTGAACACCTGGTTGAATATGCATACACCCTCCACCCCCAGCACCCACGTGCAGACATGGATGTTAAACCGCGCCCAGTCTTGAGGTACTACCTGGGTAAAGCATGGCCAGTAGGTGGGTGGATTGGGTGGGGGCCATTTCCATGCACGTTTGAAGATCTGAGCAACAGGACATGGGAGGCTGGGCCTCTCTTCTCCTGATGGAAGCAAGCGCCTGAGTGGATTTCTAACTGAGCGGAAGTCAGGCTAAATCTGCTAGCTCCCAGGTGTTAGGTTGCTTCCCGTTTGGCTGGAAATTCGACTGTGGTTGATTTAAAATCCTGACACCTGCGTCCATCACCCCAGCCTCCACCATGATTACCGTCCCTTTAAAGTTCTAAATCCCTGTACTTGTGCTGTGTCCTTACCCTCTGATGGGCCGGACCTACGTGAGCAGGGAGATTGGGTTATTATGTAGAAGCGTTATAATAAGAAATATGACTGCAAAAGCCAAGTCAGTTGAAATTGGACTATAATTAAATGCTTAGAAAATTCTATGCTTGGCTCATTTTAAAATCAAGTGCTCCTTTGTAGCAATTTCCTTTCTTTAATTACAATTTCCTGTCTAGTTTGACATTTACAATGCAATCTTGGGGGACATGTTTGTGATTTATTATTCCTGCTCCTATCAGGATATCACTGTGCAGAAATGAGTTTATAAAATAAGAGCTCAAATTATTATGGCCTTTGACCAATAAAGCAGGCTCATAATTTCAGGCCTGAGAGAAGATTACCATTTTTGACAACCCAAGGCAGAAATAGTGGAGAGGGGGAGGGCACAGTTTAGGAATTCACTCTATGTTCAAAAACATTGCATCGTCTCCTCGGGGAAGGCCAGCTTTGGAGGCAGAAGAACATATTAATAACGCTTCAAATATATACAAGCCTTCGCAGCTTTGAAGAACTTTCACTGTCATTGATTCATATCATCCTAGAGTTAGACAGGCAGGCATCATTATTCCCACCTTACAGAGGGGAGAATTGATGCTCAGAGAAGTTAAGTGACTTGCCCAAGGTCATAAAGCCTATAAGAGGGGTCTTAGAATCAGCACCGAGGTCCGACTTAGTGAGTCCTTTTCCTACAATATAATAGCTGACCTAAAGGCCTGAGAAGTGACCTGAGACGCAGAAGATACCCTCAGCGCGCATCCAGGCAGGGAGTCCTTCTGCCTCAGTTTCAGGAGTTTTGACCAACCCCCAGAGCAGCACCGCCCATGACCCAAAGGAGGCCTCCGGGACTGTGGCCCCAGCTCATGAAAAAGGTGACACCATTTCCTTTTTTCTTTTTCCTTTAATCTCAGGGTTTTCCCTAGAAATTTGGGAGTACTTACTGGCCTGCATCATGTCTTTTTACCCTGGGCTGCAAAGTGAGACTTCCAAGCCCAGTGTATGAGGGTTTACCTTCACGTGCACATGTGGACTTTGAGTTGCTCAGCTACATGGTGCCCAGACATCTGCACTTGTTTGGGGGAGGGTGTTGTGTGAGCACCTGTGCACATATGTGCTGAGTATAGTACATGTGTCGAGTATAGGAGGTATAAGGATGCTTGTGCAGAGTGTGCCTTATTACCCAGGCCGTTAGACATAATCTAAAGACCAGAAGGCCAATGTGGATGCACAAAGGGATGTGCATCAAAATCACGAGGGACTCAGTTTCAGTCCCTCTGGGAAGGCCTTGAAGAGAATGGGAAACACAGAGAGAAGTTGGGTCCCCTGGGGGTTGTCTGTGGACCCTTCATTCTTCTATTCCTTAGAACTTCCTGCAGTGAAGGCTCCCATCAACCTGGTCCCCAGCAGGGGGTGGGGGGTGACTTCTGACCAGGTCAAGTATGCCCATTGGCCCCTCTCTGAGTCTGGAGAGTCTCTGGGGAGTGAGCATCCCACTCTCTTCCAGAATGCCACCCGGCTCGGTGCCCTGATCAGGAAAGGGGCGATACCATCTTGGTGATGAGGACCACAGGAGGTGGGGCAGGCCTGGGAGTTGGTGATGAGTCTAGCTGTGGACACAGTGAGTTGGAGGCACAGGTGGGACATCCAAGGGGAGGTGTCCAGGCGGTTGCATGTGTGGGTCTGGAGCCTGGGGAGAAGTTCTGAGCTGGGCTTGTGGTTTTTGCCCTGCCCCATAACACCTCGCTGTGGTTTTCAGCCTCAGTGCCCCTCCCCAGCTTTGACTGTGGCTGTGCAGCCAGGATCGGGACAGATCAGTCTACCCCTAAGGTAGGCTGAGGCAGTCGGTCCATGGCCATGGTGGCAGCGAACACCTGGTTGAAGTGGGGTTCGTGGAGCTGCTGGCCTGGGTTTGCTCATAAACCAGGCTTCTGGGCCAGGAGCAGGGGTTTCTGGGGCGCTCCCTCCTGCCCCTCTGTGGATCCCCTTCTTCCCCTTTGTCTCACTTGAAAGGAGTCATTATGGGAGGTAAATCCCCGCCTCTGGCTTTTGGCCTCAGATTAAGTCTGTCCAGAGACTCATCTGTTGCCTGTGAAAATCCCTTTATTACTTCAAAACAATTTTAAAGCAGAATATATTAAGATTTTCGAAGAAAGAGAAAGAATCATATCCCTACACCAGGATGCTGGTTATGAAAGTCAAATGGACGGGCCAAGGCAATCCTCTTACACTGCCTCCCTCACGTCAAACTGGGAGATGGGGTGGGGGCTCGGGCCCACCCCTCTGAGTTCTGAGGAAGCTTCTGACCCCTGCACAAAGTGCTGCTCTCCTGAAGGCCGTGGCAGGACTGGCATCGCCTGGGCTGATCTGCACTCGCTTCCCTCCCCAGCGCATGTACACACTCACCTTCACATCAGCACACCCACGAGCATGCGTGCACGCGCTGGTCCCTCCCTGTCTGCAGTTACTTCTCTGAATCAGGGAGGAAGCCTGGAAGGCTATTTGATCTCTGCTGTTCAAAGGAGAAAATGAAAGCTCAGACGGGGGAAGTGACCCTTCCAAGGTCAAGCAGGACCAGATCTGAAGTCTTCTTCCATGGTCAGGACTCTCTGCTTAGAACTTCCCAGACCTCCAAGCGTAGCTTTGCGGCTCCTCCCAGGTTCCTGACTCCGTGAGGAAGGCCAACCTGGGCCCAGGTGATCCTGGGTCCCTAGGTCCTCCCTTGTTGAGTCTGTGAGGCCTCCGGTCCTATCCTGCCCAAAGAGACAGAGAATTAGGCCAAGCTAATGCTGCTGCCCTAACCCCACCCCATCCCTCTCCTGAACCAGCCCCTTCAAGCCCCAGCACCAAACAGGGACAAAGGCCTGTATAGGAGGAGATGGTTTCCAGAGCCCATGGAAATCCATCCATCCGTGCATCCATCCTTCCATCCACCCAACAAGTTCAGCTACACCGCAGCTGCAGCAGAGAGTAAGGCAGCCACAGTTCTGCCCTCGAGCTGCTCGCGGATCTGTGAGAAGACAGGAAAATAGTCATTGCAACCCAGTGTGTTAAGCATTGTGACCGGAAAAGTACAGGGAGCTGCAGGGTGGCGGTGGGGGAGCGGAGGCACAGGCATGTCACTTATCCAGCCTCCTGAGCCATGACAGATGGAAGAGCCAGCCACACGTTCCCAGGGAGGAGGGAGGTTGGACAGTGTGTGACCAAGTTCTTTCCAGATGTTTTTTTGGGAGCAAAGGTAGGGGGTGGGGGTGGGGACTGGGGCCCAGGACTGCCTCTGTGGAGTGCCACGGAGTTACTAGGAAGCCCTTGCCTGGCCTCACCCAGAGTCTACCGACACTGATTCCACAGAACATCCACTGTAATTCCTTCATTGCACATTCATCAGTAGGGGGCCCTTCTCTAAGAACCGCTTAAATATAACTACTTAACACTTCAAAGATGCCTGCCACACCTTATACTAAATTCTTTAGGGATATCATCTCCCTTGGAGGTAATGGAGCAGGTGCAAATTGCTCTGTGATGCTCAGGATGCAAGCAATGGAACTTTATCTTATTTTTCTAACACAAATTAGATCTGGTGCCGGCCCAAGCTCACCAATGTTGGTGAGAGATCCAATGCCAGTCATGTGTGGTGTGCTTTCTCTTCCCCTTCTTTTCATTTCCCCTTCTTGCTGGGACCTGATCCTAAGACACTGGAGCCTAGTGCTCAGCCTTCCAGCTGCTCCTCCAGTGGACCGAGAAGCACGGTCTCCACGGCCAGCCCAGGGCCTGGGGATGCATCCTGTGGACCAGATCGCTTGGAGGACCTCCCGTCTGAGGCTCATAAGTTGGCCTAGTGTTCTGGGATCCCCTTTGGCCACCCAAGGTCTTGGTTGTCAACAAGCCCAGCACTGTGTGTCCTTCTCACTGGCCACTGGGAAGGGTCCGGCAGCCTGCTGTCCCTTCACTCTCCTACCAAAGCCCTGCCAGTCCCTTGATCGCCTGCAGGCTGACCCAGCTCTGTGACAATTCAGAAACTGTGCATTCAATGGGAAGATTAGGCCTGATTAAGAAATTCATGCTAACAAACTGTGCTTAATTGGATTTGGGGAAGGACACAAAATGGGCTGCTTGACATTCCAGGGTCCTCAGCACAGTCCTGGGGCCTCCCTGGTTCCTCCCGGCAAGGCTGACCATATCAGCCGCCCTTCTCCCCGAGTGCCACAGCCTTCGGCCTCTTAGCCTAGTAACCGGGAAGTTATCTGCCTAATCAGACTAATTAGCACTGGGGACACAAAGTCATAATCTACAAAGAATGCAAATGCCAGTTTTACAAAATGAAAACGCCATATGTGCAGTAATTAGCAAACCACGGGCACATTTTATAAATCATATTTATTAGTTTGTAAACAAATCAAGCTCTAAATGCAATGAAAGATGCCATTAACTGTGACTGCAGCAGCGGCAGTGCTGAGCAGGCCTCGATGTGGGGGACTGGGGGTACAGAGTAGAAACTGACCCAGGGCCCCTGCCTGGGAACCCACCAACCTCCCTCTAATCTCCCTTCCAGCCCAGCAGCCTTGGTGTGGGAGGCAGGGGTCTGTGCCCTGGCTAGCCAAGATCCATGGACCACCTGTCTTCCTACCAAAGCCCCTGGTGGGCTGCCCACCTGCCCAGTATCCCATGACCCTGGGCTGGTTACTCAGACTAGGGTTTAAACAAATGATTGTTCCCACCATGACGACAGATGGCAGAGCCTCAGCTCAGCACCAGACCCCGCTTTCCTTAATTTTGGAACCATAGGCCTCTTTGTCCACTTACGTACCTCTGGGGCTTCATACACTGACCAAGCTTGCTGCATGCTTCTCAGCTTCTGCTGTCCTTGGAGAAGAGCTTGAGGGAAGGAGGATTTGCCCAGGTTGGTCCTCTCCTGGGTTGCAGTAATGTGTTCTCCTGTTAATCCAGCTGAGGTCCTGCCTATCTGGAACTCAAAGGGTTGAAATAGAAATATAAGGGGAAGTTTAAGCTTCCCGGGTACTCCAGATCATGAGAAAAGGTCCCAGTGTGGATTGTGGTAGCCATGATTGTGTTCTGGTCAGCGTATCATCCCATCTCCCTTCTTTGGTGAACTGTTCCTTCTTGCCTTGGGGAAAAAAACCTCTTTCTGCCCCATGTGACTATGATAAGGCTTTCAGTCCAGGTGTCCGGCATCACCTCCACCACAAGGTGGGCATGTGATCTAAGTTATTGCACTGCATGCCCTGTACCCAGTGACACAAGTTGGACCCATCACTCTCTTTATCCAGATTTTCTGAATAGAGAGACAGGGATTGTCAACTTCAGAATTACGTAGGTGGTTCACACTTTAATGGTCTGATCTGGTCTATACAAGGAGCAATGATAATCGATTATATAAAGAGAAAACCAAAAGCTCATAGGCAGTTTCAAAAATAAGATTAACAACTCCGAGAACCAGAACTGGAATAGAAATCCTGTATATATATATATATTAGATTGCATGTAGAAAGATAGGATAGATATCTAATGCATATATATATTATGCAATTGAGAAACATGGAATTAGATTGAAGAGCTCTAACATGCATCTAATAAAGGTCACCTAATAAGAGAATGAAAGAAATAGTAGAGAAGCAATATTTAAAAAGATAATTGTCAAAAATTTTCCAAAATTGAAGAAAGATGTGAGTTTTCAGATGAAAAAATCTACCCAGTGTACTGAGTTGGAAAAATAAAAATAGATCCACATTCAGACACATCATATGCAACTTCAGAACATCAAAGTAAAAAGATCATCTTAAAAGCTATCAGAAAAAAAAAGAAACAGATCATTACAAAAATCAGGTTAGATCAATAGCAGGATCCTTTTCAGTGACCCATGAAATAATAAAATGAAATAATATCTTCACGATATTGGAGAAACAATGACAATCAATCTAGAATTTTATACCCTGTTAATCTATTACCTAAAAGTGCAGGCAAAATAAACCCCCTTATAGACACGCAAAGACTAAGCTACTATGCCCCTACAGCTCCTCACTGAAATAAAGATGTCCCTTGAGTAAGAAGAGAAGTAAACATGAAGGTAAGGCAAATGGGGTGCAAGGGACCACGGATGACCACAGGAAGTGATTAAAACATGTTGGTAAATTCAATCAAGTGTTGACTATAAAAAATAACAATGTCCATATTTTGTATATTTTTAAAAGGTTAAACTAAACCCCTAAACAAAGATAATGAAATGGATGGGCATGTTCAATATAGCATTACATGGGGGAAAAAAAAAAGGGGGGAAATCTCCAGGACCAGCAAAAGAGTGTATTTATTGCTAGGATGGTAAGCAGGAAGTGATACTGTAGTGTCCTTTGGTGGTGGTGGTAGTGGCATTTTAACACCCAAGTAGGGACAGGAGATTTAGCCTCCTGCCCATGAAAAGCCACAGAAACAGAATTAAGACCCCTTGCATACAGCTGAGGGCACTGAAAGTCTGCCATCTATATGAAAATGGAACTAGAGAAACTAAACTCACAAGTGTAGCAAGCAACAAGAAAGCATATTGTGTGTCTGGGGGAGTGGATGGGAGAGAAAAAAAGTCCACAAGAAGTTGCAGCCTTGGGAATGGGCCAGAAGCAGGTATGAAGTCCAAATGTACACTATCTGTGAGGCCTAGGATCTACAAGCTGAGAGAATAAGATGGGTCTAGGGAACCAGCAACGAGAAGCATGAAGCTGGTTGGCAAGGAATATTATGACAAATATGGCGCTTGAGACTCCATTAGAAGCACAATCCCTGCTAAAGTTCAGGGAAACAAAAGCTCAACGAAAAGTTACCAGCCACGTGAGGAAAGGAGGCACCGTGAGGGAGAATCAGGAGGAATCAGATGGTTCAAAGATTCCCAATCGTTCCAGAAGAAGAGAGTAGAAAGAATGGGGGAGGGCATCCTAGAAGAGAAAACGCCTAAGAATTTTCCACAATTGAAGAAAGAGCCGAGTCCTCAAATTGATTAAATACCTTAACTCCTCAGGACAAATTAAAAAAATCCACATCTAGGTGCATTATGGGGAAACTTCAAAACATTAAATAACAGAAAAGCAACGAGAGACAGCAGAATTCCTAAAAAAGAACAACAGTTGGGCTGGCAGCAGACTTCTCAGAAGCCAAATTAATTCCAGAAGACCGTGGAATAACATCTTCAAAGCACTACAGAAAAATAACTGGCAACTTATAATTTATTTGGAATAAAGGCAAAGTAAAAGATATTAGAAAAAGTCAGAGAGTGTTTACAACGCACAATTCTCTCTGAACTAACAACTAAGGGGTGTAACTTAGAAGAAAACTGAGACCAAGAGGGAGGAACAATGAGCAAATAAATTAGAAAGCATGTTTGGTTAATTTAAATAAACACTGACTACAGAAAATGACGACTAATCTTTAGAATGTGTTAAAAAACAAGGTAGAACTAAAATATTTTATAACAATAGCAAGAAGATGGGAGTGGGGATTGGAGTTAAAACATTTACAGATCTTTGTATTGTTGGAGGCAAATAAAGATATTGACTAAATTTAGACTTTTTAAAAAGAAATAACCTCCAAACCAGTAGAGAGAAGAAAACAGGTAATAAAAAGAACTCAGTAAATCCTATTGAACACAGGAAAGCAAAAAAAAAGAAAAAAGAAAAAAGAAAGATACATGGTAAAAAATTTTAAAGATGGTATAAAATAGTCCAAGTTTATCAGTAATCACAACAAATTTAAATGAATTAAACCCACTTATTCTGAGATATTCTCAGGTAAGATTTTAAAAATCTAGTCATAAGTTGTTTATAAGAGACATAATAGCTAAAATATAAGTTTGCAGAATGCTTGATAGTAAAAGGATAGAAGAATATATTGTAAATACTAACCAAAAGAAAGGAGACATGTTAATAGCAAGTAAAAGAGACTTTAAGACAAAAAAGTTTTGAGATTTAAAGGAGGTGAATATTTACTGACAAGAAGAAAAATTCAGTAGAAATCTATATTGATGCTGAACCTGATTGCTATTAATAACATAACCTTAAAGTGACAGAATTACGAGGAAAAATTGATGGTATATTAAGCAAAATTACATAGCAAAAATTGACAGAATTGTGGGAGAAACTGACAGACTTCCAATCGTAAAGGGAAATTTTAACATTGCTTTTTCAGAAACTGATGGAACAGAAAAAAATTAGTAAAAACATAAGCAGTTGAATACATATGATTGAACTACACAGTTAACATTTGTTTAATAACATTAAACATTTGTTTAACATTTGTTTAAACCCCTGTGTCCAGTAATTAAGGACTACACTTTATTTCAAGTATACATGGAACATTAACAAAATTGACTATATAGTAGGCCACAAAGGATGCCTTAACAGACACTAAATATTTGATATAATTAATGGCACATTCTATGACTCCAGGGCAATAAAATTAGAAAACAATAAAAAAGATCTAAAAAATCTCATTCATTTTCTTCCTGTAGTGAACTATACTATGTGTGTAAAAGAGTATACATATGATATATAGAATTCAAGGAAATATAATAAAATGAATATCTCTGCAACCATCACTCAGATTTAAAAATATTATTTTTCCAGACTCTCTCTCCAGCTGCATTCTCTTCCTTCTTCCCAGGGATAACCACCATCCTGACTTTTAGGATAATAATTTTCTTGTTTTTTCTTACTGTTTTACTACTTATGTATGCATCCTTAAATAATATGGATTAGGGACTTCCTTGGTAGTCCAGTGGTTAAGACTTCACCTTCCAATGCAGGGGGTGTGGGTTTGATCCCCGGTTGGGGAACTAAGATCCCACATGCCTTGCGGCCAAAAAACCAAAACATAAAACAGAAGCAACATTGTGACAAATTCAATAAAGACTTTAAAAATGGTCCACATCAAAAAAAAATCTTTAAAAAAAATATTGATTAGTTGTCTAGTTTTTAACTTTATACTAATTGAATCATACTGCCTGTACTCTGCCTGGTGTCTATAACCATGTGCTGGGCAAAGGGATTGTAGAGATGGCTTAGACATGGATCCTGCCATCAACGTGATCACATCTGGTGTGGGAATGGGTAATTATGACACAATATGAAGTAAGATATGGAAGCAGACAGAAGGGGTATTATCATAATCAGAATGGGAAAAAGAGAGACTTCTTGGAGCCGTTGACATTTGAGATGAGTCTCAAGATGAGTTGTCTTATTTTCCAATAAGACAAGGGGGGTGATAATTACTGACAGTTTTGAACACATGGTGTAAAGCAGTTCAGCCGTCGTCTTAGTCAAGATTCAAACTAGGCAAAAAAAAAAAAAAAATTGTTTTTAACTTACATAATTGAAAAGTCACGTGCAGTGGGTTCAGGCATGGCTGGATCCAGGAGCTTAATTGATTTCCAGGTTCTGTTTCTCTCTATATCACTCAAATAGGCTTTCTTTATGTAATAGATCAGACAGTCCTCAAAAGCTCTAGACTCACTTACTTTCAGCATAACATTATTAGTAGGAAGTATTTTCTTTCATAAGTTTCAGGCATGGTTCCCAGGGAGCATCGTAATAGGCCCTGCTTGGATCAAGTTCACTTACTGCATTAATCACTGGGCCTAGAAGGATGGGGTATTGTTATCGTCCTAGATCACAGACCTAGATCACCTACCCATCTTCATTCAAACCACAGAGAACTGGTTCGGGTCTCAGAAGTGAGAAGAAATCTTAAGAAAGCAAAACCAACCAGAGTTCACGCAAAGTATGAGAAACGACAAGCTATTTGGTATGACTGGAGGGTGTGATGAAGAGGGGCGTACTGGGGGAGATGCAGAATATGTGAACTATCAAGTTTTACTTTATCCTGAACACGATGGGAACTTCACAGTGATGGAAGGGATTGAAGCAGAGGGTGAGGAGTTCAAATGTTCGTTTTGAAAGATCCCCCTGGGACCTGTGGGAGGGAGGGACTGAGAGCAAGGACTGTTATAATAATTCTGGTGACGAGCCTGAAATGAGGTAGAGGAAAAGGAAACCTTGTGGGGCAGAGGGCAGAGAGTGATCAGATAGTAAACTAACAAAGAAGTAGAAACTGTAGGACGGGGTAGGAAAGGATGGGAAGGCAAAGAAGAGAGAGGAGTCGAGGTGACAGCCATGTTTCTCATCTGGGTATCAGGTGTCTGTGTCGGGGTGCTCATCACCCAGATGGGAAGCATGAGTGTGATCAGCCCAGTATTTTAAATGATGGCTGTATTTAAATAAGCTCCTCTCTCCAACTTCTCCAAGCCTAGTGCTCGGTACACACTAGTTTCCTGAGAAACCTTTATGGGTAGACAAATTGGAAGTTGCGTTGAAATGTAGGTGTTAACTGTGGCTTGTGCTTCAAGCTGTAGGTCTGCTTCAGGTCCCATTGCCAAGCGCTTGAGAGCCCCATTGAGGAGGGCTGGGGCTGAGCCAGTGTGTGTGTCTGTGGGAGATGACCTTCCTTCCCACTGACAGGCCCCATCCCGGACAGCCAGGCCTCCAAGCCCGTGCCTCCTGCTGGCGGGATCAGGGTAGGCTGTTCCGCCCCTGCTGCTTAACCTGGTGTGGGGAATGTCCTGACCCTAACCTGCTCCTCCTCTAGCTCCACCCTTCCCACCTCTGCCAAGCCTTTCAGAGGAAATCCTGGATAGGCTGGAGTGGCAGAAGCCATGTCCTAACCCCAGCCAGAGAGGATGTTTCAAGGAGGGAAATGGCCACAGACAGGTGCTCTACCCCACCATGGACGGGGCTCTGTGAGGCCCTCCCTCCATTCACACCCACAATGCGCTACAAGGCAGACACTAGCACTGTCCCCAATGTACAGGTGAGGAAACTGGAGGCCAGAGAAGCAAACGGGGTTGCCCGAGGCCCCTAGTTTGTAAGTGGGGGATCAAAGTGCAGGTCCAATCAGAATCTTGGGTGCTTCAGCCCATTCCTGC
>NW_006787051.1:1938161-1943252 GCF_000442215.2 Lipotes vexillifer
CCTGCTGTCAGGAGGCAGGCAGCCTGGAGTGGTAGAGGCCGGGGGCTCTTGGGAGAAGAGGCTGAGCTCAGATTTTCCCGGGCTCCAGGAGGAGTAGACCAGAAGCCCAGCTCTGCAGTGAGCATGTGGCCCCTCCCTCTTGGGCCTGGGTTCCTAGGGGCCCACGCAGCGGATGGTGACAGGCAGAAGGCTGGTAGCAGAGGAGTAGGTGGCTGGGGGTGGGTTAACGCTGCTACCTTATGAAGGACATTTTTCAATTGAGCCAGTAACTGGAGGCCCTGAGAGTGTGTTCTATCTCGGCAGCTCTACAGTCGGAGGATATGAACTGGCTGTGAGAAAGCCATCAGGGGCTGGCTATTCCCAAACTCTTGGAAGGCACAGAGTTAGATTTAATAAAAGGGGAAAATGGAACATTTTCATTAGCTCCAAATTTTCCATTTAATTTGGACTTCTGCAGAATAAGTGGCCTAATTACTGCCATCATTTGAGGGTCTCAGTAGGTTTTTCCTCTAAGAAGTTGCAGGCTCCGCATGGGCTCCATTCTCCAGGGCTTATTCTTGTACCACTGCCCCTCCCACCCCACCCCTGGAAGCAGGAAGGTCTCAGAGGCCTGAGGGGGGCGGGGCAAGCCCCTGGAGGGGAGCACAAAGCTTTGGGTTCACCTGAGCTCACAGGGCCCTCCTCTGCCACCAGCTCCAGCAGTCAGTGGGAAAGCTGCCATTCTGGGGTCTGTGGACTCCCAACACTGGCCTAGACTGTGTCTGAGCCCTGACTGGAGTCTTGCCTGGGTGTCACCTCAGGCCTGGGAGTTTGCAGAGCTGCAGTGAGCTGACAGTATCTTCTCCCCCGTGGTCTAGCTTTTGCCTTTTTTGCTGCTCACCCCAGGCCTCCGTCCTTGGCCTATAAAGACGACTGCAGCCCAGCAGTCTCAGCCCACTTACACTGACCCTGCCCATCATGGGGAGGTCAAGGAAGAGGAGGTAGCCTCAGTCCTGGGTCTCACAGCTCTGGTCGAGGACCCCTGAAGGCCCTCGCTATCCCCACCCCATATCAAGCCTGGATGCCGAGGGCTGGAGCCACTCCTTCAGCTCCTTTCACCCCTCCCCCACCACTCCCCCCAACAGGCCTTTGGCTTTTGCTTTTTTTCTCTTCCCTCTGCGCTTGAAGAGAATCAGGGATTAAAGAAACGGAGCAAGAAATTGCCAAGAACTAGCCTAGCAGAAGATCAGATAGAGTGATGGAGGGAAAGGACCCTCCCCTCCAAAGCAGCCCGGAACATCCAGGCCAAGGGGGGCCCCCCGAGAGAGGCAAGGTAAACCAATGGGCAGGGTCTGGTCCTGGGTGTGCCCAGTGCCAGAGACCAGGGCACTTCCCTACCATCACCAATTCCTTTTCTCTCCCAGAGAACCAGTCCCATTACCATTCTCATTGCAGGGCCTCTGTCCTAAGCACAGCTCTTCAATGCTCCCCTTCCTGCCCAGGAAAGCAAAGCCCACTCTGGCCCCTCTCCAAGCGGAACCCAGTGGCCCCAAAACCTCTGAGGGCTCCCGCTCCTAATTTCCAGTGTCCAGGCCCGTGTCAGCCTCAGCACCCCAGTTCTGGCCCTCCCCTTCCAAGGGAGAGAGGGAGAGGCCACCGCAAGCCCCTTGTGGAAGAGCAGCTAGAGGCTTGTGGGGACACACCAAAAGCCACATCATAACTGGGATATTGGCAGAACAAGGTGAGATGTTTCCTGGGGAGCTGCGGGCTCCTTTCAGACCCACGGCCCTTCCTACGGCCTGGGGGAGGGTCTTCTTATATTGGCAGTTCTTAAGCTAGACCCTTAGTAGGGGGTGAGGGAGGACACAGAGGGGAGTCCCTATTCTCTACTGAGAACATTTTCTGTGGTTCCTACTCTCATGGAGCTCGCAGGCCAGTGGAAAGAGGTAGGTGATATTCCCCGTTTACCATACATGAAGAGACTGGCTGATGTGTCCTGTCACCCAGCTGGGGTGTGGTAGAGTTGGGATTCCAACTGAAGGCCTTAAGGGCAAGGCCTGTGTTTATTTGGTTGTTACCACTAAAAATTTAAATTTACACATAGCAAAGCGTGCAAGTGCAGCTCAATGGTTTTTCACATATGTGTACACCCGTGTAACCATCACGCAATTCAAGGTCTAGATTCCAGCATTCCAGAATGCTCCTTCGTGTCCCCTTCCAGTCAGTACACTCCCACAAACATCATCCCTATTCTGCATATCTTGGCACGTTTTTGTGAGCCAGAGGATCGATCGGCCCAGCAGGGCTCCCGGCTGGTGCCTATGACTCAGCTGTTGCTGGAAAGGTGGCATGACCCAGAACCCGACTGACACATAGGAGGAAACCCTGGCACTCTGGGGAGTGAAAAGAGTTAATGATGTCAGGACGACAAGTATTAACAGGGACTGTCCCAGTCTCTCTCTTTACCCAGCCCTGCTGCCTCTCGGCCCTCAGGGAGAGCCCAGAGGCGCTGAGCCAAGGTTTTTGGTGGAGGCTGTGGAGGCTCTCACCTGTAGTAGGACCAGACCTGGCCCACCAACCCCTTCTGGGGGTCCACCAGCCTTGGGACTCAGCAAGAAGGGTGGGGGTAGGTGCGGAGCCAAGACACCCCGGAGGCCTGGGAGAGGCTTCCTTTGCCTCTGGTGGCAGCCTGCTCACCTAGCTCTGCCGGGCCCAGGCTACCCTTTCCTTGAGGGTGGACCTCAGAGGTGGCTGGCAGGGACTGTGCCATCCACAGGATGGAGATGGTCAGGAAGCAAGTTTCCCCCAAGAGGCCTTCTGGTGCCCCAGGGCTCCCCAAACCCACGACTACTCCACCCACCCAGCATCCACTGGCCAGGAAGGGACTGCCCAGGCAGGTCCTCCTTGACTCCAGCCTGCCTCTTTGTCTTTGAGCCAGGCCGGCCAGTGCAGTGTTAAAGCCGCTGGAGTGTCCAAGGAGACATAAAGAAAGTTTAGAGACTTTTAATTTGCCAGCACGGCCACTCCTGCCGGCCGGCAGGTTGAGCATTTATGGAGAAGGGCAGCTACAATAAAGGCTTATTGTTCCTCCTCTGAGCCACCGCTTGGTGACTCCTTTCTTAAGTGAGACAAAGGGAACCCAAGGCCCACTGGCCTCCCCAGGCTTGGGGGGCTGGACCCACAGTTAGCAAGCGTTCCCCACAGCCACCCCAGAGCCAGGCCTGGTGGGGAGGACCCAACTCTGGCTCTATCTGGACTGCACTCACGGGAGAGGGCAAGCCGGGAGCGCTGACCATGGGACCCACACTCCAGTGGGGATTCCAGGGGACGCTAGAGCTCCGGGAGGCGGGACTCTGACAAGGAGGGGTCCCGAAGTCCCCCTGCAGGGGAGCTGCACAGCCAGCAGAGGAGCAGCTACAGGGGACACTGGGGACAAGCCTCATTTTCAAAGTCCTCCTCGGGGTAGGGGTGTTCCAGGAAAGGTTTCCACCGCCCACTGCAGGAGGTGTGTAGGCCGAGGCCAGAAGCCCACCTGCCAGGAGGGTGCACAGAATGAAGGCTGAATTCTGCACAGCGAGCTCACTTCCAATGCCCAAATGCCCAGACTCAGGATCCCCAAGCGAGCCCTCCTGGCCAGGCAGCGATGCGGGGAGCAGAGGGGTGTGGTGACATTTCTAGAGATACTCTGAACCTGAGGCCACCACCTGGTGCTGCACACACTTGGGAGCCAGGTATCCCATACCCTTGGGGAATGAAGACTGAAATGTAGCACCACGTCCCAGAGCACCCTTTGCTCGAAGCAGCTGCTAGCATAGCCCACAGGCAGCACTGCCCAGGCATCCAGAAGGGAGCCTGAATGGTTTCTGTCCTGCTTGCCCTCACCTGCCATGATACCTGAGATCCGTGGGCATCCCAGTAGATAGTGATGATGGGAACATCCTTTCTTGCTGTCCATCGCCCCCTCTGGAGACTCACCTTGCTTCACTGCCCAAAACGTTAATGGCTTTAGAGACGTGCAGACAGTAAGTTGCTTAAACAGTAGCATTTCAGACCACGACGCTGCTGGCAGGGGGTAGGGCCAGCACGTACAGTTGTGTAGGTTGTTCACTGCACAAGGACAAAGGGAGCAAATGAGGGCTGGAATCCAGACTTTGCTCTGCTCACCAACCTGTGGGCCCTGCTTGGCCCACCCTTGCCTGGAGGAAGGGGAACCTTTCCTAATTTTAAGATACACAGAGACCCTGTAAGGGCTAGTGGAGACCCTGAATGTGTAGTCACCTGGTTCTTGAGGACTGGCCTTTCCTCTCCAGGGCACTCGGACCAAGGGTCACATTTCTGAGGCTTCTGTGACAGCCACAGGCTCAGCTCTAGTGCATCATGGGTGCATCCCCAGCACGTGGGGCCTTTCCTGCATGCTGGGGTTGGCAGCAAGAACTAGTGCCTGTAACTTTCATGTCTGCACACGAGGCCTCAGCCCCAGTGACCTCGGGAGCTGCCACCTCAGGCCTCCCACCTCCCAATGCCACTTGTCCTTGGATAACTGGATTGGGGAAAGGGAATATTATTTACCAGTCGCTTAGACCTATTCCTCTCAGCCCGCCCCCATTCTCTGCCTTGCCAAAGAATGAAGACTGGGGATGAAATGAATTCGATAATAACCAAGAAGGACCCCCAGAGAAAATAAAGCAGCTTTTATTAAACTTCTTCCAAGACCTTTAGTGTTGAGCCTCTGCAGGCCTTCTGGGTGCAGCCTTCACAGGATTGGCTCTGTTCCTGAGGGCGAGGGGAGCCCCAAACCTGGCCCTCATGGTCCCTCCTGCAAATGTCCAGCAATAACTCGGGCCCAGGTCCCTCCCATGGCTGTCCTGAGTTGACTCCTATTTGAAAGGCAGTTAGAGCCACAGAAAAGACCCCGGCCGTGCATTGCGTGGCTCTGAGGTTTTGGTGGAGTGGTCTTCCTCGGCCAGGCCAGGGCTCTGGGCAGCTGGTACCGAAGGGTCCCAGCTCCAGAGGCAACCAAGTTGAGGCTTGGGACCTGCTACCATTCATCCCCGGAGTCATCTCTCCAGGTTGAGTATGGCACGATTTAATGCTCCCATTCCTCCATTCCTG
>NW_006787051.1:1943304-1949123 GCF_000442215.2 Lipotes vexillifer
TTCCTGCTCTGCATGACAAATTGTTTTAATAAACATAAACCGGGTAATAATAAAGTCATAATAAGCCCACGACTCACCTTATATCACTGCAGTTAAATCCTCCCATAAGCCGGCGCTGGTTACAATGACAATTACGGCCGGGCCAATCCACAGGCAGGCCTGCGTGCGGACAGATTTAATATCGTTTGTAAATATGATTAGTGGGCTGTCATGTTATTGCAGGCTGCTATTTACATTTCTCTCCGGGGTTATACACTCCGCCAAATCAACATTAAGTAGTGGGCCTCTCTTTCCTCCTTAAATCATACATTCCCTCTGCCTGCGCCAATCCCGCTTAATGAAGAAAGGGAACCTGACGGCAGGAGCTGGGCAGGATGGAGCCTCGCCTCGGCATTTTTCCGAAGACAGATGGGCACGGGGAACCCCGAGAAAGCTCCGCCCGGAAACTCCAGTGGGTGGATAGGCCCTGCTCGCCACGGCCCCCTCCCCTCTCACCGGCAGCCCCTGCCCCTCTCCCTGCCTGCTCGCTTATGAAAAATGTTCACATAATGAATGGTTGTTGTTTACAGAAGTAATTTCATGCTACATTTCCATTATTGCCTGGATTTGTTTGGCTTGGCACACTACCCCATTGCCTACGATGAACTTTTAAGGAAATATTGCTCATGCTTCCTGCTCTGCCGTTCCGCTTCTAATGGAAGCCACTTGCATTTGAGACATATCGTGACACTTCATAACTGTGTGCAAATAAGCATTCTTAAAGTGCTCGGCTCAATTAATCATTGTTGCGAAGGTCGGTCTGGTCCTGGTGCGCCAGAATCCACCCCACTGGGGCGCAAGTTTGGAGGAGAAAAATCTAAAAAATAGGAGGGCGCAGGGGATGGGGAGGGCCAGGAGCCACAGCTGTGCTTTCCAGATCATCCGGTGTCACTGGAGACAACACAGGTGGGTTCCTCTCTGTCCCCAACATAGTTTAGGGCGGCCCTCTAGGCCAGAGAGGGGAGAAAGGTGAGGGTGGGGAGCTGCTTGGGAAGAATAAACCTCGAATATCACACGCCTCTGATGCCTTCTCTAAGACGGCATTCTAGACAGGATTTCATCTTCTTGAGATGGCTAAGGTCATCATTATGTTTGAAAGTGGAATATATAGATGCACTCAGAGGCTATGAGGGCTGTTAGTCCTTGCACAGAATGCCCCAGCGCCGTGGTTTCTGTGCCCTGTGTGTACGGTGTGGATGTGTACGGTGTGTGGAGCCGCCAGGGTTTCTGTCCCTAGCATCTTCACTTCTTGCGCTACTCCTAATCTCTGGTGAGCTTGGAGGCCAGGAAATCAACTTTGCAGCATGAAGGCTAGAAAACCAAACTTTATACATTATTTGCAAAAGAAGATGAAGTAGGTTTGGCTGAGGGCCTGGGGACTCTCCTCAAAGTAGGAGTCAGGACATGTGTTTTATTCAGAGCTCTTTGTTTCCTTCCCAATTCTCAGCTGAGTTGGAGCTGAGAAAGGGCCTGGATGGAGGCTAGGAGGAGCTCTATCCTTACACTGAAGCATGTTCATTAATTCATTCTACAAATACTTTATGTGTTAAGCTCCTGCTGTGGTCTGGGCACTGTTCTGGGCCCTGAGGGTCACAGAATCTCCTTCCTCCCCTGAGGAGATGATGCTTGAGCTGAGATAAACACACCCCCTCCTGGTGCCCGCATGCAAATCCTTACAGACTCCATATGCATGCACACCTGTGTGCAGTTTCTTCTTCATTAATGACTCCTGAATGAAATAATTTCTCCTCATAATGGCCTACAATTGCCAAACTTTGTATAATGAATTTTATTATTTTAACAAAAAGAGATAAAGATATAGTCTTTTCTTTTTTTTTTTTTTTTTGCGGTACTGGGCCTCTCAGTGTTGTGGCCTCTCCCATTGCGGAGCACAGGCTCCGGACGCACAGGCTCAGCGGCCATGGCTCACGGGCACAGCCACTCTGCAGCATGTGGGATCTTCCCGGACCGGGGCACGAACCCGCGTCCCCCGTGTCCCCCGCGTCGGCAGGCAGACTCTCAACAACTGCGCCACCACGGAAGCCCTAGTCTTTTCTTAATGTCAGGAGATTTAGGAAAAATTTTCATTCAAAAAGGTTAAAATGATAAAGTGGGTGCTTGTATGGTGACACATTCCACTATCTGGAAAATGTGGATGACGTGAGTCAGGGTCGAGTGTGTGTGTGTGTGTGTGTGTGTGTGTGTGTGTGTGTGAGAGAGAGAGAGAGAGAGAGAAAGGGAAGGGGCAGGGACGCGTGTAGCTAAGGGCAAGGTGACAGGCCCCGGGTTCCCAGGTACTGTGAAACAAACCAGGGGTCCCAGAGCCATGTGTTCACCAGGCTTGTCAGCCTGCATAGAGATTAGGGCTGGGACCGTGGCCAGAGAAACGTCTCCGTCCCCAGCAGCACAGAGGAAGCATGACATGTAATGAAAAGTAGTAGCCCAGCACTGAAAGTGGAAAACGGTATTGATTTTCCAGTGCTTGGTTGCTCAGGGGAGCTCATCAGGTACAACCTCCCAGGCGTCCACCACCCTAGAGGTGTCTGTGGCGCCCCCTGCCTGCCTTGCTTCTCCACTCCACAGAGGCCAACTCCCCAGCCCAGCCTTTGCAAACCCCATGAAATGCCTTGTCCTCTGTCCCAGGGGTTCAGCTCAGACAGTGGAAGGACAGGTGACAGTGAGCAGAAAAAGCCTTGGAGGACACAGCTCTCAGCTCTGGTATGTGTGACCAGAGGGCAGGCCACTGCCCACAGGCCAGGCTGCTGCCCTCCTTTAGATCCCTACTCTCACCAATCACTGTGGCCTCCAGGTACTCAGGTGAGTGCCCAGCATTGGAGCCTGTTCTTACACAGATCAAGAGCCATGTAAAGGAAAAGCAAGCTCTACCCTGGAGCGAGAAGCAAGGAATAGAGGCAGAAACTACAGTGAGTGGCCCTGGATACAAGGCCGATGCAGCCCCACAGGCTCATACCCATAAGAAGGGGTTACCAACTGAGAAGGTGATATAGTGCAGCTGTTAAGAGTAAGGTGTTTGGAGTCAGCCAGGCTTGAACTGGCATCCTGGCTCCTTCATTCGCCAAGTATGTGAACCCAGACAAATTATTTAACTTTCTTCAGCCTCAGTCGTCCCATCTACTGAGAATGGGGATTATAGTTGTCTCCTTAAGGGTTTACCGTGAGGATACCATCAGATAAAGCAAGTAAAGCACTTGGCACGTGTTTGGCTCTAGTAGTGCTCCAGATTATTAGCTAAAACAACAGCAACAATAAATATCAAGGATTTAGGGTAGGGCTGAGGCTCACACCTATTCCCCACCCTGCCTGGTTTTCGCTTCACCAGTGGTACCGCCATCCCGTCACTGCCTGATGCAGAAACCTTGGAGTCATCCTAGACTCTCCCCTTGTACCCCATGCTAATTAGTCACCCAGTCCTGCCCATTCCACTTTCTGGACACCCCTGCATTCCCGTGGCCTCCTCGCTCATCCAGGCCCTGTGATTTCTCTCCTGATGACTGCGGTAGCTCCAGACTGGCCTCCCCAAATCCCCTCTTGCCCTCTCCGCTGCATTTGATGCCCAAAGTCTGAAGCAAATCAGGATTCCATCACACTCTGATTTTCCATCTTCAGTGGCTCCTCTTTATTCTGTACTTGCTTCCCTTCCCTTCTATCTCCCCCAGGGGGCCAGTGAGCTCCTCCAGGGAAGAACCCTTGGATTTTTAACCACTGTAACCCCAGTGCCTATCCCAGTGCTTGGAATGAAACAGGCTCACGGAATGATTGTTGAGTGAATACATGAATGTATACCTCCCCAGGCCCATCTCTACTGATGTTTAAAGTCAACACTTTGGACCAGCATCTGATCACAATGTGTTAGAGTCATGAAGCAGTGGCCTTTTGTTGGGGGGGGGCGGCGGGCACTGAGGAGTAGGGTGATTGGGGCAGAGCTGCAGAGGTGGGAGAGGCAGAGGAAGAAGAAATAGTGCACAGGGGTGAGATCGTGAAGAGCCTGGGATATCTGGTAAGGGTTATGCACTTTACTTTGTAGGCAATGGGGGAGCCGTTGACAGTTTCAGGCAGTTCAAAGGCATGCTTTGATTTCTGTCTTAGAAAGGTTGCTCTGGATTGGGGGCATGTGGAGCAGAAACAGGAAGACCAGACAGGATCAGGGTGGTGATGGTAGTGGAGAATGGGAACCAGATTCAAGAGGCATTAAAGAGGTAAAATCAATAGACCTTGGTGACTTTGTGTTTGAAGGAAAAGAGAAAGAGAAGTGGGGGGCCTAGCAGGAGAATTACCCGGCAGTTGTGTGATGGTTAGTGTCATTCACCAGGACGCTGAATACAGGAGGAAAGGGTAGTTTGGATCAGGGATTGTTGGGGGTAGAAAGTGATGGGATAAATTTTGAATGTGGGACATCACGTGAAGATGATGGAATCTCTTGGCTATGAGGGTCTGGAGCCCAGGAGACAGATCAGTGCTTTAGACAGAGGTGAGGGGCCCTCAGTGTACAGTTCAACAGTGGAAAAAAGTCAGGGACTGGCCAGATTGTAAGGAGGTGTGTTTAATGAGAGGAAAAGTCCTGGGGAACACTGACATCTAGGAGGTCACTGGAGGAAGAAGAGAGAGAAGGGAGTGAGGAGGAGCAGCCAGAGAGGAAGGAAGGGTCAGGGAAGATGAGAGGAAAAGAATTCACGGAAGCGTCGTCAGCCGTGAGGCCCACAGAACCTTGACAAGAAGGGAGGAGGTTCATGATGCCTTCGGCGGGATGCCAGAGGGGATGAAATACTTAAAAAAAATTTTTTGGGGTGTGTAATGATTGAGGAGACTTGCATATATATAGTTACCTACTGATTTTAATTTATATCGGCCTCCTTTCTAAAACAATTTAATACAGCTGAGGAAAATGTGACCTTATTTAGCGCAAGGGAAGGACATATAAGTGTGGCCAGGCCCACGTCTTCCATGGTCACCTCAGAGAAAGGCCTGCACTGAAATGCCCCCTTGGTTAGTCATGAGGACAAAATCAGTTACATGAGGTCAGGGTGAGGTCAAGACGTGAAGTCAGGGCCAGGTCACTTTGGTGTGGGAGGCGAGGTCACGGTCAGATGAAAACAATGAGGGGGAGAGACTGGAAGGTCGGGATGTTGAGGGAGTGAGATCTGGGCGCATGAAATCCCGGTGGGAACAGGGTGCGGTCAGAAGCGCACACTGAAGGAGTGTGGTCAGGGTGGGATCAGGCTGGTGGGACATCAGCGGGAGCAGGTGGGCGTGGTCACTCTGGGTGGTGACGACGATGAGAGCCGTCATGTCCCTGTCCCCACCCCCAAGTATGTGCATAGGTACACATTTGGGTACTATGTGTGCCCAGTGCACATGGCCTGCACGTGTGCACATGTGTGACGTGCCCTTCTGTGAGTGTATGCGTGCGCTCACTTGGGGGCGTGGCACATGAGTGCATATTTTGTATAGTGTATCTGTGGTTATGTTATGTTTTCTAAAAGCACACAACGGACTGAGGATTATAATCAGAAACTAGATACAAATCCCTCAAAGCTATAGCCAAGGGGCTTCCCTGGTGGTGCGGTGGTTGAGAGTCTGCCTGCCGATGCAGAGGACACGGGTTCGTGACCCGGTCCGGGGAGATCCCACGTGCCGCGGAGCGGCTGGGCCCGTGAGCCATGGCCGCCGAGCCTGCGCGGCCGGAGCCTGTGCTCCGCAACGGGAGAGGCCACGACAGTGAGGGGCCCGCGTACCGCAAAAAAGAAAAAAAAAAAAGAAAA
>NW_006787051.1:1949552-1957368 GCF_000442215.2 Lipotes vexillifer
GTCCAGAGCCTGTGCTCCGCAGCGGGAGAGACCACAGCAGTGAGAGGCCTGCGTACCGCAACAAAAAAAAAAAAAAAAAAAAAAAAAGCTATGGCCAAACATCCCATCCTATTTCCTGATAACTTCTCAAGGCTGAAGAGCTTTGAAAGCCATGTGGAGAAAGAAGAGCTCTAGTCCTTGTCGGCCTCAGGAGGATGCATTCCCAGTTGGTGGAAATAGAGTGGGGGGCAACTGGTAAAGCAGGGGTCCCCAGCCCCTGGGCCGTACAGCGGGAGGTGAGTGGCGGGCAAGCAAGCGAAGCTTCATCTGCCGTTCCCCATCGCTCGCATTACTGCCTGAACCAGCCCCTGCCCCGCGGTCCGTGGAAAAACTGTCTTCCATGAAACCGGTTCCTGGCGCCAAAAAGATTGGGGACTGCCGTGGTAAAGAACTGACCCCTCTGAGTCTGGAATGTTCCCACCCTGCAGCTCTCATGCCCTGGCAGCTAACCTCACTAAGCCCAAACTATTCCCCCACCTATGTCAGCACTGGAGTGAATGTCACTGTCCCCAGTCCATCCTATGACGGCAGTCACAGTGACCTTACTAAGATGGAATTGAGTCACTAGACTGTCTGAACCCTTCAACGGCTCCCCATCAGCCACAGAGTAAAGCGCAAAACCCTTACCAGAGCATTCTAGGCCCTTCATGATCCAGCCCCTGCCCACCTATTCTTCCGCTTCTGCCTCCCCAATGCCCACCCCATTCCCAGCAGGCCACTGCTTCATGCCTCCCAGGGTGTGTCACCAGATGCAGGTGGAAAAAGCTGGCTTCAAATACCAGTAGACGATGGGGCCAGGAGTGGCCTCAAGTGGACCTTCCTTCTTTCCTTCCCTCCTTCTTTAATTAGACAAATATTTATTAGTTGCTTCTAGGCCCCGAAGATATAGAAACAAGTAGACAGTGATCTCTGGGGGCTGGTTAACCTTCAAACGAGAGTGTTAGCAAGGCTGTAACTGAACATAATAGAGGCTCAATAAATATGTATTAAATAAATAAGTGAACAAATGTAATAAGTACCACAATAGGTTATCGCAGGATAAACCACAAGGAGAGAGAAGAAAAGAAGCCTCTTTACCTCTTCCTCGAGATAGGAAAGACTTCACGAGGCCAGTGATGAGATAGATGAACTTGGAAGTGTTGACTCAGAGCTTGCAGGTGGCGCTGGGAAGGGCAGTGAGCACAGGCACAGGCAAAGGCTGGGAGACAGAAAAGGGCCGCAGAGTGTAAGTAGATTGACACAACCAGGGCACAGGTGCAGTGGCAGCAGGCGGGGCTGGGGAGGAAGCAGGCTCTGGTCACAGAAGGCCAGTGAGCAAGGACTCCCTCCTGGAGTTGAAGGGGACTCTTCCAACTAGTCAGGAGGGAAATGACTGTGCAGAAGACCTGGTGAAGAGGCATTTGGATGTGGATCCGTGGGACCTGGTTGTTGAACAGACAGCTGTGTCCTGGATGTAATGGCCCAGGCTCAGAAGGGCCCCATGCTTGGGGTTTAATGCTCTGTGGTTGCTGTCTTAGAATTCTTCTAATTTTATCTATGAATCTGTGTTTTGGGTGTGAAGCCTACTGGGACAGTGGTGCATGTGCCAGGGGCTTGGAGCACAGTCTAGCTTTGACCCCCTCCCCGGGACAAGTTCTGGACCTGCTCCCTACCCCTGGCGCCCCAGGCGGGAGCCGTCACAACCTAAGCCTTCACTACTCTGTGGTGTGATTCAGGGCAAAGGTCCCAAGTGTGGGCTCCACGGAGGGAGTAAGAAGCGGAGGCCTGAACCTCTCCTCGCCCAGCTGACTGGGCCTCTGATCCTGACGCCACACCTCCAGGGACCGGGAGCGCGCTGCCTCCTGCGGTAGCTGTGAGAATGCCACTGGTCAGTCCAGCACCACCATCCTCCTGCCTGTAGCTCCTCCCCCCAGGGGCTAACTGGGTCTCCTGAAGCCTCTCGGGGTTTGAATAATCCTCTGCACTCACTAGAGCTCAAAAGCCTCCTCCTGAGACCTCGCTTGCTCCAGGCCAACACCCTTCCCGGTTCCGTCCGCTCAGACCCCCTCAAACAGTCACTCCAACAGCAGCCAGGCCTGGGATGGAAGACACAGGGTTCTGCAGCCTTCAGTTTGTGGAAGTCAGCAAGAGCCAATTACTAAATATGCAGGAATTCTGCAAGTCAGGTGTTAAACTGTCGGTAGCTTAAAATCTGCCATCAAGGAAACTGGCAAACACTACAAATCAGGGCCTGTTTTTCCCTTGGAGAGCAGTTTACTAACTCACCACAGCCTGGGGGCCTGATTCCCAGGGGCCAAGTGTTTGGAAAGGCCTAGGGTGATTCCTAGTATGTGTGCGTGTGTGTGTGTGTGTGTACATATGTGCATGTGTGTGTTTGCTCTTGTGCGTGTCTCTATAGGAGTTTACATGTGCATACATGGGTGTGTGTGTCCTTCTGTATGTTTCAGCACAGGGACTGGCAGTGTGGGTTCTCTGACAACCCAAACTGCCCATGTAGCAAGAGTTTCCCACTGTAGGGGAAATGTCCCCCAGAGATCCAGCAAGAGGCTCCACTCTATGACCATGCAGGCTCTCCTGCCTGACCCCAGGGGCCTCAGGTCCCCATCCGAATTATATACTAAAGGGCTGGGGATTCTGTGCACATAAACGCATTAGCAGCCCCAGAATCCCTGCACCTGGTGTAGCTCTGTTCAAAAACTGTGTTCTGTTTCCTTTGGTTGTTTACATTTCATTTTAATATTGACAGAAAACAAAATTTGGCCCCTTTGGAAAGTCTTAAGTCTAAAACAGTTAAAAAAAAATCAAACAAAACAACTAGAAGTTAGTTAAGAGATAATCTTTAGCTTGTCATGCAAAGTTATGCTCATACCAAATCCAGAGAAGACCAGTGAGAAGGAAGAACTGGAAGGACCTGGTACTATGGGCAACTCTGACCTAATGAGAAAAAGACAGTGTATGAAATGAGCTCAGTGCACTGCCAGGGCTGGGGCTCAGCTCAGCCAGGCACTGGTAGAAGGTGGGACTCTTTCTCTCAGTCAGCAGAGGTCATCAGGCAGACCTGGGTGCACCTCAAATGCGAAGGCTGACAATTAAGTAACACTGCCATGTCCCCATGCTGGCCAGGCACAGAAGGTACTCAATCAGTGTTTTTTTTTATTGTTCTTTTATATGGGGGGGTTGTCTTTCTTTCTCCTTCCTTCCTCCCTCCCTCCCTCCCTCCCTCCCTCCCTTCCTTCCCTCCTTCCTTCCTTTTCTCTCTCTCTTTCTCTCTCTTTCTTTCAGATGACGACTGAATATGTCTGCATACCCTTCATCTCCTGGTCACTGGTTGGAGCCCAGGATGTGAAGATAATGATTCAGGCCCCTTTCCCATCTTCCCTGAAGTTCTGAGAGGGAAGGACTATGTGGCTATGTCCCCGAAGGAAAGAAGCCAAGAAAGGAATCTACCTGCACAATGGATGACCAACAGGGTTGGGACCTCAGGCCAGGACCCTCTCACTCTCTAGTTTTAACTGGCCCCTCCTTCTAGGGAACTCTCAGAAAGGTACCTTATAAAGTTTCTCAGCCCTCCTGGCCACAGCAGCTGTCCTCAGCAGCACTTGGAGGAATTTGGCTGTGTCCCCACTCACTCCCTGACCATCCCAGGCACTTCAGCCACATTCAGCTGGCTGTACCCACTGATGGGAGCCCCTCAGGAGGAGTCCCTGGGAACCACAAACTACAGGCTCAGCTTCCTGGTGCCTAGGTGGCTGCCCCCTGGTGGAATTCTGGGGGTTCTCCCAGATGCCTCAGAATAGGGGGTAGGGGAGTGGCAATTAAGACAGATAACATTCTGTTATCTGCTTTGCATAATAGCCTTGTTTGTACAAAAGATTTTATTTGAAGAAAGGGTTCAGCTACTTTTTAAGAATTGCAAATCATTGTTCTAGGAGTAGCAATTTCATTAGGTAGGTTTGTTAATAACCTTTAGGGGACTCCACATGGGGGTGGAGGGCTCGTGTATATTTTGTAAAAGATTCCCTGGGGCCCTGATTTGCCCTGTGTGAGAATCAGTAGCCTAGTGGGTCAGAGAAGGCCAAGCTGGGCGGGTCCCACAGATCATGTCCTTTCTGTGTCCTCGCACCATCCTCCTCTGACTGGATGTGGGCCTGATGCCTGCCTGCCTGTCTTGTGCTTATCTGGGTGCTGTTTTGGCAGCCTGGGCAGGCCTTCCTATGACTGCAGCCTCAGTGGGTCGTGTTGGAGAGAGGAGGTTGGACCACCCTCCACCTCATCCTCCCTGCCCTCGGGTGTGCCTCTCAGAGGCTGAAGGAGAGACAAGGGGGCTCCCTTCAACCCAGGGGACAGGGAGTCGTCCCCCATGGCTGGGGCCACAGAGATTCCTCAGGACACGGGAAGGGGGCCTTTGCAGAGGGTGACTCAGCCCCTGGATTCCCCACCTTCTCCCATCTACCCTCTCAGTGCTTGGGAGTTGGAACCTAATGGAAGGGGTTACTTAAGAGAAAGGGGGAAAGGGGGCCTGCCCTGGAGGAAGCTGTGCCTAAGGTTGGTCTTGGGACTTGGGATTGGAACGCTGAGGGGCAGGGGGGTGGGGTGGAACCAGACAGGAGGTCCTGGTCCCGAAACTGTCCCCCTTCCCGGGGCCTGCAGTCTTTACTGGCCCCTGCCTACCCACAGACTACCGTCCCCAGGCCCCTTCTTTCAGCTCCCCTTGCCTGACTGTCCCAGTTTGGGCCCATGATTTCCTCCCGCTCCACCCTCTGTCCTCTCTGCAGACCCAGCCTCTCACTGCTGGCCTGACACAGGGGCTCCTGCCCTGTTCTCCCCCTATTCTGGCACAGGTCTCTGCACCTGCCCTGGTGAGCCTGTGCCAGCAGCCCGGGGCCTCTAGGGGGCAGCAGAGAGAGGATGAACAGGCTGAGCGGCCAAGGAGCCCTGTTCCAGATGCATTTCTGTCTCTGAATTGCTGCGTGCCTTGGGACAATCCATTGACCTCTCTGGGCCTCCGTTTCTACATTGGCTTTTCTGCGGAGATGGCTCACAGGCCCCTTCCTATCGGGTATTCTGCTGTGGTTAAGCCGCTGCAGAGAATCTAAGGAGGAGGTGGAGAAGGGAGTGTTCAGGCTGCCAGGAAGGAGTGTAGGAGGCTAAGCAGTGGGGAGGCCCCAGCAGGTGTGTGTGCCCCCACTCAGTACCCCCCAACCAGAGGACAGCAGACCAGAGGCTACAGACGGGCCAGGAAAGCACGGTGGGGGAGCATGGTGGCTGGGGACCTAGCTGCAGGCACGGGGCCCTAAGAACCAGAGACTGCTCTGTGCCTGGAGGAACCCAGCACCCCCGCGGCCTCGTGGGTCCACGAATTGCCCCTCCCTCTGCCACCCCTGCCCAGGTTTTCTCAGCTCTGATTATAGGACTAATAGATTTGTGATTTCTCTTTGTAAAGAAATACAACCCCAGTGCACCAGGCCAGGGAGGTTCCTAGCCCACCCAGATGCCCAGAATCCCACGTGCCCCCCCTTCCCTGGGGAGGGCTGGAGTTTGGGCTTGGGGGCGCTTGGCTGGCCCTGCCCAGGAAGGGCTGGGAAGTCAAGGAGGCTGAAGGGGCCTGTACCCGGCTCTGGCCTCCACCAAGCTGCACTGGGGAGGCCCAGAGGGGTTTATTTGGTTTTTTTAATTATCATTTTTACTTTTCTTCTCCTCATGAAAAAGTTTTAATATACACAGTAAATTAAGCTCAGAAAAAAAGGAGGGGGGCACATTTCATCTTTAATCTATTTACTTCTGAATATTTAACATACAATTCTGGCACCAATCACCAAATTTAACTGGAAAATTACTCACTAATCTGTTTGCTTATTTGGAATAATTGGGTCGGCTGCCAGCACGAGGATTTCCCCCCCTGTTTAATATCTCAGTTAGTAGTCCAATTTCAGCTTGGCGGCATAATTACTCTGACAGAGCTGTAGCCATGGGGCCTGTGAGTGGGGCTGCTTTTAAGCCGTAAATTATGAAGGATTAGCATTTATGAATTTTAAATCAGGGCTGGGGTAGGAGACACTAAAGCTGCTTAATGCTGGGGAACAGCAGCCTCCACTCAGCAGCAGAAGCCGTAACCCTTCTGCTCCCAGGACGGGCCGCAGGATGTGGGAGCCTGGGACGTGGCAGGGGGTGACCCAGAAGGTGTGGGAACACAAAGGACACAGGGGTGGGGGAAGCTGCCGCAGTGATGGAACCCCCAGGAGTTAGAAAACCTGGGGTGATGAGAGCAAGGGCTTTGGCCTCTCCCCCTGCCCAACCTCGGTCCATAGGGTGCAGTCTCCCCCCTGGTTAGTAACAGTTCACCTCCCCCCTGCCCTAGAGGAGGCTCAGAGCAATGACCTAACTAGGACTTGAGGTCACTCCCTGCAGCCCCCTGCCTGCATGCAGGAAGGGTCCCTGCTGCTCTTAAGCATCCCCATCTGGCCGTGAGCCAGTCTGACTCAGCATCCTTTGGCTCTAAGTGTGACTTCCTGGTGTACCCAGCTCTGGCCAGCTGCAGAATGGCTGCCAAGGTTTCCCCAGGTACGTCACTCTTAGTTCTCCCCTTCCCTCCCCTCTTCCTCCATCCCCACCCCACCCTCTGGCACACTACGGCCTTAGACCCACCTTTGAAACCATATGAACTTGGGTTTGAAACCCAGCTATGCTCTACAAGCTGTGTGACCATGGACAAGTAACTTAACCTTTCTGCATCTCCATCTTATTCATCAGTTAAATGGAGACAGTAATTCCTACCTTACAGGGCTGCTGGAGACTTTTATTAGATACTGTGGGTGAAGTGCCAGGCACAGTGCCTGGCACACGGCAGGTGTTTTTTCTGTCAGCTCCATGCTCCTTGGGCTCTCCCCAAACCTGAGTCAATGCCCTGCATCCACTGCCCTCTCCCTGTGTCTCATCTCTCACAGCACAGGGAAATCTCAGCCTCTGGCCACTCAACCTGCCCTCATGGTAGATGCCAGGGATGGATCTCAGGACTCTACTGGACTCCAGGCATTGGTGGCCACTAGAGCACAGACTCTGGGGCCACGCTGGCTGGATTTGAACTCTTACTCTGTCATTCACTAGCTTGGTGACCTTGACCAAGTTATTTAGCCTCTCTATGCCTCAGTTTTCCTAACCTGCAAAATGGGAATCATAACAATAGTATCTCATCATAGTGCTGTTAATATTTGGTAAGTTAATGTACGGCATTCAGAATCATGCCTGCCACACAGTAAACACTAGCTGTGCTGGTTATTGTTATTTATTATTCGTATGAGGAAGATGACTGTGGCCCTCTCTGTGGAACTTGAGGCTCCAGGTTGACCTCCCTTGAGCCTGAGGGATCTTTAGGTAGCCTACAAAAATAGGAGGAAAAGAGGCAGGATCTGAGTGGGCAGGACCAGGCTACCTGGCACCTTACTGAGGACCAGTCTGGAGCACATGTCTCTGAGATAAAGCAGTCCCTACAGTGGCCAGACCTCCACCTGTCCCATCTACGGGTAATGGGACCTTCCCATGACCTGCAGCTCTGGAAGAACCTCCTGATGTGCCTGATGGGGCAGATTTCTGGGGTACAGGCCAGCAGTGTGGGCAGCAGAGGCCGGAGGGGCAGGAATGAGACCATAGAGGCACATCAGCCCAGAGAGACCCTCTGCATGGGTCAGCCCTCTTTCCCAAGCTGGCCAAGATCTCTGTCCTCCCAGTCCCCGGGCCTGGGCTAGACCAGGTCAGTGGGTAGCCAGGGAAGGAAGAGAGG
>NW_006787051.1:1958109-1968152 GCF_000442215.2 Lipotes vexillifer
AAGAGCGGGGGTGACTCCAGGCATTCCAGCCTGCAGGGTGAGCAGGCCAGGCCAGGCTGAGCCCAGAGCCTCACTCTAGGCCTCCAGGGCTAACCTGCAGGCCCAGCCCTTCCCACTGCCCCTCACCAGCTTCAACAACAGTCTGTCCTAGCTCATCACGTCCACCGCGTGACAAGCTGCCAGTGCCTTAATGTGAGTCCTCCGGCAGTTCACTTCCCCTTTGGGGACCTGATTTTGCACATCTGAAAGAAGAACAGGAGGGTCTTGCCTGCCTAGGGGTCTATGATTCAAGTTCATAGCCTGTTATCTCAGCAGAATGTACACAGCGTGTCATTCACCTGTTCTCTGCAGAGCAGGTCCCACAGCCCACCCACAAGTCCAGGCTGGGTGCAGTTTGGCTTCATGTGACATACTGGATGGATGCAGCAGCCCAACACCATCCATGACCCTAGGCTTAATGACAGACCAAGCCGCAGCCTCAGCTCCCGGGTGCGGGCTAGCCATGGGAGTCCTGGGGAAATGCTGCAGCCCAGCGGGGGCTCACGGGCCCTCACGTGGTATTAATGCTCTTTTTAAAAATGCCCTGAATGATAATTTTGCTTTGGCAAATAAATCCTTAAGTGTCCCCCCACTCCTTGTACCTCCATATACCCCACACCATCACCCTCAGCCACCTGGCCCTTAAGGACTATGACTTGGGGGAGGAGTAAAGGGGGAAGGAAACCTGCCAGGGCTGCCGCTGCTTGTGCAGCTGAGGGAGGGCTGCATTCCCAGGGGACCCACAGGACTTCTAGTGCGGCTGGTCTGCCAGCACGCTGGGATGCTTGATGGAGGGGAAGTGCCCGGTTTGTCGAGTCCTTGCTGAGCTTTGTGATAACTCATTATATTTCTTTCTTTACAAATTGGCCCATTAGTACTCCTGCATTGAACGGAATTCTAATGCCAGGAGCCTCCCAGCCTGGGCTGAGCCTGGGCCAGGAATTACCTGGGGCACGAAGGCCTGCATTCTGGGGAGGAAGCCTGGGACGGATGTCTGGAGCGGGCCCTACATTCTGCGAGGGAAGTGGGTTTGTTTTCTTTAAACTCTAGAGAATGAAAGAGTTCTAACCAAGCCCTGCTGGATTTAAATAGCAAGATCTGCCTCACTGCTCACTGGCTTTCAAGCTGGGGGCTCTGATCCCTGTTTGAGGGGTTAAACTCTAACCCCATGAAGCCATTTATGGAAAGCTGACCACCAGGGAGGGAGGCGGCCCCTCTTCCTGCAGCCTCCCTAAACCCCACAGATTCTGAAATTGGTTGTCACTCTCAGTCTGAGGATTCTAAACAAGTAGGCACTAATCCCCTCTGTTAAGGAGATACTTATTTTGTCTGAAAAACTTCAAAGAGCCCATGACAGACACTCAAGATCAAAATTAGCATTCCAGTGAGGATTTAAAAAAGAATAATTCTTACAGTTCTGCTGAGGAGAGGAGAGGGGAAGTGACTGGCCGGGAGGCTGGGGGAGGGGGTGGGGGCAGTGACTTTCATCTGCCTACCCTCAGGAGCTCTGGGGATCTGCCCCTGCTGGCTGAGATGCTGAAGCCCCCTCCCCAAAGGGGCAAAGGCTAGGCCATAGCCTGGGCCCTCCAGGGTGGGCAGAAAGTGGCAAACCCCAAGGATTGTGCAGATGAGAAGTTCAAGTCTGAGAGGGAGGTAGCATCCGGGGCCATCAGCTACCAGAGCTGCAGCTACAGCCAGGCATTTGGACCCAGGCGGGCCTCGGGTCTGCCTGCCTGAGGCCTCAATGGTGCTCGCAGCTCACAGGACTAGTAGGAGTGCAGACAGGCTGACAGGTGTCCTGAGGCAGCTCAGTGGCAGTGTGTGGAACCCCACGGTCTTGACAACATACCTGTCCGTGTTACGGCCATGTCTGGAGCCACCGCAGGGTCCTAACATTCCCTCCAGCAGCCTCTCTTCTGGAACCCAGCGAGCCCCCTGCCACCCCCAGGCCTGACCTCTCCCTTTGCTGGACTAGTGCCCCCAGCCCAGCCTCACCCTGGCCTGTCCCACCCCACAACCCAGCCTACCCCAGAAGGTCTCCCTCATCAGAGTCATTCTGGCATTTCCATCTCTCAAGGGACCCTCCTGTTCCAGATTCTAGATTCCCAGGCCAGGAGGAGGCCCCCATCTCCAGACAGGGGGCTCTTCTCTCCCAGTCTCTATAGCCCCTTTCTTTCTAAAGTCCCTTAGGTGCCTGCAGGACCTCCTGGGCCCCTCTCAGATCCTGGACCAAATCCCCCACTTCCTCTCCTGGCTCCTGCTTGGCCTTCCCAGGAAGCCAGGGGGCAGGACCCATCCTTCCTGCTCCCCTCAGCCAGACTGCCCTAAGCCTGTTTGGTGTCATCCCCTCCAGGGAGGACCTCACACCTGGAAGACTGTTAATGGAAGTTCCTGGACTCTCAGTCTTCCCCCGCCTCCCCCAGTACACACCGCTTTTCTGCATCACCCCCAAGTTCTATCCATCACCTGCCCAGTCCCCACTAAGCACTGTGCCCCATTCCAAGGCTGATCTGGAACCAGATTCTGTCCATTCACTCAAATTCTCCTTCAATGTGTAGACCTGCTCTGTGCCTCGTCCCGTGTGAGTGCTGGAGCACAGGGACCAGACTCTGCTCTTGGGGTGCTTCCAGCCAAATGGGAATGCTGGTCCATCACAGTACAGACGGGTCAGAGAACTCCATCTGCGGGGCTCCCTGAGGAGGTGCCAATGAGCTTCAATAGGAAATCACCAGGTGGGCAAAAGAACAAAGGGCCTCTAGGAGGTGCGTAGTGTGCAAACACAGAGAGGCCAGGGAAGCCTGGGAGCGAGGCAGAAGCCCGACTCTAAGCCCACTACCCCTTCCTGATCTGTAGCCCGGGTCCCCAGGCCCTTCGTGAAGACCACGAGGTCCTGGTCACCTGTTCTAGTAACAGTATTGCATAGCACGTGAACCTCAGAGAGAGAAAGAAGTGCCCATGAAACCCTAGGCCACAAATGAGAGAGACCCCTTGAAAGCACTGCCTCATCCATGACAATGGTCATTGGCTTCTGGTACTAGAAAAGCCTGAAGGAGATACCCAAAAGGCCCAGCTTTCGGCAATAACCGTTCCAGAGGCAGGACTGGTCCCTCCTGGCTGCCTGTATTATCCCTGTGAAAACTGGCTCTGTTCAAAGCACTTTCCCACCCATATCTCATCATAGACTTCTAGAACATTCATGCTCAGAACCCACATAGACCGGTGTTGTCCAATAGAAATACACTGCAAGCCACATACATGATTTTTAAAGTTTCTAGTAGTCACACTGAAAAGATTAAACTAATTTAATAATATATTTTCCTTAGCCCGATATTATTATTGGGTTTATGTAACCCAAAACACTATCATTTCAACATGTAATCAGCATAAAATTATTACTGAGGTGTGTTTTTTTTCATAATAAGTCTTAGAAATCTAGTGCGTATAATCTTTTACACTGACAGCACATCTCAATTCTAACTAGGCACATTACAAGTGCTCCATGGCCACAAACCGCTAGTGGCTACTATATGGGACAGCACAGAGACCAGCCCAGCATGTCTCCAGAGGAAGAAACTGGGAAGGAGGGGAATGGACTTTGCTATCAACTGAATGTTTGTTGTCTCCCCAAAATTCACATGTTGAAACCATACCCTCAGTGTGACGGTATTAGGAGGTGGGGCCTTTGGGAGGTAATTAGGATTAGATGAGATCACAAGGGTGGAGCCCTCAGGAGTGGGATTAGTGTCCTTATAAGAGACACAAGAGAGCTTGCTTCTTCTCTCTGCTGGCCACCCTGTGAGACGTCAGCAGTCAGCAACCCAGAAGAGGGCCCTCTCCAGAACCCAACCATGCAGGCGCCCATATCTTGGACTTCCAGACTCCAGAACTGTGAGAAATAAAGTTCTGTTGTTTATAAGCCACCCAGTTTATGGTATTCTATTACAGCTAAGGCAGACTTGCTTAGGATCAAATGCAAACCAGGCTGTGGGATGAAGTCCCCTGACTCCAACTTCTGTCCCTCCCACAGTCCTGCTGGACCCTGAGAGGGCCCAGCGTACAGAAGCAGAAGACACTGGGCTGGGGCTAGAGGCGGGCATCATGTGCTGGGTCTGCTGCTAACCTTCCCCACACATGGCCTTGGGCGGATCAGGAACTGCATTGAACATGGGGACCTCCTGCCGGCTGTGAAAGGAGGTCAAATGAAGAGGCACCAGAGTGGCAGACATTTCCAGCGCCTGCTCTGTGCCCGGCACCGTGTGGTGGCTGGGGGCTGTCCTCATCCTGAGGAGCTTGCAGTTGGGGATGGGACAGTGACAGCACAGGTGATGAGGCCCACAATGGGGCAAGCACGGGGCCCTGTGGAGGCACTGAGGACAGGGTGTTTGGGAGAGGCAAAACTTGAACTGGGTCTGGGAAGAGGAGGCCTCTTTCTGGAGCTGGGACACCCCTGCAACGCCCCAGCTTCCTAAGACCCCGGGATCCCAGCTGCCCCTGAAGGGTGAGGAGAGCCCACTCAGGTAGCCCAGCCCTGCCCGTCAGGCAACACCCAGCCTCAGAGGTGGCTGGTGCTGTGACCTCCTCAGGGGAGCCCCGAGGAGTCCGGCCTCGGCCCTTCGCCTTTTCCTTCAGGCATTCCAGACTTCTTTGGGATGAACTGGGTCTGCCCGTGGGCCAAGCTGGAGCCAGAGAGGCGGCCTGAGTCCTGCCTGCCAAAAGCCAGGGAAGCCACCACCTGCGGGGAGAGCTGAGCTGCCTCCGGGGCTAAGGCTGGGTGGCAGCCCATGGGGCCTGTGGGGCTTGCAGTCTGCAGTCAGGGCCTCGCTGCCTCTTGCCCCCTACCTGGCCACGAAGCCCCAGAGCCGGTAATGAGCACCTCCGGCTCCACAGTGGCTCAGAGGAGGCCTCCTGGCAGCCCGGCCTTGTTCTCATTGTCCCGCTCCAGCCCAAATGCACTAGGCCCAGGCCTCAATCATGATCAATGGGCCGAGGATGTGCTGAAGCGGCACTTTCATCTTTTCTCAAGGCCGGCGTTTGAACTTCTCCGAGCAAGCGGCCTTCCCAAACGGGCTTGTCTTCTAAGAAGGCGGCCAATCTCCTTTCCCTTGCTTCCTAAGCAGGCTGATCCTGAGAGTTATTGAGGCACAAAAAAAAGAGACGTTCAAAGGCAAATCTAAATTACCGTCCTCTTCAAACTGGCGAAAAGTCTTATTAAGTCACCTGCGTGTGAATCCCGGCCTATTTCTGTCTGCAGACCTTTCTTCCTTTGTGCCACATAAATGGACACATCTTATTGATTTTCTTTCAACCCGGATCACCTCCATCGCTGTGAATATGGGCAGACAAATCCCGCTCCTTCCTTCCTGGTGGGGCTGAGGAAGAATGGGGGTGGCAGCTAGAGCGGCCCCGCACGATGGGGGCCACTGCACCCTCCTCGCCACCCCATGTGCCTTCCCACAGAACTAAGCAGAGTGGCCCAGAGCAGCATTTTCCTGGGGGAGCCGGGGAGGCACGGTGGGCCCGTAGGGAGGCTCTGTGACTATAGCCAGCAGATGGGGCCTTGCCAATCCTTCCTGGGTTGGGAGGACAGCTCCAGGGACCCTTGAACTCACCCCATGCTGCCCTCAGCCTGTCTTCTCGTGCCCTTGGCCTCCTACTGCTTGTCCTCTGTGATTCCCATCCCCAAACGCTCCCCACTCTGCTCGCTCCATCCCAGCCTTGACCTCTTTGCTGAACAAGCCACACACATGCCCATCTCAGGGCCTTAGCACTGCTATTCCCATGCCCAGAAGGATCCTCAAGCCTCTTCCCCTCACCGCCTTCAAGTCTCCACTCAAATGTCAACTTCTCAGTGAAACTCTCTCAGGCCACCCCATGTAAAACGGTACCCATCCCCTTAGGCTCCCCAGCACGCTCCCCACTTTACTTTCCTGCATGGCACTTATCATAATTCACACGCTCTATCTTTTACTTGCTTGTGTTGGTTGGTTATCTGCCCTCACTAAAGTCTAAACTCCACGCCAACAGAGCTGTTTGCCCCTTTGGTTCACTACAGTGTCACTGCTACCTAGAACAGTGTTCAGTATACCAACATGCTCTATAAATGACTGTTCAATGCAGGCCATGCAGGGGCCCAGCCAGCGCCAGCATCCCACCTTCTGATCCAGTCCCCAGCCTCCAGAGGACACCACACAGTATGCCCAGACCGCATCCTCACTTCACCATCATCTCTATTGAAGTGACCTCAGGCTCCCAGACAAAAATATCCTCCCCCTAGGCCTGCAGCTTGGCCTGGACACTGCCTGGTCAGGCTTTGGTCTCAGGACAGATAGTTTCTAAGCCCATGACCACACCTCTGAGCCCATCAGTCTCCTCCTACTGGGGACAGGCCCCTGTGTGAGGGTATTTCACCCCATCAGATCCAGCTGATCAGGGCAGTACCACAGAAATGCTCTGGGTCCTTAGCTGCCCTCCCCAAGCCACTCCCAGAGGACCGATCCTTCTGTGGGGACCCCAGGGCTGCCGCCCATCTCCCTCACTACATCCCTAGGCTGGGCAAGTGGTATAATAATTACTGTACACTACGGTCTGAATGTTTATGTTCCCCCCAAATTCAAATGCAAAAGTTTTAATTCCCAAGGTAATTAGGAGGGGACTTTGGGAGGTGACTATAAAATGGGCCCCTCCCTAGCCCATTCCACCACATGAGGACACAGCGAGAAGTCGCAGTCTACAACATGGAAGAGGGCCTACCCTGGAACCTGATCACGTTGGCACCCTGATCTTGGACTCTCAGCCTCCAGAACTGTGAGAAATGCATTTCCATAGTGTGTAAGCCACCCAGTCTGTGGTATTGTGTTCTGTCAGCCCAAAGAGACTAAGATGCTGTATAAACACCCTGGCTGGCCACTGGGAGCCCTGGGGCTGGCCTTGGCTTTGCAGTTACTCTCTGTATGGCCCCGAGGGACTTTCTTCCATCTCCTGACTTGAGTTTCCCCATCAGCAATATGGAAGGAGTGACCCAGAGAACCTGAGGACCGCTTTGTAGGTCAGAGCCCTCTCTGGCTCATTCTGGGGAAAATCAGACCCGCCAACTGGAGGTGCTGGGGCTACAGGCAGGGCAAGCCCACCAGCTAGATGGACCTTCTTAGGGCAATTTGCATCCTTGGGCTGCACTGGGCCAGGAGGATGGGTTGAGAGCCTGGGGCAGGGTGGAGCCTTGGGTCTGGAGCAGTGCTCTGGACAGGTCACAGAGTGGTGGTGAGGGACACACGCCAAGTCCTTACTTCATTCCCCTTTGTTCCTGGGCCTCAAATGGGCCACAGGGTCAGGTGGTAGGGGTGTGAGCATCAAAAAGCCACCAAACCTGACCTAAGCCCTCAAGGGGACTTTACTCTGATCAGTTCTTCACGGTAGGGATAGGAGTTCACGGAGTGGTGGCCAGGGGTCTCTGACTTAGGCCCATGACCCTGGAGTCTCCCCTTCGACCAGCCCAAATATGTTGAACAGAATCCTGGTCACCAGCTCAGTCCTAAGCTTGGCCCTATCACTGACCCTGACCCTGGACCAGGCCCAGCCAAGACCTCCTAGCCCAGTGGCCATGCTACCCTTCAGGCTGCCAGCCTCCTGGCTGAGCTGAGCTGCAGGGAGCATGGCTGTCTCCCTGCATCCATATCTACCAGATTTCATCTTGAGGCCATGCAGGTGGCAGCTTTGCCCGCAGTGATACACCCCCCCAGGCTCCAGGAGGCCTGCATCTCTCATTAGTCTGTGGACTCTCCCAGTGAGGCCCATTGTGATTCCTCCTGTCTGGTCTGCCTGAGCACAGCCCCTCCCCCATTCTCCCTGCCTCCCCTTGCTTGAGGTGTTCCCCTCTCCCTGGAACCCTTGCAGTCACTTCCTAACTGGCCTCCCTGACCCTGACCCTAACCCTTGGGCTGCACTGGGCTGGGAGGATGAGTTCTAGCATACAGCCGCCAATGATGTTTCTAAAACAGTTTGTTCCCATATCTCTCTCTTGGAAACCTTCCATTGCCCCAAGACCCAGACTACGGTGCAAAATTTAAGAATGCACTCGTCCTCTGGTTGTGCAAGTGTAGGGTCAGCCTTAAATAGTAATGCCTCCTTAAATCCCTAGGGGCCCTGCTGGACTCACCCAGTCCTAGCCTGGCATTACCCTTAAATCCAGATAAACTCCAGATTCCTTCTCTAGGCTCAAGGTATCACCACATCCCAGCTCCAGCCCTTTCTTGCCTATTTCCTACCAAACCCCACATGACTGCACCTGGCCACACCAAAGCACCTAGGGCTATTCCCCTCAGTGCCCTCCCACTCTGCGTTTCTGCCCATTCCTGATGCATCCTCTCCTTTCCTAGGCCTGTCTCTTTTTGTCCTTCTAGGCCTCACTTGGCTGTCACTTTCTCCAGGTAAGCCTTTGACCAGGGCCCCCTTGGGAGCAGAACACAGCACGAACCACACTGAACCACTCAGGCCCATTTTTGGGTCCCTCTCTCTCAATGGGCTGAGTCATCTTTGAGGGCCAGAGCAACATCTGGTTTTTCCCCTTTCCAGCGCAGGGCAGGGTCCAGAGTAAGTTCTCAGTAGGTGTTTGTTGAATGAATGACTGGAGGAATGAAAGAAGAACCCACAAGTCCCCAGGCCCATAAAGGAACCATCCCGAGGAGAAGCCTCATGCATCTGCTTGCTAGAGAGAAGCAGACAGACAGATGGAAACGAGTGAGACCGAGGAATTCTTTGGGGAAAAGCAGCTCATTTCCAAATGGGAGGCATATAGACCATGGGAAGACAAAAAAATTTCTCAAAATTAAACCAAAGGAGGGGTCAGGGGAGCGATGGGGCTCCCAGGGATTTATTAATGCACGCCTCCAAGTGATTCTTCCTCCTGTGATCGAGGCACTGGGTTAGCACTGACTTCCAAATTATATTTAATTGGACAATTATTCAAACTGAAAAACCTGCACAGGAAACGAAGGAGGTCCTTAATAAACACCTTGTCTCCTCAGCCCCAAACGGGCAAGTCGTTTACTGACCCAAGAGGCACAATTTTGTCTTTGGTAAATTTATTTTAAAGTAATTGCCGACTCCGGGAGTAACCATTTTTCAAAGGGAAACTTGGCTCTAGCCAGCAGAATAACAAATTTTTCCCTGACCCATGTGAAGCCTAATCCCTTCAGAAAGATGTGCGCTTAGAGGGTGGGGGCCTTGGCAGAGAGGGACGACCCAGCCGCATCACTGCTGTCCCGCCCTGGAGAGGTGGGAGCCTCCCAGGCAGTCCAGGGTGCACCCACAAGGACCAGCGCAGACTTTCTCTGCAGGAGGGGCTGCGAGGCCTGGGCTGGAGATGGTCACCCGGCCATGGTCCACAAGGCTGGGGAGAGAAGGCTCACACTTCCCCAGCCACCCCTGGGCCCGCCTGAAGCCCAGTGCAGCCCTGATGCTCAAGCCTCCGCCTCGGGGCTCCCCACCCACCCTCCACATCCCTCCGCATCCCTTCGCCAGACTGTCCTCATCTCCACCCTCCCAGCCCTGCCGGCCCCAGACCCGGCCCCGCGCCCTTCTCTGCACACCTGGTGAGGTTGTGCAAAGCCCTGCACGGTGGATGCAGCTTTCACGCAGAAGGTGCATGGCAGGCCAGCCCCCACCTTGTTGAGCAGCTGAGGGCCTTGGGGAACCTGCTTTAATGAATAGGAGTGTGTTTACAAATAGCATATCCAAATGCAAATGAGCACCTCCAACAGCACGGAAACTGGCTGGGCTCTGATCCCTTCCTGTTAAGCAAACACAGTTGATAAAAACTGGGTTCTTTTTTTCAGGAGCGTCATAAAGGGACTTCCCTTGATTTACAAAGAGATTCCAACTTGGTTTCCTGGAAGATCAAGGTCGCTTCCTTCACATATAGTATAACTCAATGCCTCCAAACCCATGCTTGGCCTAAAGGGGGTCTCTACCAGGGATCTTTTTTTTTTTTTTTTTTTTTTTTTTTTTTG
>NW_006787051.1:1968318-1970061 GCF_000442215.2 Lipotes vexillifer
GGCCTCTCACTATTGTGGCCTCTCCCGTTGTGGAGCACAGGCTCCGGACGCGCAGGCTCAGCGGCCATGGCTCACGGGCCCAGCCGCTCCGCGGCACCTGGGATATTCCCGGACAGGGGCATGAACCCGTGCCCCCTGCATCGGCAGGCAGACTCACAACCACTGAGCCACCAGGGAAGCCCAACCAGGGATCTTTTTGTTCACTGATACATCCAAGTGCCCACAACAGTGCCTGCCAGGAGATGGTGTGGAACAAATACTGTTTACAGAGATGTAGTCCTAGAGAACCTAACCTGTGGAGAAGCCAAGCACCCCTCCTCAGCTGCCTCTCACAGCCTGTCTTCAGACCTTGAGCAAAGTAGAGCTGACAAGACACCAGAGTTGGAAAGACTCTTTGAGTGTTGTCATTTTTCCTCTTCCCCTTTCTTCCAGCCTGGGAAGCAAGCTGTGAGACACTTAAGTATTAGGCCCAACGGCAAAGCAGGTCAGAGGCGGAAGCAGGGCTAGAACCTGGGTCTCCAATTTCCAGAGCCCCATCCCTCCTGGAGTCCAGGCTGCCTCCCAACATCAGCCTGGCCCCATCAGACAGCAAACATCATCAAAAGAGCCCTAGCAGTGAGCAGGCCCCCTGAGAGCACTTTTGGCTACATACCTCTGGTTAACAGGGAAACTGAGGCTCACAGAGTGGGGGGTCTTGCCCCAGGTCACACCTTAAGGGGGCTGTTTCCCAGACCCTCAGACATCAACATGCAGCCTAGGAGTTAGGGCCAGGCACCCCATCACCACCTTGGGTCTTCTTGGGGGTCACAAGGCTTGGGCCCCTCTATCTAGCAAGGCCCCTTTGTCAGAGGACAGGGACCCCATGGGACAGGGAGGCTTCCTCTTTGGCTTCTAATTCCTGGGTCATTCTACTGTCCTCATCCCATCCCAGGCGGCTTTTGGAGCACCTAAGGGGGCCGTTCCCACACGGCTCCCGTGGTCTCCCCAAAACCTTCTTTGCTCCTGTCCCTGGGCTCCCAGACCAGCTCCCCCACCACCTGCCCAGTCGCATTCCCCCCACGCCCAGCACTGGCTTCCTTGTGGATTTCGGTGAATGTGGCCTCACCTTTCGCTTAAGGGAGAAGAAACAAATTGTTCAACAATAACAAGCTGAGGGCAACAGCTGGAAGAACTGGAGGCATTTTGCCACGGAAGACCAAATGCAAAGAGAATGTTTCCAGAGCGGGCTGTGTGGGAAAGCAGTTCAATAGTTGGGGGTCCGGAGAGTGGGTCCTGAAATAACCCTTGTCCCTCTTTTAACCAACTGTGTGGCTTCTGAAAGTCACACCACCTCTCACAGACTGTTTCCTTGCCTGGAAAGTGGCACGATAAATAGCACCTAAGTCATTAAATTGTTTGATAATGAGAGCTAACATTTTTTTGAACACTTGCTATGTACCAAGCACTATTCTAAACAAACACTTTACTGTTACTCATTCATTTGATCTGCACTACACAGAAGAAGGTAGGTATTATTTCACCATTTTACAGATCAGGAAAATGAGACCCAGAGAGGTTAGGTTACTTGCCCAAGGTCACACAGCTAGTAGGCATTCTTCCAATGGACGTAATAGACTTGGCATGCTGTAAGCACTCAATAAATATTATTATTGCTATCATTTAGACTTGACTTTCTTTGTACCAGTCCAAAGAGCAGAATGAGGGCCACAGGGAGGTCAAGGGAGGAAGTTGTGTGGTAGGGAA
>NW_006787051.1:1970210-1973722 GCF_000442215.2 Lipotes vexillifer
GCAGGGGAGGGGCGGGAGGTGGGGGGAGGCAAGAGCTACCTCTGATACTTCTGATGGGAGCACTGAGGCACATCCCCATGGAAGCATTTTCATCCAAGATTTACGTAAGAGCCAAGAAGTATACTGGGAAAAGGCCTTGAATTTAGACCACATACAATCATTTACTATGGGCTCCAGGACCCTGACGGAGAGCAACGGTACTAAGTAAGAGCTCACCCAAAGAAGTGATGGTGGCTGGAATGAGGGCGAGCCCAGCCAGATCAGAGCCCCAGTGGGGATGTGGGGTCTGGCCCTGCAGCTGGGGGAGGAATATAGCTTAGCTGGCCACCCTGGGAGCACGTGTGTGCTGTGCCCTTTATGGAGAAAACCATCACAGACTGATTCACTCTACTTATACCCTGAAGCCAAGCCACCAGCTGTAGGACCCCTAACTGGACATGGCTGGAGGCAGGGCACCCCTCACTTGGAAAGGGAGGCCTAGAAGACACAGGTTTCATTTCCCATGTGACTGGCAGGAGGGGCAGCAGCAAATGCCTGGCACAATGAGCTCTGAGGTGACAGTAGTGGTGGCTGAGGCAGTGAAATCCTGGCCAGGATTCTGGCTCAGTTGGCTGCCCCTGTGAGTACAAATCATGTAACGTACTTCCAGAAATTCCCCCAAAACACTTGCGAAAGGGAGGTCTACAGACCCCTGAACTGGAGTGGGGCCATGGAGATCCAGATGTTTTGCTAAGGCCTGGGACATACAGGGAAGAACTTGCTAACTTCAGAGAGTCTAACAATAAATCCAACAACCTGAAACGGGAATGAGCTCCCCATCACTGGGAGTATGCAAGTAGAGGGTAAGCTACTGTCTGCAAGAGTTGTTGAGGAGAGGTTTCCAGTCCTGTCCAGAGAGGTGTAAGATGAGCCTTCCCGATTCATCCCACCCAATGCTCTTCTCTCCCAGAGCTTCACTGCTCATGCATCATTGGGCCCCTGTATGGCCACAGAGCACAAAAAGATGACAGACACAGTGAGCTAACACTCACATAGGGGAACTGTGTGCTACAACTCTGCAGGTCCTGACCCATTCATGGCCTCATGACAGATCAGCCAGGTATCGTTAGCTCCATTTCACAGATGGGGAAACTGAGACCCAGAGAGCCTCAGCATTACACTGCTAGGAAGTGGTGGCACCAGGATCAGACCCAGGTGGCCTGGCCCCAGGTCCACACACTCAGTCCCTTTCCAGGCTGCCTCCCAACGCATGGGGCAGTGCCCCTGTGGGTCCTGCATGGCTGGGCTAAGGCCTAGAGACCTGGGTGGGGCCCAGCCTGGAGAGGGGCCCTCCGGAGTGTCCTCTTGGGGCCAAGAAGGCCCCGGCTGTCCTGGCTAGGTGGCCTCTTCCTGTTGGATAAGGGTCTACGGCTCACAGTCAGGCGGGTCTGGGAGGAGTGAGGGTGGGCTCCGTCTGCAGGAGGGTAGCCGAAGGCAAGGCCCAGTGGGGTCTCAACCTCCACGTCGGGGGCCATCAGAGCTGTAGCCGGGCAGCTGGCCTGTCAGGGCTCTGGGAACCTGTGGCTGCCTCCGCTGTGATTCTGCCACTGTCTGCAGGAAACCCCTCAGAGTAGACTGAGCCAGGGGTCTTGGTGGGGGTTATGAAGAAAAGTGACAGTGGCGGAAACAGATGGTTTCTCACCCTGCAACCCAGGAAGGAAAGGATGCCCAGGACCAGAGCAGACGAGGGCAGCTCCGCAGAGGAGTGGCTGAGCCTGGGCCATGCCTCAAGCAAAGGGAGAAGGGTCGGAGGCCTGGGCACCGGGAAGCACCCTCCCCATCCAAGTTCAGAGGGCTGCTTCCATTCCACACTCCTGGGGCCCCTGTCCTCACCAAAGCTGGGGGCGAGCCTCCTAACTGGCCTCCCTCCATAATTCCCTCACCCAAGAGCCCCTTATTCTCCACTGCCCTAGGCTGATTCCAGAACATACTTCTGCCCATGCCTTGACCCTGGTAACAGCCTTCCGGAGGCTTCTTAGCACCCCGAGGGCAGAGCCCAATCCCTCAGCCTGGTCTCATCTCACACCACATCTCTTCTCCCTCCCTGGGCCTCCATCACCTCATGCCCTTATCATTCCCCTAAAGGGCAATCTAATTACCAACTCAAACTCTGCTCTCAGCTTTGAAGGCCCTTCCACTCTCTTGTCCTCCATGGGAAATTGTATTAGTCCTTCAAAGCCCCAACCCATTGCTCCTTCCATGAAGCCAGTTCCAATCTCCATTTTTCCTCCCTTGAGCTTCCAGACAATAAGTACAAAAGTGACAGCAACCACTTTTATAGCACTTACTCTGTGCCAGCACTATTCCAAGAGCTTTACCCCACTAACTCTTTTCACCCTTACAGCTGTATGAGGTAAATATTATATCAGTCCCATTTCACAGATTAGAAGACTGAGCACAGAATAGGTTAAGTAATGCATCCAGGGTCACACAGCTTGTATGGAGTGGAGCTGATATTCAAACCTCGACAGTCTGGCTCCAGAGTCTTAACCATTATTTGAGACTCATAGGTTTGGGTGTTGGTTATAGGCTTTGTTTCCTTCTAGGGTATGAAGAGGAGTGCTTGGGCCTATGTCTACTTTACTGCAAAGCCCTTTGCCTGAGAGTGGGATTGAATCCCACAGTTGGCTGATGACCTGGCTGGGCAGAGGGCTCTGATCCCCACCCCCAAGTCCAAGCTGTATCATTAGGAGCATCCCATAAGGGCAGGTCCCCCCCCACCGGGCACCATCTTCAGCCTCCATCCCTCTCTCCCAGCACCTGGCTTTTCACAGCATTTTCCGTGTGTCTCTGGAGCTGCCTGGCAAGGACCCCCCAGTTGGATCCGACGGTCCTCAGATCAGCTCAGGCTCCCTAGCAGAAGGGTCAGTCCAGAAACTTTCCCCTCCAAATCCCTTCACTCTCTCACCTCTACCCTCCACCATGTTCAGCCCCAGACAAGGGTGAGGTTGGAGCCCAAGACAACAGGCATCTCCAGAACTTCCCTAGGAGGCCTTGCAGAGTCCAATTCAAAATCTATTATCCTGCTCTAGTCCAAATTCCAACTATTGACAACCCCAACCTTGTAATCTTAACACCCCTTAGAAAGTTATGGCTAATATTAGTCATAAAACCACTACATCTATGTTACCACTGTTAAAGGCCAGCAACTCTTATGCCAACAGAAGGTAATGTGCCCAGGGCCTGGCACAGAGAAGATGCCATTAAACTTTAGTCTCCCTTCCTTCCTTCCACAATTATATATTGAGCACTTGCTGTGAGCCAAGGCCTGTGCTGGCTGCTGGGGGAAGTGCTGAAAGCCAGAACACTGATCTTTGCAGTTAACATCCATCCATGGCATGAGGTTTGAGAACACTAGCAGAGGGAAGCCCAGAGAGCTGAGGACACAGTCCCCCACCTGGAGGCGGTGTGTGTGTGTGTGTGTGTGTGTGTGTGTGTGTGTGTGTGTGTGTGTGTGTGTGTGTGTTAGTTGT
>NW_006787051.1:1973969-1976199 GCF_000442215.2 Lipotes vexillifer
GTGTTAGTTTGGGCAGGGACAGGCAGGAAGGGCCTGTGGGCCAGGCTGAGCAGCTTGGACTCCACCAAGGTGCTCAAGGAAGTGCTCTGTTCTAGGAAGGAAGTGCTCTGTCCTAGGAGGCAGGCAGACCAAGGAGGACAACTAAAATGGTCAGGAGAGAGATAACGGCCACCTCTCCTAGCGAAGTGGCAACCAGGTCGGAGATAAATGACTCTTCGACAGTGTTTAGTAGGTTACAGTTAATTATAGCTTCTAGTTATCGAGTGACAACTGTGTCCTCAGTGTTAGATCTTTGCGCCTTATATCCATTATCTCCATCCTTATAGAAATCCTTCCACCAAGGATCTATCAGCCACATCCTGGCAGAAAGCAGATGGCACCCTCAGACTCAGCACCATGAGAAGAGTTTAATCAATGGACTGTTTCACAGATGTGAGCAGGGTTAAGGAAAGCTCTAAAGAATGGTGTTGTACCCTAGAGCTTGGAACCATGGGGAGCCATTACCAGCCCAGGTCAGAAAGGAGATGGGGAGGGAGCAGCTACTGGGACCCAGAGAGAGGAGGGCTGTGGGGTGCCACAGTGGAGGTGGGGTGCTTCAGTGGGGGGACACAGTGAGCCCGTGGTGACCCAGCAGGAAGGAGAACTAGGAGAAATGTAACAACCACATGAAGGCAGACCAGGTGACGAGCCTCCTGGGCATGGGGTGGGAGAGGACAGGCCTATAGGGCTGGAGCACATGGTCAAGGCCAGAGGGCCTGGGGACTGAATGCAGAGTCAAGGCTGACCCAGTTTCTGGTTGGACGTTAGTGGCAGATGGTGGTGTGATGCTCAGAGACAGAGTCAAAGGGAAAGGAGGGCAGGACCTCTGTGGTGGGAAGGCCCCTGCCTCCACCCCGAGGCTCCCACGTGGCCTGCACTGGCTCTGTGGTGTGGAGGACCTGCCTCGTCTTACCCCTGGTCTCCTTCTCTCTAAAACAAAGCACTTAACCAGCTACTTGAAATGGCCTCATGTCCCCCCACCCAGCTCTCATCTTTCTTGCTGCCACAACTCTGGGCTGGCACATGGCACTTGGAGCCATGTTTTAGGGAACATGAGCTATCTGGGGAGAGTAAGCCCCAGCCTCTGGAGTCGGGCAGAACTGAGCTGGTCAGGCACAAAATGGCAGAACTGTATACATTCAGATGTGCAAAAGCACAGACCTTTATTTTCTATGACTCATCTCATCTTGCTCCTGCGCTTGTATTCCCACTGATGCCTGGGAAAGGAGTGGGGGAGATCCTTTAACTCATCAATTAAAGATAGCCCAGCCTTTTCCAGTTTAAAACAGTCTCTTTCAGGTTGACTCAACATCTTTTGCATAAATACTCAGTCTTCCAAAATTCAGGCTCTCAGGACACTCTCCTCTTACAGTATGTCTTCATTCTACTCCCTTCTTGCAAAGACGGCAGCCAACTGCAGGGGGCAGCTGGCACCTCTCATGGGGGCACAGGGAAAGGCATTAGGAACCCATGCTGCCCGTTGTGCTCTCACTGGTCTCAGACCAGCTCCTGGTGTTCACTGAGGTGCTGAGTCCTTGAGTCCTATCTTGGCTTCTAGTCATGAAGCCTGTATCAGCCAGTATACGCTAGGCTATGCCATGACAACAAACAGCCCCCAAATCTCAGGGATGTATTTCTCACTGTGTTACATGTCCATCACAAGTCAGCCACGGGCTCTGATCCATAGCATCACCGTCCTCCCTCCAGGACCCAGGCTGATGGAGCAGCCACCATCCAGAACATCGTGAATGACGCAGCAGGGGGAAGCAAGTGCTACGGAGGGTTTCACTTCAGTGGCTAAGTGCTCTGTCCTAGAAGAGGCACTTTTGCTTGTGATGCTTTGACTAGCACTAGACACGTGGTCCCACCATGGAGCCAGGATCTCAGACCTGCCCCATGCCAGGAAGGGGAAAGAAAGAAACTGGAACGCTTAAGACCCCTGTTCTGTAGCCTCCAGTGTGTGACCAACACCAGACCTACTTGAATGTGCCATCACTCTCCCCAGCATGCCCTCTGTGGGCTGGGAACACAAACTGGCTTTCTCTACCTCCCCCACCCCGCCCCTTGACAGAGTGCTGGAGGTCCTGTGAGGCTGTCTTTTGGCTAAGTCACCCGGGTACCTTCCTTGGCCATTTGTGTGTGTGTGTGTGTGTGTGTGTGTGTGTGTGTGTGTGTGTGTGTGTGTGTGTGT
>NW_006787051.1:1976227-1991171 GCF_000442215.2 Lipotes vexillifer
TGTGTTACGCGGGCCTCTCACGGTTGTGGCCTCTCCCGTTGCGGGGCACAGGCTCCAGACGCGCAGGCTCAGCGGCCATGGCTCACGGGCCCAGCCGCTCCGCACATGTGGGATCTTCCCGGACCGGGGCATGAACTCGCGTCCCCTGCATCGGCAGGCGGACTCTCAACCACTGCGCCACCAGGGAAGCCCCCTTGGCCATTTTTTTAAAAAATGTATGTATGTATTATTTTTACGGAAGTATAGTTAATTTACAATATTGTGTTACTTTCAGGTGTACAGCAAAGTGATTCGGTTATACATATATATGTATGCATCTATATTCTTTTCTTCTATTCCTTTCCATTATAGTTTATTACAAGATATTGAATACGGTTCCCTGTGCTATATAGTAAGTCCTTGTCGTTTATCTATCTTATATATGGTCGTGTGCATCTGTTAAGCCCATACTCCCAACTTCTCCCTCCCCGCCTTCCCCTTTGGTAACCATAAGTTTGTTCTCTATGTCTGTGAGTGTGTTTCTGTTTTGTAAAGAAGTTCATTTGTACTACTTTTTAGATTCCACATATAAGTGATATCACATATTTGGAAAAGACAAAAGGTGTAATTCAAAAAGATACATGCACCCCAATGTTGATAGCAGCACTATTTGCAATAGCCAGGACATGGAAGCAACCTAAGTGCTCATCAGCACACGAATGGGAAAAGATGTGGTACATATGTACAATGGAACATTACTCAGCCATAAAAAAGAATGAAATAATGTCATGTGCAGCAATGTGGGCAGACCTAGAGATTAGCATACATGGAGACTCCCAGCCCCATCGGGGTGACCAACTCCACTTCCCTGGTGCTTCCACTCCGGGAGCAGCCAGGGTGTTGACACTTTGCCTCTCTTCCTGCTCGTCACTTCAGTGGCGCCCGTCCCTTAACTTCCCCTGCCTGTGGAGGGGAACTTCCTCTGTGTAAAATCCTCCAGCCTCTGCCCTCCCATCCCACACACCAGCTTGGCTTCTCCCTCCTGGCCCTCTGCCCCCTCCTCCTCTTTACAGGCTTGTCCTGGGAGCACCTCCTTCATAAACCACTTGTACATGATTTCTCACCTCAGGGTTCACTGCTGAGAACCCAGCCTGAGACAGCACAGGCCCCCCAGAGCTGTAAGCAGGCACAGGTAAGGCTGAGAGTACCAGCTACTTACTGAGCGCCTACAGTGTGCATGGCCCTTCACGTGCGTGTCTCATTTAATCCTCACAACTGAACTTCCAGCTAGGAGGTATTATTATCCCCATTTTACAGATGAGGAAACGGAAGCTTAGAGCAGTCATGTGACTCGCTGAAGGCCATCTGGCCAGTACATGGCAGAACGGGATTTGGATCCAAGGCTGTGGGACCCTGTAGTCAACCTCCCTAACACACACCCCACCCTAGGATGCACAGTGGGTGAACACAGCCGAGAGTCCTGTGACAAGAGGTAAGGTAGTTAGTGTGAGGGAAGACCAAGATCCTTTTTGGAGGAATTATGGAGGAGCAAAACAGAAAGAGCTCAAAGTGGGGATATGGGTGGAGAGGCAGACCCCAGCCAGCACGTGGGATTGGGAAGGGGCTGGGCTGAGCCAGCCCACGGGCACTAGAAGAAAGAAGGGTCAGACTGCACACTGCTCCCTCTCCCGCCCACACTGACACACACGCCCCCACCAGGATATGCAGCGTGGCGTGTGCACGTGCTACTGTGACACAGACACACCAGGGACGCCCAGGGGATTACAGCTCACACCTCACCATTCCCTTGCAGAGACCCTGGTTGCACCACGTCACTCTCCTGGTTTCGGCCACCTCCTCTTGTACTAGAACACTCCAAGCATGGCTCCAGCCCCCAGGGAGGAAGGGATAGGCCCACTGGGAGACCCAGGGCAGGAGGGTCTGCTCAGAGAGGGTCCTGGGTTGAGCCTGGAAACACAACCCCTACAGGACATGTTTGGATCTGAATTGGGAGAGGGATTACCCTGATCCAGCCCCTGATGAGGGAGCCAGGGGAATAGCATGGACCTCAGCTGGGCAGTGAGGGTCAGGAGGGGAAGACAGGAGTGGCCCTGTCTTCCCCTCCTGTGACGACGGGACCTGTCACAGAGCAGCTTCTGCCTAAGACCTCGGAGGCCGCAGGAGTGGCTATAAGTCAAGCGCAGCCAACCCGGGAGTTCAAAGTTCCCCTTCCTAAGATCTGGGGCCAAGCTTCCACCTGAGCTGTGGACAGGGCTTACAGCTAATGGCAGGTGTGGGTGGGTAGCCATGGCTGTGGGCAGGAAAGAAGGAAGCCCAAGATCACTGTCCTTTGGAGATGGTGCCACACTGCCCACACCGGCAGCAATGGAAGTGACTGGGGACCTTCGGTTTCAGGGCTTCCATGGGGTCACCAGCCCCTAATACCCTTAGTCTCAGAAAATGGTTGGGGCAGGAAAGGGGACAGGGACAGGAGAGAGAAAGCACAGAACACTGGGCTAGAAGCAAGAGAAGGAAACTTCTGGGTGTTCCCCGAGGGGGAGCTGGAGTGGACTCTGGGGATGTCATGCCTGGTCTTGGCCTCTGTCTAGGTCCCTAGATGGTACCCCCCCAAATGAGGAAATCCTACACCCTGACACATACATAATCCCAACTGCACCCTCATCCAGGAAAAAATCCTTTCCCCCAAACCAACCTCCAGCTCTATTCCCTAACCTGACCTCTCTCCTAAGCTCCCATGGAAGCCTCTCTTGACCCCTGACCTGAATCCAGCCTTACGTCAAGCCTACCCTGACTGAGCGCAGACCCAGCTGGAAACCTCACTCTTGCTCTGCCCTGACCTTGAACATCCTCCACGAGCCTACGACCTCGGTCCTGACAGCTCCACGTTTGCCTTGGCCTGTGCACGTCCAGGGACGCAGTTTTGTTACAGTAAGCGCCCTACATACGAAAGAGTTCCATTCCATTCTGAGAGTGCATTTCTAAGTCCAATTTGTTCGTAAGTCCAATAAAGTTAGCCTAGGTACCCAACCAACACAATTGGCTATATTGTCCTGTATTGTAATAGGTTTATAATACTTTTCACACGCATAATACATAAAAAAGAAACACAAAAAATAAAGAGAACATTTTTAATCTTACAGTACAGTACCTTGAAAAGTACAGTAGTACAGTACAAGAGCTGGCATACAGGGGCTGGCATCGAGTGAACAGGCAAGAGGAGTTACTGACTGGAGGAGGGAGAGGAGGTGGGAGATGGTAGAGCTGAAGGATCATACGTAGGGGACTTACTGTAGTTTAAAAGGACTGTGCCCAGCACCTGGCGGCTGCCAGCCTCTGCCTGCCCCACCCTGAGCGCCGCAGGGAACCACCTTAGAGTGGTCGGGGCTCTGAATTTTTCCGGCCATGCCTGCGCGTGATGGATTAGCCCTGGCATCATCAGCACCACGGGAGGGATTCACCCATTTCCCCGCCTGTCACCTCGTCATACTTTCTAAAGCACAGTAAGCTGATGCCATCTCTCAACATCATTTGACTCCATCCCTGCCCCAGAGGGCTTCCTTGGGGCCAGGACCTAGAAGGGATAGCCTGGTGCAATTATTTTGCAGACACTGACAGGCAGGCTGCATCAGCTGTCACACATTCTGCTGGCCTCCTGGACAGATGTCACTCCAGGCCCCCTCTGCCTCAGCCCCAGCACTCCCGGCTCATCTGAGGCTTCCATGTCACCATGAGCATCCCCATTGCCTTGGAGCGTGAAGGAGGCAGGTGAGGCAGAGACCACCAGGGGTCCCTGTCACACTGTGCCTCCAGCCCCTCAGGAAGGTGACAGAAATCCTAAAATCCTCAGCGGTGCTCAGGGACCTGTCCTCACAGGCAGGAGGGACATAAGCAGGGCCTGCTGTGGCCTCTCTCCCATCGCCTTCCCCACCTGCAACTGTCCCAACAGACTGACCATGAGCTGCCTCTACTGCTGTCACGGGACCCCACAGGCAGTGGGTGGTTAGTGGCTGCATGACCCATTGCAGAGTTGGGCGCTGGTGTGGCAGAAAGTGGTTCAGGAGGAAGCCTGCCAGTAACAGGGAGGAGGGATGCTGTGGCAGAGCCTGATAGGCTCACCCCCTGGGACCTGAAAATGTTGAAGGCACAGCCCCCCGGAAGACTGGTGTTAACCACAGACAGAACACTAGGGTTGCAGCCCAGGGCTCAGAGGCAGAACCCTGCCAGGGGGAGACGGAGAAGCATCTCCAGACCTGGAGCCCCAGCCTGTGCAAGTAGGTGCTAGGGTGCCCCCCAGCCGCACTGGGTCCACAGGCTCTCAGAGGGCCCTGTGCCTGACCGGACCAGGTGCCCCAGCCTGGCACAGTGGGAGGAAAGTACGGTGTTGACGGGAAGGTTTCTCCTCAATATAAGAAATGACTTCCTAACCATCACAGTATCCAATTTAAAAGAAAATCTAAAAAGAAGACATGACATCAACTCTCTGATTGTTTGTGGGCTTTGAATACTGACTGTAAAACCTCCTCGGTAATTAAGTAGAATGACTCCATTTTGCCACATAAGTATGGTTATTGCTCCTGGGTGGCTGCAGTTAATATAAAAGCAGCTTAAGGAAGCCATCATCAAGGCATAATGAGTTTTTAAATATTAATTAATATGTTAATAACCATTCTAGGTTAAGGGTGAGGTTTTGTGCTGTTAGCTTACTGCCAGGGACCCAGGCATGCCTGCATCCTACCCTACGTAACCTCCACTTTCTGGTGGGACTCCTGGGGGAGCGAGAGCACAGCACAGATCAGAGCCCTGCTTTGTTCATAGCTACGTGACATGTGATGCCTAATGCCCAGCACAGCGCTCTGAGTGGCCGGAACCCGGAACATGGAGCATCGGCTTCAGTGGGCCCAAGCACTTCCCCAAACCTAAATGTGGCATCAACACCTCCCAAGGAAAGAGAGTGAGGTCCCGGGAGAGGTTCTCAGTCCACTTCTCCTCCCAGGATGTACAACCAGAGGGGATGCTGAGGAGGGGTAGTCGCAGGACCCAGGGCTCACGCCCTGCCTGGGTCAGCGAGATGCCGTGAACTTAAATCGGGGTCCACTAAGGCCATGACCTTGGCCCAGCCGACGTCCTGAGTTCTGACCATGCAAGTTGGCAGAGCCCTCCTTCGGTGGGAGGACAGTAGTCAGAGGAAGGTCTAGGAAGGGGAAAGTGGAGGGGTGAAGCACTCTGTTTTTGTCCTCTCTTGACTTTCTGGTCTACCTAGTGGCGGGGGCGTGACTGCCTCCCAAGGGAGGGGGCCATAACCAGTAGCCCATTGGTACAGTTCCATTCCCAGCTCACGAAGGCCCCTTGGTCAGTACCTACTGGAGGGATTTCCCTGGTGGTCCAGTGGTTAAGACTCTGCGCTTCCACTGCAGGGGGCACGGGTTCGATCCCTGATCTCACATGCCGTGAGGCACGGTGTGGCCAACAAAAAAAAACCTATCGGAGAGTTGCAGGTCCAGAGGTCTCTGAATAGGTTAGAACAGGACATTAATTGATAATTGAATGACCCAAGGTTGTCCCACACACTTAAGTCAAAAATTCACACACCCTTCTATTTCCCTACCTTGAGTTCTGACCAGCCCCACTGCCCCAACTAGTTTAACAAAGGGGGCGCCACAGACAGCACAGGCGGCAGAAGTCTAAGCAGCAGCAGAAAAATCCCCCCAAGTCTAAGCCTCACCTCCTCATTAAGTTCTTACAGAGAAACTAACGTCCAAAATGAAATCCCTTTCTATGTGTTAATCCATATTCAAAATTCTCCCTTCCTATCGTTTTCCGGCTGTCTCAGAGAGAGGGGGCCTTCCTCGGAGGCCTGGGGGGTGTCGAGGGTACCTCTTTACTGTTGCAGCCTGGACCAAATTTCTTGGGAGTGGTTTTCAAAGTTATGTAGAGCTAATTCAAACTCTCTCATCTGTGCCATTTTTCCTAAAACTCCTAAAAAACTTCAGCCACAGCCCCAATTCCAGGACATCTGGAAACAAATGTGGCCACTTCAGCAATAAATAACATTCCCCAAGGTAAGTGAAGTGAAGGTCTGACATTTCTATAGTCAGCCATGGACCACAGCCCACATTGGAGCCCTGGGCTGCAGAGTGAGAGGACAAAAGTCAGCTTTCAACTCCAGCTCTGACCCTATGTGGCCTTGAGCAAATCAGTTCCCCACTGTGGACCTCAGTTTTCCCCTTCTGCAGAATGGGAATGACAGTCCCGCCCCACTTCTTTCCCAGAGCTGTGGGGATAAACCAAGAGGAAGCATTTTGGAACTGTAGAAGGAGATGCAAGATGAGGATGCTTGTAAATGTATCCCCTCCTCCCTTCCTTGGCTTTCCTCCATGTGGATCAGCTCCAAGGACATGGTGGCATCAGTGAGGAAAAACCCCTGCCAGGCCCAGCCTGAGCCAACTCGCAGAGTCTTCCCACCCCTGCCCCCATCTCCACTCTCACCCTCAGGCCTTATCTCCCTTCCTAATCCACCCCCATCCCCCATCTTTGCTTTCCCAGATAGAGTATCCTAAGGCACAGGCTTAAGGATACCTAGCTGTCAGGGTCTGAACTCAAGCACTGAAGCACACCGCTCAAACGCCCCACATCGAACCCAGCCCCGCCCAGGGCAGTGCAGGTTACATCTTGTCAAGGAGCTTTCTCTCCCAGCAATCTGCCCGGAGGCGTGAAGAAAGTCCTGAATGCTGTGAACACGGGTCTCCCACCTTCTGTCCAGATGGTTTCAAACTTGCTGGGACAGAGGGCTGAGCCCCTTTCTGGGGAGGAGCGGCAGCTGGGCCCACGGAGCAAGGGGAGCGCTGCCGAGCAACCCCTGCGTCAATTAGGACCTGATTAGCTGGGAGGGGGCCAGGTGGGCTGCTGGCTGGGCGCCGGCCCCTCTGTGGCCGCAGCCTGGCTTCCCTAATTAGAAGCGGAGCCTGGCAGGGCTGGGCAGACTTCACGCCGAGAGAGAGGAGAGAGCCAGGCAAGGCCTGAATGCTTCTGTTTCTGATCTCTTCTTGCAGGAAAAAGAGCAAAGCTGCTGCAAGCTGCTTGCCTTTGGGAGGAGGGGAACGAATGGCAGGTTTAAGCAGGGGCCCCTGTCTGCTAATTGCAGCTCCTGATGCTTGCCTGGGGGCTGCAGAGGCAGGTGTAAGGGTAGGGCTCTCATGCTTTCCCACACAGCCCCTTCCCACTCTGTCCCTGCCAGGTGTTCATGCTCTGAGTCCCTGAAGGGCACCCGGGAGAAGATTCCTGAAGGTTGCTGACTCTGAGTTCTACCCCCAAGCTAGGAAGGCCACTGGCATTCTGTATGGGGTGACTGATAACAGGGGAGGTTAATATTCCACATCTGACTACTGAACACCGAAATACGGCTGGCATGACTGAGGAACCCAATTTGTAATTTTACTTGAGTTCATTTAAATAGCCACATGGGGTTAGTGGCTACAGCACTGGACAGCACAGATCTAGACTGAAATGAGGAAAATGTTGCCCAAATTCCTCCCAGGTCGCTTGGGGGACCTGAGGAATGGCATGACTGTCCCCTGACCCCATCTTCTCCACCCGCCAAAGGACCTTCTTTTCTCTCCTTGTCAGCCTGGGTCCCTGCCCCAGGAGCTCCAGGCCCTGCTGGAGGATTGAGGTTAGAAGCACAGGCTTTGGGGCCAAACAGACTGGAGTTCAAATCCATCCCTGCTCTGCCACTTACCAACAAACCACCAAGCTTTCCTGAACCTCGATTTCCTCATCTGTAAAATGGGTATCATAAACAATACTAATATCCACTTCGGTTACTGTGAGGATTGAATGAATTAATACATGTGAAGCACCAAGACTAGTGCCTAGCACACAGGAAGCACTCAATAAGTGGGAGTTTTTGTTGCTATTACCACCACCACAATCATCACTAGTTAGCATGCAAAGCAGCAGCTGGAATTAGAAGGAAGTACTGACAACTACCTTCTGCAGGGAGACCACAGACCTTAAAAACGCAGCTTGTGGGCTTCCCTGGTGGCACAGCGGTTGAGGGTCCGCCTGCCGATGCAGAGGACACGGGTTCGTGTCCCCGTCCGGGAGGATTCCACATGCCGCGGAGCGGCTGGGCCCGTGAGACATGGCCACTGAGCCTGTGGGTCCGGAGCCTGTGTTCCGCAGCAGGAGAGGCCCCAACAGTGAGAGGCCCGCGTACTGCAAAAAAAAAAAAAAAAGAAAAACGCAGCTTGAGTCACAAGCTTCTCCTTGAACAACAGAGAGTAAAGGCCATCAGGAAAAAAACCCAAACACCCAATAATGGGGAGAGGGGCCAACACCTCTTGCTAGTTGAGGAAGTGTGTCAGGGTATGGATTCAGACATAACAATTGCTGCCACCTGGGTGGGGCTGGGGGAGGGATGCACCAGTTGAATGGGATCTGTCAGATGTTACAGGAACAGTCAGGCCTGAAGCTCACCCTGGTGGGGACAGAGACAGGACAATGCACCCAGAAGGTCCCACGTCCACTTTTGACCACGGGCCTAGCACTCTTCCTGCCCACAGCTGTCCTGGGAGACCTGGGTGGCACTGGACCTTAAAGGGGAGGGTGAAGGTGGAGGAGTGTCTCTTCCCCCTCCCCCGCAGGTGCTCTGAAATGCATGACTGATGTGGGACTCTGCCCTGGGCCACAAGGACAGACGCCAGCTGGTAGTGGTGAGGTTTCCCTGAGAGAGGTGGGTGAGATTTCAGGCAGAGGTTTGCAGAAGACCCCTGGTGGCGCGATGGCCTTGGAGCTGGGGGAGGCAGATGTGGACTGAAGAGCACCCAGGCATCGACGCCTCCTCTTAGGGTCTGAGGCCTGCGGTGACACGCCTGGGAAATTCTGGAGGAAGTCCTGTTGGCAAGGGCTCTAAACCGCGGCCCCCCCCACCTGCATGTGGCACAGCTCCTGTCAGTGCCAGCCCGGGTGTCCGGGGAAGCCTGAAGCCCTCCATCTCCTCTGGCTCCGGGAAAGAGCCACATCAGCTGTCAGGTGGCTGGATCGTGACCCACCGTTCTGAGCTGGCTGTCGGGGAGAGCCAAGGCCCTGGGCGGCGCTGGGAGCGCCCAGGGACGACCCGCCAGGCCAGGGGAGCACTCTGGAGAGACAGAAGCCCGAGCCCAAGGTGACCCCGAGGGAGAGGAAGCTGTCCCGGGAGGGGGAGGGCGAGCGCGCACAGCTTGATTGCGTTGAACAAAATGAGGGCGGCGCCCCGCCTCCTAGGCACTGCGGAGGCTTGGGCCAGCGGCTCGCTTTTTCCTCCCTCCCCCCCCCGCCGCCCCCCCCCGTCTCTGCCCGCGAAGGGGCTTCCTAGTGTGTGGAAACCTTTCCTCCTTCACATCTCCTTCCCAGAGGTGCAGGTCCCATCCCTATTCTTTTGTCTCTGTTTTTTCTTTTGCCCTTCACGCCCGCCTCCGGCCAGGGCTGTCATCAGACTCATTGGCTCCCAAGTTCTGAAATGAACTCTGCTCCAAGTAATTACAGGCCTTCAAGTTTCCCGTCCTCTGTTTAAAGAATTCGTCCTCTCGCCCTCAATGCCCCATCAGCTCCCTAATTAGCAGCGCGCGGCGCGATTACACATTCTCCGCAGCTCGCTGGGTCCGGCCCCTAATGAGTGTTTGTGGACAGCTGGGAGCCGGGCCGCCGCCGCCGCCCCGCCGAGCCAGGAGTCAGGGCCCAGGAGTGCGGGCTGTCAGCTCCGTGATGGGGCTGGAGCTGGTCGCAGCCCCGCGGGCCTCCGGGAGGAAAGGCCTTGAAATATAAATGAAGATGAATATTCATATTTGGTTCAATAAGTGCCAACTATTAATATACATGTCTGTCGGGAAGAGGCGGCAGCGCGGAGCCAATTCTGCCAGGCATAATTGGGCTCCTAATTCACAATTAGCCTGGAGCTCCAGGCCTATGCACCGCGGGAACCCGGGCTCTAACGGTGACAGGGGCAGGGACCCGCCTGCAGGGAAGACCCTGCACACTCCAGGGTGCTTCTGCCCTGAGACCCCTCCCCGCTAGAAGAAGGCAGCCTGCAATCCCCTCCAGGAATCCCACAGGAATTAACACAAACTGCGATCTTCAGGTGGACCCCAAAGTCACATTTGAACCACACACACTGCTCCTCTGTGAGGCTGTCGGCCCAGAGGGCTCACGCCCAGTCTGTAACCAGAGCTCCACGCCAGGAAATGTCTAGAGATGCATGAGAATTGAAGCCAGAAAATTGTAGGGACTCAGCCCAGCATGGCTGTTATTCACCCTAAAGGCTGGCTTTCTGGCGGTCCAGCCTATGTAGCCAGAGGGACTCCAGGTACCGCCCCACCCAGGCTCCTGGTGTCACTCAGCCTCTCCACCCTCTCTCATTTCCCCAGACTCTGCTCAGATGTCCTCCATTATGCCACAGTGGCCATCAGGCCTTCTCTGCATCCTAAAAAAATCATAGACTGCCTGCAGGTGGCCGCAGAGCCATGCTGAGCATTACCCTCGCCTGCAAAGTATCCTCAACTCAGAGACAACAAGGAAGAAGACCTCAGGGCCAGGGACTGGGCGGAGTCACAGCCCAGGAGGAGGGCATGTCTGAGCCCTGGGAATGAGCCCACACCGGCAGCTGTGCAGAACCCCTTTGAGCCAATAGCCCATCCTGCCTCCAGCACACTGGTGGGTGGGGTGCCAGGAGGTCCCTGGCTCAGCCCCAGATCTGCTTCAGCCAGGGTCAGGGGCTGAGGTCTGCTACCGGGCTAAGGGCCTGCCTCTGCCCTCCAGCCAAGATCCAAACCTGTCCAGACTCAGCTCCAGCGGGGATGAGAGATGGGCGCTCATCGTGCCAGCCTGAGAGTGAATGCAGGAGGGTGGAAGCTTGGACTTTAAGCTTGTCCAGGGACATCCTGAGCAACAGCCAGGAACAGGTTGGAACAGTGAGGGGGAGGTGGGAGCTGTGACAAGGCCCTGGGGCAGGCCCCCCAGAAGGTCTGGTATGATCAGGGCCTGGAGCATTGCATCCTCTCAACAGCGTGTGAGGTGGATGCTGCTGTAATCTGCACTCTACACATGAGAAGGCTGAGGCACAGAGAAGTTAAATAGAGGGAGTAGAGAGGAAGGCTGAGCACAAGCAAAGCCACTCACCAGTCTGATTCCCAAGGTCTGCAAAATGGCAACGCCAGGTGGGGCCTGCGGGGAAGGGGGTGGTCTCCCACGGCAGGCAAATGAGAATGATTTTAAATGGATTTTCTACTCTTTCTCTTCTTCCTCTTCCTCTTTCCTCCCTTCCCCTCCCTCCCCTGCCCACCCCTTCCCTTTCCTTCCTTTTATGAATAACTTTGCCCCAAAGCCATTAGGTGAGGCCAAGCAAGGTCACTGTCTGCACCGAAGGCTGGGGGAGGCCACAGTGGCCCAGAGCAGGATGTCATGTTGGAGCCTGAGCAGATGAGCCGGACTCCCATGTGAAAGGGAGTGTCTACCTCGGTGGGTCAGAACACAGGGTGAGGAAGCCACCTGGGACAGTGGTGCAACAGGGGGAGCCTGATTACATACAGGGGATCAAATGCGTAAATATCCGGAGGCTAATGGGATCCATGTTTCACACTATGGGGGAAGGGAGTTACAAATAAGGAAAGAGACAAAACTAGAATGATCCTGGGTTGGAGTTGGAGTTGGTGATGGGAACTCACAGTTCTCGGTAGAAACAGATGAGACAGATAGATGATAGATAGATTGATAGATAGAAGCAAAAACATAGACATAAACGTGATCTGTCAATCGACCTATATTCATCTATTCCTTTGCTCAGTCCACCAAGAGGACCTGCGAACAGTGAAACACCAATAGCAAAGAGCATACCTTGCACCCAGTTCTTGAATTCTAAATATAGTTGTCCCCTAAAATGAACCAGGATTTCTTGGAGGAATGCCCGATTCCAGGGCGAGAGCAGGGAAAGTATCAGATGAACCTAGGACATCTTATTGTGCCAAAAAGCCAGTGTACTCAAATTCCTGATGTGCATATATCAAAAGGAAACAGAAGTCAGCTTGAAGGGGCTCCCATGGGCCAAATCTGGGGCAATTTGAACATCAAAATAAATAATGATGGTAGCAGTTTATAGCCCATTGAATAAAATAGGAAACCATGAATCCATACTGACATAAATGAATAAATGGAAAATTTAATGAGGAATGGGATATTTACATAGTCTCAAAGTACCTTCCCACAGTTATTAATTACAAAGGGAAAAAGAGTGATTTTACAATGGAGGAGTCCAGCAGACACCATCTTAAACAAGTGATCAAAGTGAATGTCAGTAATGGAACAAATCAAAACTAGGCACCACCTGATTGGAGACAATGAGAAGAACCTTACATCACGTCTGTCGTATTTCTGCCAAAATTCTCTGTCTGAACTGAATCTTGAAAAACGTTGTACAAACCCGAACTGAGGGACATTCTATCAAAGAACTAGCCTCAAAAGTGACAATGCAAGGAGAGGAACTGTTTCTAGATTGAAGTAGACAAAAGAAATATGACAACTAAATGAGACGTGATCCCCCAAACCCGGATCCTTTTGGTATAAAGAGCATTACTGGAACAACTGGTGAAGCTTGAGTGGGATCTGAAGACTAAATGGTAGTTAGGTGTTGACGTTAATTTACCGATTTTGCTGGCTGGCTGGTGGTTATGTAGGAGAATGTCCCTCTTGGTAGGAAATGTACTGTAACCCATGGGGGTGGAAGGTGATGGGGCATAATGTAAGGAACTTATTTTCAAATGGTTCAGGGAAAAAGAGAGTCATGTGTTCTGTAGTTGCCACTTTTCTGCAAAGTTGAGGTTATTTCAAAATAAGAATTAAACTTTATAACAAATGCTGGAGAGGGTGTGGAGAAAAGGGAACCCTCCTACACTGTTGGTGGGAATGTAAATTGGTGCAGCCACTAGGAAAAACGGTATGGAGTTTCCTTAAAAAAAACAAAAACCAAAAATAGAGCTACCATATTATACAGCAATCCCACTCCTGGGCATATATCCGGAGAAAACCATACTTTGAAAATATACTTGCACCCCTATGTTCATAGCAGCACTGTTCACAATAGCCAAGACATGGAAACAACCTAAGTGTCCATTGACAGATGAATAGATAAAGAAGATGTGGAATATATATACAGTGGAATACTACTTAGCCGTAAAAAAGAATGAAATAATGCCATTTGCAGCAACATGGATAGACATAGAGATTATCATACTAAGTGAAGTAAGTCAGAAAGAGAAATACAAATACCATATGATATCACTTATATGTGGAATCTAAAAAGTAGGACCCAAATGAACTTATCTACAAAACAGAAATAGACTCACAGAGAGAACAGACTTGTGGCTGCTGGGGGGGCGTGTTGCGGGAGGGAAGGTCTGGGAGTGCGGAGTTAGCAGATGCAAACTAGTATATATAGGGTGGATAAACAACAAGGTCCTACTGTGTAACATAGGGAACTATATTTAATATCCTGTAATAAACCATAATGGAAAAGAATGTATATATATATAACTGAGTCACTTTGCTGTACAGCAGAAATTAACATTGTAAATCAACTATATACTTCAGTAAAATAAATTTTTTTAAAAAAGAATTAAATTTGAAAAGTGTGGGGGAGGTCCTGCTCTGGGCTGAGGCCCAAAGCTGGACGAAACAAGACCACAGTTGCCCATGTTCTAGGGAAGGTGCTGGATGCTCCAGGCGAGGCTTGCCAAGGGGAGGCCCACATCGGCCCAGGCGCCTCACCCAGTCACTTGCTTCCAGATGGTCGGAGGGAGAAGCCAGAGACCAAAGAAAGATTTGGGAGCCAGGAATTCTCTGGAGAGATCACGTGTTGCTGCTTACCTTCCACCTGCCCCAGCGGTGGGAAAGGGCTGCCAGGCCATCGAGGGGGTTCTTGAGGGAACATGGCCTGTCCCCTGAGTTTGAGGGCAGGTTTCTGACATCTTCCAGGAAAGTTTGAAGGTCAGAGGCCAGCTGCAGCCATCTGTACTACAGAGAGATGAGAACTCACCACCCCGGGTGGTCCAGGCATGCTGGTGGAGTTTGGCTGGATGAAGGTGAGGGTGTCCCTAGGAGCAAGGGAAAGGTCACAGGGCTCAGCTTTCTTGGAAGAATCCTCCCCAAGGAGACTGTCTGGCAGGGCACAGCACGGTGACTTCAGGAGGTGACTCCAACAGGAAGGGCACACAGAAGCCCAGGGTGGTTGTAAGGACACAGTGAGCTGAGCTCTGAGTGCCCTAAGTCCATGGGTCAAAGCGAACGCTTACTCAGCACCAGTCCGCAGCCTCCAGGGCTCATTTTGCATGAGAGTCCTGCTCCAGAACCTTAACACAGCCCCTGCCTCTTGCCCAAGCTTGTTCCAGTTGCTGCTCAGATATAGATGCTTGTAACAGCCAACAACTGTTGTGACATCACTGTGACAAGCCCCTCCAGAAATGCACAGAGACAGCAACATTTCTTTCTTCTCTCTCAGGTTGACAGGTGAGGTGGGTGGCTACTTCAGGATGCAGACTGGCTGGGTTGGCTGCAGGTCATTGTTGGCTAAAGCCTGCTCCTTGGGCCCAGCAGAAGAGGTGATAGCTCCCTAGGCATGTGCTTGTTACCCCATCAAAGGAAACAGGAGGCTGAGCAGAAACACATGGCCCTGTCCCAGAGCCCATACACTGTCGCTTCCACTGTCCAGACAACTCACAGGATGTGCTAGTCTTCTACTGCTGTGTAACAAACTACCATAAACCGAGCCACATAAAACAACATCCATTTATTAGCTCACAGTCTGTAGGTCAGAAGCCAGGCTTGGCGTGACGGGTTCTCTGCTCAGGCTGATATCAGGGTGTGAGCTGACTATGTTCTCATCTAGAGCCCGGGATCCTCTTCCAAGCTCATTCCTGCCACT
>NW_006787051.1:1991181-2009127 GCF_000442215.2 Lipotes vexillifer
CCTGCTATTGTGGTTGTAGGATCGTTCCTTGAGCCTTTTGAAGTCCCCACTTCCTTGCTGGCTGGCAGCCAGAGTTGTTTTCTGCTTCTGGAGGCCGCCCACATTCCTTGTCACATGGCCTCCTCCACCCTCAATATAGCAACGTTGCAACAAATTCATCTTGTGCTTTGAACCTTTCTGACTTCCCTTTCTGCTGCTGACCAGAGAAATTGCTCTGCTTTTAAAGGGCTCACTTGACTGGGTCAGGCCCACCTGCATAATCTCTGCATTGTAAGATCAGCTGACCTGGGACTTTAATTACATCTGCAAAATCCCTCCATAGCAGCACCTAGATTCATGTTTCATTGAATAACTCGTGGTCAGGAAACTTGGGGGTTGGAGGGCATCTTTAGAATTCTGCTTAGCACACATGGCCAAGTCCAGCATCTATGGGTGGGAAAATATGTACCTCCCCAGAGAGGCAAGTGAAATGTTACTGAACTATTATCTTATCTATCACGCGTTCCCGAAAAACCTTCTCCAAATCCACTTATCTGACCACTAGACAATCTTCAGCAGTACCTGGGCAGAACCCCACAGAAAGGGAGGGCCCCAGGCCTGTTCCCAAGATGCTCCATCACTATTCTCTTCCCAGGATGGACTTGGGTGTCTGAGCCCCATGCAGGCCCCGGGACCCTTCTGAACCCCCTTCCTTTGGCCCCCTATCCTGTCTCACTGCAGGCGGTTGTCCAGCCTTCACTTCACCTGGGTGAGCCAGGCCCTCCAGTTCTGACCAGGTCCCTTGATCTCCCAAGACACTCCCCCCATTCTGGGACAAAGGCTGAGGTCCAGTCCCTTCATCCTGGTCCCCAGGCCATCTGCCTCTCTCCAGCCTTTGCTCTCTGCAGTGCCCTCGTGCACCAGGCTCCTGCGACCTCCAGGCCTTTCATCATGCTGGCTGCCCCTCCTGCTGACTTTCAGGGCTTTTTCTCTTTGATCCCTTTATCCACATCCTTCCAATCCTTCAAGGCCTAGTTTACTCACTCTTTCAGGAAGCCCTACCAGACTACCCCCTGGACCCTGTCTTACTCTGCTCCAGGGCTGGGTGGAACTCCTTCCGGAAGGGTCAGGACAGGGTGGGGGGAGCCCTGCCCAGTGGTAGCACAGTTACATATGGGGGTTGTTCCTTGGAAGGGAGTAAGCACCCTAAAATGCCAGTGTTGCCCGACGTGATACTCTGCCCTTCACGAGGGGGTGTCCAGCAGGGGCAGCTGCCCCCAAGCCCACACGGCCCCATAACCACCCCCAGTGTCCCACACCACCCTCTCACATGCCTGCCCGGGCTGCTGTGCTCTCTGTCACACACTGTGGGACCCCCGCCCAGAATGGTTCAGTATCTGGGCTGCCTCTGTTTCCCTAGGTGTGACATGTTTTTGAAGAGTGTCTATACCTCCTGGGACTCAGGACCTGGACTCAGTTTGAACAGAGAGGGTGAGCTAGATCCCTGGGCTCTGGCTCTGACCATTCTCTGGCTGGCAGAGTCTCGGGAAGGGAGGGCCTGGCGGAGCAGCTGAGGGGCCTTGAGAACAAGGTCACAACTTGGCAACCGAAAGCCAGTCGAGCGCCTTCCATCAAGTTTTTAACTAGAAAAATAGTGTGCCCATTTCTCTGTAATACACCTCTGGGCCTTTTTATTATGACTTCATTTCCCCTTGTAATATTGGAACGTCTCTATAATTGTAAAAGTGTAATAGAATCTAATAGAATTTCATTTGGCGCCCGGAATGCTCCGTGCCATGGCCGCTCATTCAGAGTGAAATAATGATGTCTAATGCCCACACATGGCTCCCCGTGACCTTATTCAATCTTGGGGCTGATCGGGAAATACATTGATTCAATTATACACTGATGACAAATGAACTCAAAGAAAGAGGAAAAAAAGGTCAGCATATATTTGAAAATGTAAATCTTAGCAATGTCTTTGGGGTTCGCCCAAAAAAAAGAAATGAGCCATTTCAAAATGCCATTTGTGGCTAATAGTGTGGAGTTCCAGGCTCAATCAGGGAGACGCAATGGGTGGCTGAAAAGGCATTAATGGGGTGCTGCTTCTTTAGAGCAGGGATCAGGCCCAAATCCACCTTGAGCAGCTCCTGCCTGCACAACCTCTCCTGGCACTCCCTCTTCCCCCAGAGCCAGACCTCCCTTCCTCCCTCCCTCCTCCCTCCTTCTCTCCCCCCTCCTCCCTCCCTTCCTCCCTCCCTCTGGGGAGAGGGTGAGGAGGCAGGGTGGCAGGGTCAAACCACTGGCCATCTGGACAGAGTGAGGGCAGGGAGGGTTCTGGGTGTGCTTGGGCTCCAAGGTGGAGGGAGGGTGGTGCCCCCCAGCAGGGCAGCACAGCAGACGAAGAACAACACCCACAGCCAGGTAGTGGCGGACAAGGAGTGCCCAGAGGAAGGAGGAACACCAGGAGAGCTGGATCACATGAGTCAGGCAAGGGAAGAGTTTGAAGCGGGAGAAAAAGACCAGTCATGTCAAATACTGTCAAATTCTAGAAGATGGAGACACATAAAACTCCAAGGCATTCACAGAATTTCTCCAATCAAAAAAATTTTAAATTACGACTGTCTTACAGCAAAGTACATAAATATGAAGTGTGCAGCTCGATGAGAGTTTTAGAAATTTATATATGCCTGTAACCACCACCCAGATGGACATATGGAATACAGTTGGCCCTCCGTATCCATGGCTTCTGCATCCGCAGATTCAGAATATTTGTGCATTGACAATATTTGGAAAAAATAATTCCAGAAAGTTTCAAAGAGCAAAATTTGAATTTGCCACATGCTGACAACTATTTATATAGCATTTACATTGTATTTGCAACTACTTACATAGCATTTACATTGTATTAGGTATTATAAGTAATCTAGAGACAATTTAAAGTATACGGGAGAATGTACATAGGTTTTATACAAATACTGCACCATTTTATATAAGGGACTTGAGCACCCTTGGATTTTGGTATCCAAGGGAGGGCCCTGGAACAAATCCCCCACGGATACCGAAGGATGATCGTATTTCCAGCACCCCAGCGGCCTTCCTCATGATTCCTCAAAATTAATAACCCTGCATCCCCCTAGGTAAACACTGTTCTGGCTTCTATCCCCATACGTTAGTTTTGCCTGCCTTTGCACTTCTTATAAATGGAATCATAAAGTATGTACTTTTCTGCAACTGGCTTCTTTCCTTCAACGTTGTATCTGTGAGATTCATCCATGCTGTATGTACCAACAGTCCTTGCTTTGCACAGCAGGACCGTGAAATGAATATGTGGGCTGAAACCATGCAAAGCAATCTTGATGATCAGTGGGGGATATTATGATTGTTCTGTGACTTTTAAAATTTTTAATTAAAACATTAAAAACTCTCTTCCTATATACAATGGAATATTACTCAGCCATAAAAAGAAACGAAATTGAGCTATTTGTAATGAGGTGGATAGATCTAGAGTCTGTCATACAGCGTGAAGTAAGTCAGAAAGAGAAGGACAAATACCGTATGCCTACACATATATATGGAATTTAAGAAAAAAAAAATGTTATGAAGAACCTAGGGGTAAAACAGGAATAAAGACACAGACCTACTGGAGAACAGACTTGAGGATATGGGGAGGGGGGAGGGTGAGGTGTGTTAGGGCGAGAGAGAGACATGGACATATATATACTAACAAACGTAAGGTAGATAGCCAGTGGGAAGCAGCCGCATGGCACAGGGAAACCGGCTCGGTTCTTTGTGGCTGTCTGGAGGGGTGGGATAGGGAGGGGGGGAGGGAGGGAGACAAAGAGGGAAGAGATATGGGAACATATATATATGTATAACTGACTCACTCTGTTATAAAGCAGAAACTAACACACCATTGTAAAGCAATTATACCCCAATAAAGATGTTAAAAAAAAAAAAAAAAAACTCTCTTCCTGTTGGTTATAAATGTATAGGGAAATGAAAAAATAGGAACACTAATATTTAGTAACCTGTCATTTAAAGCATTAAAAATTAAAGTGTTGTATTTCTTTGTAAAAAAAACTTATCAAGAGCCGTTTGAACAGTCCTCGCCTCCTTCTGCTCATGTTATGTAACTTACAATACAGAGCGAGCGTCTTTTCTGTGCCTTGGCAGACTGTCCTGCTGTTTTCTAAGTCTGGATCAGCTTCCAACGTTGTGCCTTTGTGCTTTCAGTGTGGTGAAATATCTCTGAAAGTTCCTTTAATTCGAAGTTTTGTGTGAGCTTCACTTTCTCTGGGCCATCTTCATCCTTTCAGTCACAATCAGGTTCAAACAGTGGCTACGTCAGCATTCTCATGATCAGCTATTTCTTCTGTAGCTCCACTTAACATCTGATTCAAATTTCAATTCCATCATTATCGATTTTCATTTCTTTGTTGCACTTTCATCTTTGTGACTAATTCCTTCTTTCACTTAACGAGTTTTGTAAAGTGTTGCATGTATTTATAACTTGGAGATGAGAAGGCAGCACAATGGCACACTTTGCTGTCTGTTTGTGAAGTAAACAGCAGATGCCCAGTGGCTAGTCACCCACAGCCTCCCAAAGAAGTGACATGGTTGGTCACAGATCGTGATGTGCAGCTGCTATTCATGTAGTGATTTGCAGACTGAAGACCAGGTAGGGAAGTTTGTATTCTATGCAGTTACAGTTAATATACCATGGTAACTAAAATTTGAACTGTGTTATTGGGAAACTGGTATTATCTAACTAAACTGTGGTAACTGAAATTTGTGCATATTGGAACCGTGTAAAATGAAGCCTGCTTGTATAAATAGTTGGTTCTTTTTCACTGCTGTGTACTACTCCATTGTATGACTATGTCCCAATTTATTTGTTCCTCTCGCTGTTGATGGACACTTAGGTTGTTTCCAGTTTGCCTCTATTATGAACAAAGCTGCTATGAATATCCTTGCACCTGTCTCTATCAACATATGAACTCATTTTGGTTGGTTAAAGATTTTTCTACCCAATTATTTCATGTGTCCCCAGGCAAGTCCCCATCCCCACAGAGCTGGGGCATCTGAGCAACATCTGTAAAGAAAGAGGAATCACAGGGTCATAACTGCACTGAGATGGGAGGTCCTTCGCCTCTTCCAGACCCATTTTACAGATAGGAAGATAGACTCTAGATCCAGAGGGACTTGCTTGAGGTCACACAGAGTCAGATCTATGGGGCTCCTTTCAACCTGCCCTCCAGGAGGCCTGCCTGCCCTGCCGAGGGCTGCCCTTGAGGGTCAGCCCTCCCAGCTGTGGAGCTAGAGTTTGCCTTATTCTGGGGCTAGTGGGATTCTCTCTCTCTCTCTCTCCCTCTCTCTCAATGGGAAAATACCTTCATCCCATCCGCATGGGGCTGAGGTCAAATCAGGTGTATGGGGCCGGGAGGCCCCAAACGGGAACCTTCCCTTCTCCTGATACCCCAGAAGCTCTCAGTAAAAGCTCAGCCGGCCTGGCTGCCCCATTTAATTTTCATAATTAGCTGACAGCTCATTAGCAGCTCATTAGAAGCCCTGAATGCAGTGACAGTAACAAATTCGGTGCAACCAGGCAGTCTGGGGGTGTCCCCAGGGGAGTGACCCAGGCTGAGCTTCAGAGTGGGGGGCTACTGGGAATGAGCTCAGCCACTGTGCCCATGTCTGAATCCTAGTCCTTGGATACCACTAAAATATCCCGTCCCCCAACCATCTGCCCCCGGCTTCAGGACCCTTAGCTACCCTCCCCTGTGCTCCTCTCCTGTGAGGACCACATAGGAGAAGGCAGTCTGGCTCCAAGATAGGAAGGGGGACCCCAAAGCCGCGAGGGACCCCAGAGAGCTCAGACTCTCTGCCCAACACTGGGCACCAGGCCAAGCCTGGGAGACTCGAGTGTCCCCCGTCCACTCACTGAGCCCTGGGGTGCAGGCTCTCTAAACCCTTCTCCACTTGTCCCTCCAGCTCCGGTCGCAGCTCTGTCTGTCTGTCTCAGTCTATCTCCATTCATTCAACATTCACTAGGCACCTATGATTTGCCTGTTCTGGGCTAAGTCTGAAGCAGCTACAGAGCTAGGCTACGTCAAGTGCCTGAGTAAAGGACTCATGACACAGCGGGAAGGAGAGGAGTAAACAGACATTACGATCCTGTGAGGTGGAGTAAAAACTGCAGACGCATCAGAAGAGGGGACTCCAGGACCCCAGGGCTTGGACCTGTCAGGGGAGGCTTCCTGGAGGAGGCAGCATCTGAACAAGGAGCAGGAGTTTGCTGCTTGCTCTTCAGACCACTACCTCTGTGCCTTCACCCTTCTCGCTGCAGCCCAGGCCTCCCCTCCTTACAGCTGAGCCCCTCCACCACCACAGGGTCTCGGACCCACTGAAGGCTCCAGGGGCAGAGGCCAGAGACTGGGGATGGAGCCAGCCCCACGGGAGACAGCTAGAGCCTGGAGGGGGCAAGGAGAGACAGAGTGACTTTTCCTACAGAGGGCATGGGAGAAAGAGAGGAGGTAACGGGGTGGGAGGGGGCGGGAGGGGGGGAGGAAAGTCAGAGGGGAAGAGCCCAGGTGGTCCCAGGCTCCCACAGCCCTGTGACCTTGGGCAAGTCGCTTCTCTCCCCTGGATTTCAGTTCTGTCTCCCCACTGCACTCCAAGGGAACCTTGCAAGGTAGGGCCTCACCATGGCCTGGGTGAGGCCAGGGCTGCCTGGTGTGGCCACCAAAGGTCAGAGCTCTGCACGGCCAGCCTGGTTCCCAATCCTGAGTACCCAACTCCACCTTGGCGTGGCCATACGTCTGCCACTGGGATCAATGGGAAGCCATTATCATCGCCACATTTTAATGACACCAATTAATTCCCCATCTGTGGGTCCCCTGCAGCCTTCAGTGCTGAAGGTTAAAGGGAGGGGCACTGGCTCAGGGTGGCTCTTCCCCAGGATGACAGTTACAGGCTGGTCTGTGTGGCGTGTGTGTATAAGCATGTGTGTTCATTATCCTTGCATTGCCTGTGTATAAAGGCAATGTTCATCCTTTACTGGTTTACGTGTGTACACGTGTGCACTCTGTATGTGTGCATTGTCTGTATACAAAATGTTTATGTGTACAAAGTGTAAATCGTTATATATGTGCAAAGTACAGTATGTTATGTGTACAAAGTATGTGCATATAAATTATGCTTCTATATTACGTTTGTACATAATGTAAGGTTTATCTGTGTGCATTGTGTGTGTGTGAAGTTTCTGTGTGTGAGTCCTATGTTGGTGAACACCAAGAACGCAAAGGATTTGCACCTCTGTATCCAATTGGATTGTGTGTAACGGTGCATTCTGTGCCTGCCTGCATCACTGTACACGTGCCTGTGAATGTGTGCTTGTACATTCGTGTGCTGACTATGAGGGGCCCTGGTCAGCAGATCCCCCTCTGCTGCATGGGCGTGGGGTAGGGGGCAGAGGCTCCTCTCTGCTTCTTTGGGGACTGGGGTTCTGCCCTCGAGCCCAGGGTTCTCAAGGGTAGATCTTCTCGTACTCTGACATGGACCTGATGCTGCCTGAGCTTCGTCTGTGTTTTGAAGGATGAATAGGAGTTCACCAAGTAGTAGAGGAGAGAAGGGGGTTCCAGGCTAAATGTTCTAAGTGTGTTACACACACATTCATATAATCTTCACAGCAACCCTATGGAGTGAGCACTATCATTATTTCCATTTTACAGATGTGGAAAATGAGGCAAAGAGATGTCTAGTAGCTTTTTGCCCAAAGACACACAGCTTAAAAGTGGGACAATCAGGATTCGAACAGACACACACTCACACCCACACTGGCACATCTACACAATGCACATGTAGACAACAGACACACACTCATGATCACACACGCATGCTGGGCACACACTTATGCACCTGCACACGTTGCACACGCCCACACCCAGGCCGTGTCCAGTGCCCCCAGCTGTCCAGAGTGACCCAGAGCAGAGCAGAGCTCTAGCTCAGCCCTGGCTTTGCCGGGGTGGTCATCTGAGGGGAGGAAGGCAGTGAGCATGAGATGAAGGAAGACCAGAGGGAAGTGCCTGGGGGTTTTCTCTGCCTTGTAACCCTACCCCTGCAGCCCAAGAATGGAGGGCAGGGTCCTCCCCACGCAGCACACCAGAACAAACACGCCTGCTTTGCAGATCTCATCATGGCCTCACTTTCTCCAGCAGCCATGGGGGAAGAACACTGCCCACCCTGTCCCTGCCCAAGCCTGTGGAAAGGACTCTCTGGGAAATGGGAACCCCCATCCCACCCAAGCCTCACATGTCCCCAGTCCCCCCAAGGGCCAGCAGCCACCTAGGTTCAAAAAGATAAAAACTAAAGCCGCTGCCTGCCCTGTGCACGATGCTTTCTCTGGCCCAGGGAGGCTCCCTGAGGGCCAGGCTGTCCCTAGCCTGTGCCCTCAACGTCAAGCAGTGCCCTGGCCGCACCCTCACACCCAGAAGGCCCCAGACAGCTTGCCCTGCCTGCCTGTGCCAGAAAGCCGGCTTGCCATCCCTCCCCTGGGCTCTCTCTCTTCTTAATTAACAGGAAGCCACTGTGAATACTAAAGAAGAAATTAGCACCTGTCAGTCATTTCTGGGTGTTTTTAAGATTTCTCAAGCCCTTTAATTAACCCCTCCAGTTCCGAAGCCCTGCCCCCCCTTGGATGGGAGCCTGGCCCCTGCCCTTAAGGACCCCAGGCTAGCTGGTCTTGACTCCCTGTTTAACAGCAGCTTCCCATTCATCTCAGGCCCCCAGTGGGGGCCCGAGCCACCCCAAGATGTCGGGCAGTCAGATCAAGACATGAAATATACATGACCTTTCACCTTCCACTGCACATCCGGGAATTTATGGAAAGGAGCTGATCACACAAATGAGCAACATGGAGAAGGAGCTCCATCACAGAGCTGATTGTCACGACCAAAAGTCACAACTACGTCCATGCGTATGGGATGGCTTCCTATGGGCAAACAGTCCTAGTAGACAGTGACACAATAACGGTGACATAAATCCGTAGTTACTGCCATGGAAACTGTCCTTTATACACTGTTTTGGCAAAGCTGTAGGTTACTAAAGTGCGTTTGTAATATGACATTTACATAAAATCTTATTCTTTGAGAGAGAAAGGAGGAAGGCTCAAGAAACGGATGTTCTGAAGCTCCCAAAATGTTAGCAGATATTATCTCTCAGTGGTGAAATCAGGTTGTTCTTTTTAATTTCCTTTTTTTCCATTTCTTTGTGGTGAAATATATATTTGAATATGTCTATTTCTATATTTTTATGTATACATATATATATTCAAATCATAAAGTCCTGCAGAGGTGCACTGATGTGATGGAGGGCGCTGACTGAAAGGCTGCAGACAGGAGGCACTCGGTGCCCCAGGGGCGGCTGGTGGGATCTGCTAACTGAAGAGGGCCCGGGAGGAGCCTCCAGAGGGCAGGGGAGCTGAGCAAGTCCTGCCAGAAGAAACTTCATTTTCGTGGAAAGCGAGACTATTTGGGACAGAGGGTGGGGTGGGGGCGGGAGGGGCCTGGAGGAGGGGTCGGCGCTGGCAAACAGGCCCAGCCGCTCTTTTCCTGTCCCTCGTCTCCCTGCCTCCAGCAGGGGAGAGAGTACTGCTGGCTTGTGTGGGGAGGGAAAGGCCCGGGGCTGGAGCTCGCAGGCCTTGGTTCCCATTCTGTTGACCTCAGTTTCTTAATTGGAAAATTCTGAACTCTCAGAGCGTGGAGACTCCTTAGAGGCTGGCCTAGCAAGGCCCCAGGACTTGGGGAGAAGCAGACGGCCCCCTGGGCAGCTGAGGGTTCGGGTCAAGCCTGGTCCACCTTGCTTTGGAGGCCTCAAGGGTCATTTAGGCCTGAGAGGCTGGAGCTTTAACCTCAGGGCCAAGCCCGAGGAATGCCATGGGCAGGCTTGCAGACCAAGCACTCAATCCTGTGTGTCTGTTTTCTTCAATGAGGACTCAGAGCCCTGGGTGGGGGACCCCAAGCAGAGGAAGGTGTCTGTTATCTCTGAATTTCTGACTGGGGCCCTTCAGCTTTAGGAACAGAATAGCCCATGGGCTCCAGCTGCAGCTGTGGCCAGTGAAGGTAGGAGGAGGCCAGCCCAGGCCACCTGCCCCTCCCATAGGCCAGGTCTGAGTTTGGACTGGCTTGGGGATGCCTGGAGCAGAGTTAAGGGTCGGGAGGGGAGAAAAAACAGCCTATTCAGGCCCAAGGCATGAAAAGCTGAGCGTTTAGACAACTCTCCTCAGTGCTTTCCCCAAGCGAGGCCTTAAGGGAGAAGGACAGGGCAACACCAGGCCAGAATTCTCCATTCTTGAGGCCGAAGTACCACATCCAGACCTTCAAGATGGGACCACACGGGGGCAAATGCAACATCCTGAATTTCTGGTCAAAAAATTAACTGCTGGAGGCACACGAAAAGATGCTCAACATCGCTAATCATCAGGGAAATGCAGATCAAAGCCACAATGAGATATATCACCTCACACCGGTCAGAACAGCTACCATCAAAAAGAACACAAATAAAAAATGTTGGCGAGGATGTGGAGAAAAGGGAAACCTAGGACACTGTTGGTAGAAATGTAAACTGGTGCAGCCACTGTGGAAAACAGTATGGAAGTTCCTCAAAAAACTAAAAATAGAACTAGCATATGACCCAGCAATTCTGCTCCTGGGTATTAAAAAAAAAACAACCCAAAACACTAATTCCAAAAGATATGTGCACCCCAATGTTCATAGCAGCATTATTTATAATTCCCAAGATATAGAAGAAACCTAAGCATCCATGAACAGATGAATGAATAAAGAAGATATATATACACACACAATGGAATACTACTCAGCCACGAAAAAGAATGACATTTTGCCATTTGCAGCAACATGGATAGACTTGGAGGGCATTATGCTAAGTGAAAGAAGTCAGACAGAGAAAGACAAATACTGTATGATATCACATATGTGGAATCTAAAATATACAACAAACTAATGAATAACAAAAAGGAAGCAGACTCACAGATATAGAGGACAAACTAGTGGTTACCAGTGGGGAAAGGGAAGGAGGGAGGGATAAAATAGGGGGAGGGGATTAAGAGGTACAAACTATTAGGTATAAAATAAGCTACAAGGATATATTGCACAACATGGGGAACGTAGCTGATATTTTACAATAACTATAAATGGAGTATAACCTTTAAAAATTGTGAGTCACTATATTGTACACCTGTGACTCATAATATTGTAGAGCTACTATACTCCAGTTAAAAAAAATGAACTGCTGGCGTTGAAGACGGAGGAGACCAGGCAGCTCACGTGAAAAACGGGGCTGGAGAAAGACCCTAGAAGCCCCGGGCAAGTGTGCCGTGACCACAGGCATCCAGTGCCAGAGCGCGCCCAGCCATGAGGAGTGGCCGGGAGGTTTGCTTTGGTCCCACTGTTCAGCCATGGCTTCAATGATGGGCTCAGTTTCAAGGACCATATTTTCAGAGGCTTTGACACCCTGGGTGGTCCAGAGTGGGATGAACAGGAGAGTGATGGGTCTGGAGACCATGAACTGGGATGAGGAGGGGAGACAGTGAGAGAAGCAGTGGGGCAGCTTGTTGGGAAACAAAGCCAGGGGCATGGCTGATGTTGTCAGATCTCTGTTAGGCTGACAGGGGCAGAGGATGGACCACAGGGGAGTGTAGTGGGTTGAATTGTGTACCCCCCACCCCTGAAATTCATGTCCACCTGGAATCTCAGAATGTGACCGTATTTGGAAATAGGGAGGGTCTTTGCAATGTAATTAGTGAAGGCTTTCTAGATTAAACCATAGCCCTAAATCCTATAAGAAGAGGAGAGGACACACAGAGACTCAGGGAGGAGGCCAAGTGAAGAGGGAGGCAGAGATTGGAGTGATGCTGCCACAAGCCAAGAAGCACCAGGAGCCACCAGAAGCCGGAGGGAGCAAGGAAGCATCCTCCTCTAGAGACAGCATGGCCCTACCAACACCTTGATTTGGACTCCTGGCCTCCTGAACCATGAGAATTCCGTCGTTTTAAGCTACCGACTTTGTGATCATTTGCCTCGGCCACCCTAGGAAACTGATACAGGGAGAATGGATGGGAGGAAGATTTTAGAGTAATAAGAAGGCTTTTCTGCCCTGCAAACCAGTTCATCTGTACCATTTTTCTAGGTTCCACATATATGCATTAGTATACGATATTTGTTTTTCTCTTTCTGACTTACTTCACTCTGTATGACAGTCTCTAGAAATAGAGACACAGATGTAGAGAACAAACGTATGGACACCAAGGGGAGAAAGTGGCAGGGGAGGTGGCGGTGGTGGGATGAATTGGGATTGACATGTATACACTAATATGTATAAAATAGATAACTAATAAGAACCTGCTGTATAAAAAAAAATAAATTTAATTTAATTTTTTAAAAAAGTCTTTTCTAACAGCTGGAATCACACAGAGGAGCAGATTGTCCTGTAAGGTAATGAGCTCCCTGTTGCCGTAAGGGCTCAGGCCAAGTTCTGCGAACACCATCAGGCCATTGTAGGGGTGGAGGAGCCCACTCTGGAAAGGGGAGGGCTTCTGGTGACCCACATAGGTTAATTAGACCAAGATCCGGTATTTCTGACCTGGGCTGATGCCTGGCCTGGGAAGGAGTGGGTGGGAGCGGGGCAGGGGAAGCTTGCCCCATACTTTGCATTCTCACCACGCCTGGGCTCCAACACGAGCAGCAGACACCACGGTCTGTCAGGAAGACCCTTGCCACCTTGCCTCCCAGTTAAAAACTAGTAGAAATGCAGGCACTCAGAAGAGGGGTCTGGAGACAGTGTGCCTTTCTTCGGTGCCGGGCATTGGGGTTTGAGGCCTGCTCCTCACGCAGCCCGGTCGCTGGCAACCCCACAGGCCTGGGCGAAGGTCAGCCGGTCTTGCGCCCACGGTCTGCACGACTCAGACACGCGCCATCTCCCCCACTGCCCCAAGCTGCGCTCAGGGTCACCCACTGCAGGCTCTTACGATGGCCTCTCACAGCCAAGAGCACATCTTCACTTTTAACACCTTCCTCTGGAAAAGGCGCACCAAGGTCACATCTAACTGAGCTTGCTCTGGTAACTGCAGAGAGCATGCAGGCCAAGCGGCCAGAGAGGCAGAGACCGTGCCAGCCCAGCCTGGGTGCCGGCCCCTCCACATGCTCTGGGACCCTCTCACCGGCCAGTCACTCTGGGAAGCCCTGCACGGCCCTTGGGAAGATGAGGGACGGCATGGAGGCAGCCAGGAGGGCTCATCAGGAACCTGAAGGTCAGTGGGAAAGATAGCCCCAGAGCAGGGGGTTTGCACAACAAGTGCTTCTGACAGCGGCAGAGTCCGTGTGTCACCCGCCCCCCGCCAAGAGCCCCGTAGGCAGGCCCAAGTCTGAGGGCCTCCACTGACCTTGACTGGGCCCTCGGCTTAGATGACTGGGCTCCATGCCGCGTGGTCTCTCATCCTCCAGGAGGCTGATCTGGACTCGTTCTGATGGGAAGACAGGGGAGCAAGAGTGTGAATGGAAGCACACGAGGCCTCTGGAAGCTTCAGCTCAGAAACGACATGAGTCACTTCCAGCCACATTCGACTGGCTGAAGCACGTCACAGGCCAGCCCGGGCTCAGGGGCGGGGAGATAGAGAGTAAAGCCACGATGCGAGGGTGCGGCTACACATGGAGAGCCCAGCCACACATAGATGCTGAGAAAGCTTCCCAGGTGATGTTGGTAAGACATCCCTACTGACACCTTACTGGGAACCCCGGGGATAAAGGCACAGGGATGGACGGGGGGCAGTGCCTGGCAGAGGATGCCAGTGACAGTGTGAGGGCCGGGCTGAAGCCAGGCATGGCTGGGAAGAATATGAGGGAAGAAAGGTAGGGAACGGGCAGGGGGTGGGCTTGCCACAAGGAGCCTAGGATGGCCTCAGGTCCGATGGCTCAAAGCATCACCAGGTCACACTGGCTCCACTGCCACTGGGACAGACCCTCTTCACAGGTGGCTCATCCCAGTGGCAGAGGCCCAGGCAGCAGAAAGTGGGGCCTGGAGCCCCTGGAAAAGCACAACTGTCCTGAGCTGGAAGAGCCCAAGCTGCTTCCCTCCTAGGTACATCCTGGGACTCCTACCTTCCAGCCATGGTTGTCAAGCGGGGCTGTGACTGCGGCCTCGGGAGCTCAGGGTCCTCCTCTTGCCACCAGTCCAAGCGCGCAGGCCCTTTCCTGGCTCTTAGCCACGAATCACATGCATTCCTGTCCTCCCTGTCTTCCTTCATCCCGGGCTTCTTTACCAATGCGAAGCGATGTAAGCCTTCGAGGTTGCTAACGCTAATACTTATGTGTGCCTCCTGGCTCTCACCTGAGCTCCCAGCTGCCTCACATTTCAGTTACATGGCCTGTGGGAGGGATTCCAGAGCCCTCTCCAAGTTCCCGTGCCTCTCTCTGCCTCTGGGCTCCCACCACCTCTCACTCTGCTCTTGGGTCTACCTGAGCCCACCTCAGGGGCACTCAGAGCACAGAGCCCAGCCCGTCTGGCTCCATCCCCACCCCTTGCACTCAGGCACTTTGCAAATCGGGAGGAGGGGGGGATCAATAGAGGCAGGGGATTGAATTAGCCTGCTTGGGCTACCATAATGAAATAACACAGACCATGTAACCCGAACAACAGAAATTTATTTTCTCGCCGTTCTGGAGGCTGGGAAGTCCAAGATCAAGGCCCAGCAGTGCTGGTTCCCAGTGAGGGCCCTCTTCCTGGCTTGCAGACTGTGCCTTCTCACTGTGGCCTCATACAGCAGGGAGAGACAGGGAGTTCTCCTATGTCTCCTCTTATAGGACCTTCATCCCATTGGATCAGGGCCCCACCCGTATGACCTCATTTAACCTAATTACCTCCCTCCAGACCCCACCACCAAATACAGTCGCATTAGGGATTGGGGCTTCAATATATGAATTGGGAGGGGGGATACAATTCAGTCCATAACAGGGATGTTGACACAGAGAGGTCATGTTACAAATGGAGGGTTTCGACCATCTCGTGCTCCTCTCACTTCCTCTCCCAGAGCGATGGGCGCACCTCCCCGACCCCATATCTCCCTCAACACTTCCCCCTGATTCAGGCCTGTCGCTCTCTCATCTTCTAGTCAAGGACCCACCAAGCAGTGTTTTGCAAACAAGTGGAGGACTTTCAATGAATAACATCTTCCCTATCACGTAGCCTAAATGAAATTTCTTAGTGTGTTTCCAGAGTGTGTGGAAGAGCCTGATGCCCAGCCCCCGCCGAGAGTCCGCGGCACCTGAATGCACTTGCAGGGTCCAAGCTTTCCTGAGTGGTTGTGGTTTTAATTAGCTACAGGCTACTATTAATTTAGCTTCATCATTATCCATTCAGTTGCTTGTTGGTTAACCCTGCAATGTGTAGGGATACACAGATGAAAAAACAGGGTTCCCGGCATAAAACTTCCCACTGCCGAGGGCTGGAGGTGGGCATTCACGTTGGTGCAAACATGGAACATTTCTGTCCTGTTCCTACCTTGGAGGTACATGTTACTCACCACCCCTCCCCACATTGAGTACAGGAAGAAACTCATTACTGGTAATGAACCCCTAGAATCTGTATTAGTTGAATAACTAGCAGTGCACCATCAAGGTAAGAATCATAGAACTACTGCATGATTTTCAAGTTCACAGAGAATTGTTTTATAATCTGTTTAAGCTTATATTCATTAATAGTAAATATGTAGTTCATACATGCTGCCAGCAGCCAGTTGTCTGCAACTTACTTACTTGAGAGTTCTCTTTGCCTAGAAAATGGAAGCAGGTGGGTGAGCCTTGGGGGGAAATTCAGCTTGGAGAACACAGTCCACTGCCTGGGCACTCGGGCCACTGAAATTTCCAGACTTCCATCAGGACACGTGTACCCCCTTGCTTCCTTCCCGAGCCAGCCACCCATAAAAGTGTCCAGAGAGGCCCCAGGGGGATGAGCAGGGTCAGTGCTGTGGTTCCAGCCCAGGCATCACTGAGTGATACCCAGCTGGGGCGGCTCTTGGGAACGGGAGTCTCGGGCACCTGGGTCCTGGGCAGGTGGGGCAGACAGTGAATGTGAGTCATCTGTGTCTAAGCCTGTCATGTGAGCAGCTCAAACCCGTTCCCCGAGGCGGTGAGGGTCAGAGATCGCACACGAGTGTGTGTGTTTGTGGGGTGTTATGTAAAACCTTTAGCCCGAGCCAGGAGAAGGCAGGAAGTCGAGGCACAGTTGGGTGCTCCTTCCTCCCACCTGGGTGATTACATCATCAGCTGGGATCTCTGCAAGTGGACGAGGTCTGCCCTAACGCCTTGTCTGGCAGCCTTTGCTTTTCATCTCTTTTAAATAAGCCACATCACGTCTTCTGGCTGCCACACACTGGCTCCTACAGTCCTTGAAGTTCGCAACACTCTGCCCGGGTAGGAAAGGCCCCTCTGTGGCAGAATCTGAAGCTGTTCTGCTAGCGTCTGTTCTCTCCTCCTTGGTGTCCCATATCCCTCGGAAGGTGGTCCATTCATCAAAATCAGTGACCTGACTGTGCCCTTTCGCACTCTGTAAAACCCTCCATTTTCCTTTAAACATGTCAAAGCCAAAGCAAAACCTGGAAGGTAGAAATGGTGTCCTCGTTAACCTAGAATGACCAGTAAATACCCCACAGCCCTGGATTGATGCAGTTGTCCTGCTGCCAAGGTGGGAGCACTGCAGACCCCTCAATCTTCACAAATCCTCTTTAAAAAACATTCAGTCTCATTTTAAATCTCTTAACCCCCAAAGGCAGTGATGGGGACCCGTGCATGATTGATAAAGGGTATTCCAAGAAACCCAGGTCAGCTGAGAGTCTCCTGCTGGCCCCGCCCCCTGAGGGTTAGGCTGCTGCTGCAGCCTCCTAGGGAAGGAGGAGGGAAGCTGCTGGTTGAGGAGATGCTGGAGGCTCTGCCTGCTCTGCCTGCCCTGGATCTGGAAGGTTCGTCCCATGGGAGACATCCTGAATATAGAGTCCTGAGAGACCACCCAGCTCCCAGCTCCCCCTTCCAACTGGGACACCTGCCTGGCTTCTAATCCAGTGGCCGCCGAGCAGCCAGAGTAGCCCTTTCACTGAGCCTTGCTGTACAGAGAGGGGTTGGACCACATCCTACCCTTTTCACCCCAAAGATGCCTTTTATTATTTCTTTTATGGACTCTGTTTTGAAAGATTTTGTCACCCAAAAACTTCAGGTATGAGTGTGGCCAGAGCCGTTCATCACAGACAGAGATGCTCTCTCCATGACGTTCCTTGACATTTGAAAATAGACTGCAAATTCCATTACCTGCTTTGGGGCCCAGATAGGAAGCGGAGCTGTTGTGTGTCAGGATTACCGGGGGTGCCCTGAGGCCTGGGAGCGGGGAAGGCCTGAGAGGTCTCTGAGGGCCCTCCCACCACGTCCCTCTGTGCACAGTGACCCTCCTCCCACAAACTCCACCCCCTCCCCGCCCAGCAGCTCACATCCCACATCCCAGGCACCTCAGCACTCATCACCACCCACATCTACCACCACACAAGGCTGAGTCCACAGCAGGGGCTACATGAGGACGTGCCCGGGCTGCTCCGTCCCACCATGTCTCAGTGGGACACCTGCGATTTGGGCCTGGCTCTCATCACTTTGGACACATAGCATCTTGGTGGGCAGCTGCTGCCACAACCCCTGGCTCCCCAGGAGCTGCACAGAAGCTGGGGAAGCAAAAGCCCTGGAGATAAAAGTGAGGGGCAAGGGCCTCAGAAGTTACGCCCTGGTTTCGAGGGTCACGTCTGAGCCTCTGCTTCAGGCAAAGAGCAGCACGTGAACAAGAACACACTTGAGCAGTCCCAGGACTTTTCACGGAGGTCTGGGGAGGCAATCCTCGGACAAACACTCAGATTCCTGC
>NW_006787051.1:2009777-2042612 GCF_000442215.2 Lipotes vexillifer
GGCCCGGGACAGGTCCCGTCTGAGGCTGCAAGCCTCTCCTGCCCCACAGTGCCACCCAGTAGTAGGAAGCCACTAATGCATCCTCGGGCAAGCAGCCTTATGATTCAGTTCCCCTCTCCGTATAACTCAGTGGGTAAATAGACAGACACTTGAGGAAAATGAGTCTGTCTTCCTGGCTAATCTCAGGGCTCCGTGCCGCGGACTCAACCCAGGTGCACTCTCTGTCGCTCCCTGCTGGCAGCCCGCTGGGAAGGTGCTCTTTCGTGGTCATGGAGAGTCTGCCACAAGGACATCGATAGGAAAATAAAATGCTTCAGGGACACATCGTCATTAAAGCCTGTCCTAGTAAACTCAAACCAGACTGCCCACAAATCCTTGCTAACGGGAACATGACAGGCCCCAGGGATGGGGGCCCTGTGTCCAGAAGACTGGATGGCAGCCACACTTGGAGGCCTGGGTTCATTTTGGATGAGCCAGAATGAAGGGCCAAGACACATGTCATCTGAGGAGGAGTCCAAGAGAAGTGGAGACATTTAGACTAGAGAAGGGTCACAGGGCTATGGGGATACCTTCAATTCCTAAGGGGCCGTTACATGGCAGAAGGAACAGACTTTAAATAGTTCCCAGGGGGCAACTAAGGAGCAGGTGTCAGTTAATATGAAGACTCTTTTAGTACTTGTGTGTTTCCACGGTGGAATTAATCTGCCTTGAGACATAGGGAACCCGTCCATCCCGGGGGGCGTGTCCCCTGAGGCTGCAGGTCGGGATCCCTCCCCTGGGGGAGAGTTGGGCAGAAGAAATAGTGCACATACTCCATGATTCTGCAAATTTGGGCTTCAGGAAAGTATCTGGTCCATCATTTTCTCATTTACTGCTGATGGGAGGCTATCGAACGATGATTTAGCTATTGAGGGTGTTACCTATCACTATCCAGATTCACTTAATCAAGCTATAAGGAGGTTTGGCCACATCTCCTAGGGACACTTCTCCAAATGGCATTCAAGTCATCCCATTCCATTCTCATCCTTGTTTTTGCCAAAGCACAGTCACTGCCCAGTTCTTGAGTAAGGGACACAGGCTGCTGGGCAACAAAGATGGTGCCTTGATGCCTGGGTCTCCCTTGAGCCCTGGGTTCTGTGACCCCTGCCCAGTGTCCAGAAGCCCTTGTGCAAAAACTCACGATTAACTCTGGGTCTCTCTTCACATGCTTTCTCTCCTCTAGGCCACTTTCCCCTCTCTCCATCCACCTTGATCCACTCCAGACCTTAAGTCCATCTCAAGCAGCCATCTCCACTTCGAGGTCTGATGGCATCTCAGCTTAGCCCTCTTCGGTCCACTGCCATCCCTGACTCGGTCTTCCTCAGTGAGTGAAACCACCATCAGTCTGGTTACTGAAGCCAGAAGTCATTCTTGACCCCCTGCCCCCTTTTCTTCACACTTCACATCTACTCATCATTTGATCCCATCAATTCTATCTCCAAAACATATTTCATATCCACCTACTTCTCTCCATCTTCTCTGCCACCATCTTACTCCATGTCCTCTAACCAATCTCCCACCTCTTGCTCCACTTGAGTCATTTGTTACAGAGAAGGCACAGAGATCCTTTAATCAGATGCCATTCCCCAGCTGAAAACTTGTTGATGGTTTTCTGCTGTGTTGAGAATAAACAGGTTCCTTCCCGTGGCCCCTGAAGTCGTGCAGCACCTGGCCTCTGCCTCTCCCTCACCCCCGTTGTTCTGGCCTTTGGACCAAGTCCTAGAACCCAACAAGCTCTTTCCCCTTTCCTCCTGCCTAAAGCATTCTTCCCTTTAGCCTTCAAGCATCCTCAGAATTGCTCTCAGATAAGGTTTCTATTCTGTTATTCTCTATTACATTACTCTTTCCTTTATTGCTCTAATCACAATACACAGCTATTCTACTATTTGTATAGGTCTCAATCATCTTTCCCTCCCTCCTCCAAGACTGCAAGCTCCTTAAGGGCAATGACCTTGACAGTCTTTTACATCATTTTCTGTCCAGTGCCTGTCACAGTGCCCGGCCCATAGTAGATGGTCAATAAACACTTCTTGGATCAAGGACTGAGTCTCTCAATCCAATTCTACTGAGTTCTTTGTGCAACTCCTGGTCCTTCGTGCTGGTGCTGCAGAGTGTGGTGCTGGTCAACATGGAGGAAAAAGGAGACATGGGCAGTGGTCAGACTTCTCTTCCCCCCCTCCCCACACCAGGCAAGCAGAGTGCACTGCGGGCAAGACATCCCTGCTGAGATTGAATACGGGGGTGGGGGACCCAACAACGGTTCATGGTCAGGGACTGTATTAAAAAAAGAGTCAGCTGAAAGTTGCTATAAAATTCAAGTGGCTGAACGACTAAGTTCTCTACTGATGGGAGGAAGGATGTCAAGCTACAACCAGGTAACTGCTTCTGGAGGGAAAACGACTCTTGTAAAAAATTACCCATTTCAATGGGCTTTGCGATCTTTTCCATTAGAAGCCCTTTCTATCAAAGTTCCAAAACAGCAATGAGGATCCTGTGTAAGAACTCCCTCTCTCCTCCGGGGACCAGCCGACGGCAGCAGACTCAGAGATGGGCGGCGGCTGGCAGGTGGCACCACCCTTAGCTGCTGGGCTTCATTCCAGAGCAGATGTTTGCCTCATCCTGTACCACAGAAGGGGTCCGAACCTTCAGAAACAGTTTGTGCTCCCTGAAGCAGGGAGCTGTCCGTGTGACGAGGAAAATCATCACTCCACCTCGCATTATCTTAAAGTGGTAAGTGATGGCAAATGCTAGAGATACTGGAGAAGGGCGAGGTGGAGAAATGGTCCAGCAGCTGACTTGTGAACTCCATATTTTCACAGCTACACACAATACCCGATGAAGAAATATGGGAAATCAAAACATTTATAGTGATTCTTAACCCCCACTGCCCTGCGATGGGAATTACAGCACTTGGCGCCTGGTAAGCATCAATCTATCATGTTTGCACAGACAGGGCGGCTTGCGTGAATTCCTGAGGAGGCAATGGAGCCCCTTTTCTTTCTTCTGTCAAAAACATATTCAAAGGCTTCTAAAGACTGTTCCTGACAATGACCTGTTAGAGCATTTAGAACTTATTTGTATTATGCAAAGTCCTGCAGAATGCAGCTCTCCCTGGGTGTGGTTGGGTCTTACTCAAATTTATTAGCATGCAAAATAATCCTACTCTGTTCCGAAACCTCACGGCCCAAACTTCACAAAATTACCTCGACTTTTGCTGGAAGACAAAAGTCTTCCAGCAAAAGTGGTTCATGAACCACCTGGCCTTGAAGTGGTTCATGAACCACTTGGCCTTCTGGAACTCTGAGATTGAACTTTACAGCAGTCTCAGGCCTGAACTACAAATGCCTGGAGACACACTTGAGCCTGCTGCCTACGTTCAAATCTTGGTTCTGCTACTTCTTAGCTGTGTGACCTTGGACAAATTTCTCAACCTCTCTGTGCCTTAATTTATTCCTCTTTAGAGATAAAAGAACCAACTTCAGGCTATTATAAGGATTAGAAGAATACATGTAAAGGGCTCAGGATGGTGTCTGGCATGTGGCAAGTGCTCTGTAGATGTTGCTGCTATTATTACATTATGACCCTGAAGAGGGGTTTTAGTTAAGAGACAGTGATTGCTTCCACTAATACAGCTCAAAGTCCAGCTAACAAGGGGACTCTGATCTCTAGTAAACTCAGTGTGAACCAGTGCCTGGACCAGGAAATACTGGCTGCTGCCTTGCCCCTGGTCAGACTGGAAATGCTGACCCCTGGGACGGTACAGTTGCCCCGGGGATGGAGACAGCTTTCTGTGCTGATGAGAAGAGTCTCTCCTAAGCAACAGGGTGATGTCAGGATCTTGTCTGCAGACCCCGCCGTGGGTGAGAGGGTCAAAGCTGTCTCAGTCCCCCAAGGACAGGGAGATTTATGTAACCTCTGTATCAATGCCAAGGATATGTCTGGTCTGGAGATGCTGCAGAGTCCACTTAGGAGAAGTTCATACTGGGGGGAGGGGTCCGCACTGCATCTGTGGGTCTGTCCTTTGTGCCAGGCCAGGAACCACTGCATGTTTTGCGGAGAAGGTCCTCTGAGGTCTTCACCCTGAGTTCACTGGGTCCCTCAAAGATGTCTGGGGTGGCACCAGGCAACCAAGAGGGGAAGGCTCTAAGAGAGCCAGTGGTGACACTGCCATAGCCCTATTAATCTTCCCAGTGTTCCACTGTCCCTTGTGTGTTGCTGCTTCAAGCGAGGCCACTGGGGCAGTGGTGGGAATCCGCATGGCTCCGGCTGAGGGCTGCTCCGGATAATTTAGGGAACAGAGAGAGCTGATTATACCAGCAACTGAGGAAGGCAGCCACAAAAAAGCAAGACAGACACTGCATATGGTCTTCCTTTGAAGAACAAAAGCAAAGAAAATTGGCACACCCCTGAGAATGAAGTGATAACCATGTACTGAGCAGAAATCACAAGCCTGAGCCTGCTCACTCAGGAAAGTACAGGATCCTGAAGAATAAAACTGAACTATGTGAGACCTCTGAATAGTGAAAATTTTTACTTTAAAATGCTTTGTAAAGTGATGTTAGCACTTGTAGAGAAGAAACAAATGCACAGCCCAGGGAGACGTCTTGTCTTCAGGCTGCCTGTGCTTGCCCTGGAAGCCTCTGCCAAGCCCTGAGTCCACAGGCCAGGAGACGGCGGGGGTAGCTCCCGTCCCAGCCTGTAGGTCCTCTTGGCTGTTACAAGTCAAGTGTGGCTTTCTTTTAGGCTCCCAGAGGCCATGGTTGGAATTTAAGACCTAAATTTCAGCCTTCTGGGTCCACACAATCTCAGATCCACCTGGGCAATGCTAGATTTATCTCACTGGGTCTAGGTTCCAACCTCAGGAATATCTCCCCTGTCACCCCCTCGCTCAAGCCCCAGGGACCACCCAAGGGCATCAGTTTGTTTCAGGAAGAACCCATTTATGCTCTCTGCCCTTCACTTTACTGTCATTTGGTAGGAGACTGGCAACCATAGACAAAGCTGCCCCAGGTCAAAACAATGCAGAACTGACAAGGGTCTGGATCACGTTGGGTGTCAGGAGGAGACAGATGGTACTCACTCAAACGGGGTAGTTGGGAATCTAACAAGGAGGCTATTTGTAAAGGTACCAGAGAGTTTAGGGAAACCCATGAAGGAAGACACAGTCCCCAGGGCAATAGCCCTGGTCTTAGCCTGAAAGGGCGGGGAACACAGCTGTGAGGGAGCGCTGCCGGCAGGAGCTGAGGTCTATAGAAAGAGAATGCAGTGACTTCCCAGTGGCCCAGCACTGGGAGAATCAAGGCCTAGACCTCTCCCCTCCCTGAGTGCCTGTTGGTGTCCCCCGCTGACAGAAGCCCAGCGAAGCCAGAGGCCAAGGGAGCCTGTTAATTCACTCCTGAAAGATCACTTCTCTGAGTGGAGAGGGCAGAGCAGGGCAGAGTGGTTCTGGAGGGGCAGATGGAAAATATCCAGCCCAGGGTCATTTCCCAGAGGCCACAGCTTCTTGGTCTCCAGCCAAGTGCAGCCATTATGGAACACAACTTCCCTGGCCAATTTCAAAGCTCTGCTTACTGCTGGGAATGCATGTTTGAACAAAGCCTTTATTCTCTATTCCAACAGCAGGGCTGGAATTTAAAAAGCTTCATTTTCAAGACTGGCTGCTTTCAATCTTTCTAACCTGGAACTTACATTTTGGAGTCAAATAGAATTATTTAAACAAAGCATTTCAGTGATAAGCACAAAGCGTTTTGAATTTTTTCTCCTTTCCCCTCCCTACGCCGCATAACATTCCTACTCAAAATGTCAGGACTATTCTGTGGCCACCTCTTACAGCCGGCCTCTCTCAGCTTCCACTTCCCCAGGTCTTTGTTCTTCAGCCTGTGTCCTCACCCAGGTGTGCTGTTGTCCAGGCCACGAGAGGCCAGTCCTAATGCAGACTGGCCTAGGACAGGGACCTCTTTAATTACCCCAGGAGCACTTTCGTCCTCTGACTCCTGCTTCTGGGTTTGGCAGAACCATGTGCTGTTATCCAACCAGTCTTCCTATTAATTATACTTTGTTCTCTTTTTGCTCCCCTGACCCCAACCCATTTTCCGGTCTTCTGTGATTTAAGTCCGTCTCTGACATCCTCTTTTTCTCCTCAGCTGAACTTCTCCCCAGCCCCCGGCTGGCATTTACCTTTTATCATATTCCTACTGCCTTGACCTGTCTGTTACTCAAGTCAGAGTGTTGATTGGCATTTGCATTCCTTGGAAATAACACCTGCTCTGCACTGTCCTGGGCAGACTGTGTCCCTGTGGGTCATAATGAAGCCCAGCCCTCCATGCCGTGGTGCACAGGAGGTGTCAGAGTGATTATCAGTGCCTTGGAGTGGGCCTATCAGTCACTAAAAACACATCTGAAACAGAAGAGTAACTATTTTCACAGCCATGAGAGTAAATGGAGAAAGCAAGGCCACAGATCCCCAGACAGTAAAGAGGTACACAGCTGGAAAACAAAGCTCAGATATGGCCTGGCCCAAGTGTGTTCCATACAAATAAATAACAAATAGAAATAATACGAAAATTCTCTTTAGAAAGAGTGAGCTAAGTCCCGGTCAAAATGATTCTATGTAAATCAAGTGAAGGTCTGCACGGAGGACAGCTAATAGAACGCATTTTCTGGTAGATGGAGAGCTGGCCTGGCCTGGTGCTGGGGTGGGAAAAGGTACAGATGTACTAAAAGGTTATAAAATGACTTCACCTTTCACTTAGTGCTTAGTTCTGGACCTTTGCTCAAGTTTACTGAGCAGAATCACTAATTTAAGACTGAAGAGAATGGTACAGATGAACCGGTTTGCAAGGCAGAAATAGACACAGATGTAGAGAACAAACGTATGGACACCAAGGGGGGAAAGTGGGGGGTGTGATGAACTGGGAGATTGGGATTGACATATACACACTAATATGTGTAAAAGAGATAACTAATGAGAACCTGCTGTACAGCACAGGGAACTCTACTTTGCTGTACAGTAGAAACTAACACAACATTGTAAAACAACTATACCCCAATTTAAAAAAACAAAAAGACTGAAGAGAAATGTGGATAGAAATTCGGGTACTATTCAATTTAACAAGAGTTCTCCAATACATGATACAGAAGAAGGTATCACCATGAAAGTAAGAGCGATTTTGAACACAGGAACTATCCCATTTTCGGGCCCAGGGGAAGGACAGAATCCAAGCCACTATCTCTGTTGGCTTTTCTGCCGGGAGACCAGTCACCTCACCTCTGCCTCTGGGAGCACCTCTGGGAAACGTAAATCTCCACTCAGCTGAGACTGGCTTCTCTGCAGGTGAACAGAATACGCTCCTCAAAGATGGCTCACTAATCCCGGAGAGATGGTTTACGGGCTCCTGGCAGGATTGGAAGTAACAGTCAGGAAGGAGAAAGACCTTGAAGAGGCTTCAACTCCAGTTTTAAAGTAAAGCTGGCAGATTCCCCCGGGGAAGCACGTTGAAGGCACTGAGAAAATACTGGCCAAACTACTCAGCCAGGGGCAACATACGTCAGTGTTATCTCTGACCTATTTGGAGGCTGGACGGTGTCTTCCAAATTTATCACTAGAAGCACGTCTACTACCTTCAGCCACTGAGGGGATTTATGTGCAACTAGTACCTGCTAGCTGGCCAGGTGTGGGGCATTTTGGAGGCCTAAGTGACAATCCCACGAGGAGCTGGAACGAACCTAGGTTACTACTTTATAAAGGCAAAAGCAGATGCAGATTTCTTCCTCAGAGTTTGTCTGTGAGGCCGAGGGAAGCATCTCTTCACCCAGTGTGACCTAGAATGACAAAACTATTTGTCCAGCTGCAAAGGAGAGACCTATAATACTAAGAGGAATGATGTACCTTCCCCTGTGTCCAGCCTCAAGACCATCCCCAAAGATGTGTGCCTACCTTTGCAGCAGCAGGCCAAGCTCAAAATTTGCTTTTTAGGGGCTTAGAGGACCTGATTATAGTCACCTCTTGTTCACGTAAAAATTAACGTGCGTGGGTAACATCTGGTTCTTTATTGATTCAATCGATACATTGGGAATTTAGCAGCATGTTCAAAATCTATTTTTCTACATTTAAAATAAGCTGTCTTAAACAATCTACAGCAACCTAAAATCACAAGAACACACGTGAATGGCTGAAGCACTTCTGCTGTTACACTTATAGACAAGTTTATTAGTAATTTCCTAACAAACCTTCTAGTGCAAAGTGCACATAATCATTTGGAACCTCCGTTACCCTATCTGGCTCTCAGTTTCCCCTATAAATAATTGTGCCTAAATGTAAGAATCTGAAGTACAACTGGGCAAGTGTGCCCACAGCCTTGCTTTGAGGGCAGCCACTCCTCTGAACAACTCTCGAAAACACCTTGGGTTGATTTCAGCTGCACAAGCCATCAAGCCTGTTGCTGGCTGTCCTTTAACCCCACTTTGGAGTTGACTGCTTCAATTTTAAAACTGGTGCAAACACCTGGCAGGGCTCAGAGCAGCTGAAACGCTGAAAGCTCGGCATACTATTGGCCTTTTCCCCTCCTAAACCCTCATTGCACTAGAAAGAACAGCTCTGTTTCTGTACTGTTCAGCATTGTTAGAGTTTCTTTTTGGTTCTAGGCAGGGCAATGGATTTAGCAGTGCCTTTGGTTGCTGTTCCTTGCCCTGAAGTCGTGGGGGGTTTCTCTATTTCTCCCTTGAGTTTAACTGAAGGGAGTCTGCTAGATATGTAACTTGAGTAACTCATGTCCAAGTCATCCATGTTTTCCTTCTTACTGGGCACAGAAGTCTCTTCATAAGCAGTGGGCTAGAAAAAAAAAAAAAAAAAAAAGCCTGGATTAATTTTGCAGACACAAAGCAATCCACATCAATTCAAAGAAGCAAGGGGCTACAAAGTTGTCTAGGATGTGCAAGTTGGAGCTCTCTTCGGATGTGAGATATAAACTAATCACATTGTGAAACTGTTATTGAATGCCAAAGAAAGCTCCTTTAGCATCTTCAAGAAAACTGAATTGTTTAGTGTCTGGGGTAGAGCAAACCACAGGCACAACTTCAAATCCACTGCCCTGCAAAATGAAAGTAAATACCTGGTACCATTCACACAGGCAAGTCCATCTGGACATAGTTGTAATCATTCATCTTTATGGATTTCTAGATGAGCTTTGACATTTGTATGGATTCCCTGACAAGCACATCATGATTATTCTTTCTAGCCTGGGTATAAAGTTGCTGCATGTGGCCCACTCCTCACATGCTCACCATTCTCTGCATTGATTCCAGGGACTGGCTTCTAACCCCAGTCACACCACTTGGGCAGGTCTGAAGACCTTCTGTAGTCTTGATGCCTCACTGTTAAATGAGGAAAATGGTATTTGCACATTTACTACATGGGCTTATTATGAGAATGAACTAAGGTGGTGGCCACGAAAGTACTCTGTGAGCTTTAAAGCGCGAAACAAGTAGAAGGAATTTTAACAGGCAATTGTGTTTTCTCAGGTCACTGCACCCCACAGTAGAGGAAACGGTTTCTAATCCTGCTGTTGTGAGGGAAGCAGAGTCCATTTTGACCTTAGACCCATTTTAGAAATGCTCACTTCCCATTAAATGAAGCTGGGCATAGAGTTCTAAAACAGCAGAGAACGTCTCAGGAGACCAGCACAAGCAGGATGGGGGATGAGACATGGAGCTATAGATGCAGCGAGTTCTCATTTACACAGAATGAGCTGGGAAAGGGCTCGTAAGTTTAATACTCTGGTTAACTGAAAGCATCCACATGAGTTAATAATCAGGTTAACAATTTTCAAAGAATGTGAAAAGATTACATGTAACACAAAACAAATAAACCTGGTGTGTGTGTGTTGTTTTTTGATCACTCTTGTGATACAAGTGACCATGTTTTATACACAGTAGCAGTACATATTTGTCCAATGAATAAATGAACTCCCAGGGCTGCAGCAAAACCTCAGGTCATTTATGGATTTTTGGTACTTATATTTCGAGAAAAGAGAAAATTTACCAGATGTTTGCTTACTGCAGACAGTCCTTAAATATGTGCCTCTTCAAACTATCATTCTCGTATGACCTTATAACAGTATATGCTAATTCTTGAGCTGGTAATTTTGCACATTGAAAAATTAATTTGTATAAATTTGGAAATGTAAAAAGGTCCTTTTCTGTATAGATTCATTATCTCAGGAAAATTTCTGGGTTGCCTCTCTGTGTATTCTTTCAAGAAACAGAAAACAAAATGTATTAGCCTTCAGTAATACAGGTTGTGTCTTCTCCTTGAAAACTCCTTACGTTTAGCAACAGGGTGAGAGTACAACACCCCTGATGTTCCAGTGTCTAGCTAAAGACAAGCTGCTTTGTTCAGTACACAACTGGTCCCTAGCTTGGACATTTCAATTCATAAAAATTTAAGTCACTTGACATACAAATCCTTTTAAAAGGTGAATCTAAGTTTAACCTTCTCTCTTTTGACATTTGCACCTCTTGAGTTATCACCTGAGTAGTTGAGGAAATGGTTTTCATCATGTCCACTACAACAAATAATCTATAGAATAGGAATAGACACTCAGTCATTTTCTTTTTAACGTGTTCATATTCATATCTGGTTTAACATTTCCATTCTTCACTGTTCCATTTGCTAATTAATGTACTTGAGTCATTAAAGTAGACTCAGAAGTTGAAGTCACTGGGAAGAAATACTCCGAAAGTCTCTATGGGCAGGATTAGTGATATAGATATTGTCTTCTTTTTTTCAAAAACACTAAAGGCTCTGATTTCTTCCTGGATAAGATATCTTAAGATAAGTTGCAGAATCTTCTGGCAAAGTGGAAGGAAAAAGGAAACTAAACTAAACTGTTTGGTTGCTTCAGTGTAGGAACATATTTCTCAGTTTCATTCTAGAGCAAGACGAGAAAATGATGTTACTCAGCCACATTTATCTGTTTTATTTACTTATATACAATTTTTAAGTGAATCAGTTTTTAAATAGGTAGTACATCCCCATGATTTAATATTTACAGTGTTCAAAATCTCCTCCTTGCCCCCTAGTTAACTCAGCTCTGCTTCCCATCCAAGACAACAAATACCATCAGTTTACAGTGCACATTTCTGAAGAGATTTTATGTAACTTCAAGCAAATATTAGGTGGAACCAAATGGAAGTCGTCATCATTTTTGCAGGTCAAAACAGCCTAATAATGGCAATTTCATATGGTTCAATCTAATCCATATATTGACGCACTTTACTCTCACTTCTTTACACAAATGATAGCCCACTGTAAACACTCTTTTACACCTTGATTTTTTTTTTTTTTTTTTTTGCGGTACGCGGGCCTCTCACTGTTGCGGCCTCTCCCGTTGCGGAGCACAGGCTCCGGACGCGCAGGCTCAGCGGCCATGGCCCACGGGCCCAGCCGCCCCGCGGCATGTGGGATCTTCCCGGACCAGGGCACGAACCCGTGTTCCCTGCGTCGGCAGGCGGACTCTCAACCACTGTGCCACCAGGGAAGCCCCCTTGATCTTTTTAAACTAACAATTATCTTGAACATCATTCCATGTCAATACATAAAAGAGTTCTCATTCTTCTTTCAGCTATGCAGTGTTCTCTTGTTTGAATGTACCATAATTTATGTAGCCAGTTCCTTGATAATGGACATTCAGGTTGTTTCCAATCTTAACTAGTAAAAATAATGCTGCTGTGAATAACCTTGTACTTGTGTCATGGTGTACATGTGTAAATATATCTACAGGATATACATTTTAGAAGTAGAACTTCTGACTTAAAAGTTGTATGGATTTGTGATTTTGAAAGACATCACCGTATTGCCTTCTACTGCAGTTGTACCAACTTATACTCTTACCAGCAACATTATGAGTACATATTTTCTTATTTCTTTTTCAGTTTGGTATTTAATACATATTAAAACTAATATAGTCAACCACTTTTTTGTTATTATGAATCTATTTTTTTAATTGAAGTATAATTTACAATGTGTTACTTTCACGTGTACAGCAAAGTGATTCAGTTATACATATATTCTTTTTCAGATTCTTTTCCATTATAGGTTATTACAAGATATGAGTATGGTTCCTTGTGCTATACAGTAGGTCCTTGTTGTTTACCTATTTTATACATAGTAGCATGTATATGTTAATCCAAAACTCCTAATTTGTCTCTCCCCCTGCTCCGAGTATCCCCTTTGGTAACCCTAAGTTTGTTTTCTATGCCTGTGAGTCTATTTCTGCTTTGTAAATAAGTTCACTTGTATCATTTTTTTAGATTCCACATGTAAGTGATATTACATATTTACCTTTCTCTGTCTGCCTTACTTCACTTAATATGATAATCTCTAGGTCCATCCATGTTGCTGCAAATGGCATTATTTCATTCTTTTTTATGGCTGAGTAATATTCCAGTGTGTGTGTGTGTGTGTGTGTGTGTACCACATCTTGTTTATCCATTCATCTGTTGATGGACATTTAGGTTGCTTGCACATCTTGGCTATTTTAAATAGTGCTGCTATGAACATATGGGGTGCATGCATCTCTTCGAATTATGGTTTTCTCTGGATATATGCCCAGCAGTGGGATTGCTGGATCATATGATAGCTCTATTTTTAGTTTTTTAAGGAACCTCCATACTGTTCTCCATAATGGCTGCACCAATTTACATTCCCACAGTGTGGGAGGTTCCATTTTATCCACACCCTCTCCAGCATTTATTATTTGTACACTTTTTAATGATGGCCATTCTGACTGGTATGAGGTGATATCTCATTGTAGTTTTGATTTGCATTTCTCTAATAATTATTAGTGATACTGAGTATCTTTTCATGTGTCTTTGGCCATCTATATGTCTTCTTTGGAGAAATGTCTATTTAGGTCTTCTGCCCATTTTTTGATTGGGTTCTTTGGGAGTTTTTTTGTATTAAGCTGTACGAGCTGTTTGTATATTTTGGAAATTAATCCCCTGTTGGTAGCATTGTTTGCAAATATTTTTAGTCAACCATATTTTAATTGAGGTTCAAAATCAGCCTAAAACTGGCTACATGGAAACAAATCACAATGTTCGTTCCTTAACTCCCTGGTAACATCAATGCAAGCCTATTTACCTAAATGCAAATATTTATTGCAAATGCTTAAAAGCTTGTGTATATGTGTGTACCTTGTAAAATATTATGTGTGTATGTACTTTACCATTTCTCTTTGCTAATTTGCAATTTCAATAAGTTTAGGGTGCCATTATTTAGGAATCAGAATCCTAAGAGCTTTCCTAAAAACTGAGTCTCCCTTCTTAAATATCCCCTCACTAAAACCGTTCTCTGATGCTAATAAAACATGGATGAAGGCTGGCCCACATGATGCCCTTCAGGCCAAGTTACAGCTTTCTTCACCAAGAGCCAAGCCTCTCATCTCCTTGGAATATAAACAGCCAAGGCGAATTCCAACTTCCAGGCTTTTCTCTAGGATTTTTAAAAGGATTTCTTCTGTAAGTTATAGGTTACCTAAATTTTAAGTTTCTATTTTTCTTCTCTCATAGTTGATGGGATTCTTCAGGGATCTATGCTGTGACTGATGCAATTTTACAGTTTTGTAAGAAATGGAAAGTGAAATTTCCAGAGAAATGGAAAGTGAAATTGCCAAGGCTACAGAAGTTACTAAGATCTTCCAGGTAATGAAAGGCGTATAGAAGGTGATGAGCTCCCGTAAGATTGTACAAAGCGGGAGAAAGATGAGAGAGGAATTTCAATATTCAGTTCTAGGGGGAAAGGGTCTATCTAAATGATCATTATCAGACTGTTGGTCATAATTATCAGTCCAAAAGAGGATCTAAAAAGCACTGTTGACTGTTTTCCAAGAGAGGATTTAAAAATCCTTGTAAACTGTTCTCTAAAGATACTGTTGTAATATACCATTTCACAGTGACCAAGAGAACCTGGCTATCATCAGAAAGCATCTTAGAAATCAAAGAAAAAAAATTCTTCTATCCTTATTTATCATGAAGAATTCATATCTGAAATACTTGCAACCAGTCTGAATAGATATAAAGGGACCAGAGAAGGTTTACAGACAGGCTACTGATATGCTAATGGGTGGAGGTTCTTTATGAGAGAGTTCTTCAACCTAAAAATATAAAGAATAAGAGGATACACACACACACACACACACACACACACACACACACACACATATATATAATCACAATTTTAAAATGCAGAAGGGTAAGATTTCAGCACTGTGAAGCTAGACAGCATCTCTGAGTGCTGCAGTCAGGATGGTTACACCAGGGGCTCCCCCAAGCAGCATTTCAGTTGTTTCTCATCTTTGACAGACTCTTACCATGTGGGACTGCTGAAGAAGAGTCATTCCTACTAGAGGCACAACGATAGAAAAGATGACCTTACAAGGTGCCCTCTGGTTCCATCTTTTTGTAGTTCAGCACCCTGGGCCTGATTTCTCCAGATGATATTATTAATCTTGAAAGGGGGGTTCCATGTGTGCAAGGGGAGATATATAACCAGAAAAAATGGGCTAAATACACATATTTCATTATTCACTGGCATAACTTTAACTTGATGAACTCATCTGGTGATAATGGATGCAAAACCTGTGAGCTCTAGGCATATCCCTGCAAGTTAATACCAGTGCACAATTACTAGAAACTGTTACCACTTCTCTAAATTTTGAGTAAAATACATGCTATTTAAGTCAAGTGGTTTATCACCATAGCAACCATTTCTAGAGTCACACATTCAAATTATAGGCCTGCACAAGGTCCAAGTGACAGAATATTCAGATATAAGTTTTCAGCTATAGTTTTACTTGCAATGGTCACCCACTTTCTTTCACATTACTGTGGTTTTCGGAAGGAAGAGGAAGGGGGGAAAAAAAGCAAAGGGAAGAAGAGAAATTGACTTCCAAACATAGATTTCTTATATAAGCCTACCCACATAAAGAGCAGGGACTTCTATGGCGTTAATGAAAACAAAATCTAACTTGTAAATTAGAGAAAGATATAAATATCTCTCTTTTCTTTTAAATTAAAGTATAATTTACATACAGTAGAATGTGAACATCTCAAAAGTATAGTTTGATGAGTTTTGATAATGCATAGAGCTATATAACCAACACCCCAATCAAGAAACAGAACAATTCCCCAAGAAGTTCCCTCATGCCACATCCCAGTCAACTCCCTCCCATCCTGGGGCTATAAGTGTTCTGACATTTTTCAACATAAATTACTTTTGTTTTTTCTAAAACTTCATATAAACAAAATAATACACAGTATGTACTCTTTTGTGCCTTGTTTCTTTTGCTTAACATGCTTTTTTTTTGTTTCGTTTTGTTTTGTTTTTTGCGGTACGCGGGCCTCTCACTGTTGTGGCCTCTCCCGTTGCAGAGCACAGGCTCTGGACGCGTAGGCTCAGCGGCCACGGCTCATGGGCTTAGCCGCTCCGCGGCATGTGGGATCTTCCCGGACCGGGGCACAAACCCGTGTCCCCTGCATTGGCAGGCGGACTCTCAACCACTGCGCCACCAGGAAAGCCCCAACATGCTTTTTTTAATTGAAATTTTTATTGAGATAGTTATAGATTCTCATAGTATTATACCATTTTTGAAATTCATCTGTGTATTAGTAGTTCATTCCTTTTTATTGTCAAGCAGTATTCCATTGTATGAATATGTCACAATTTGTTTACCTATTCTATTAATGAATATTTGGGCTGTTCCCAGTTTGGGGCTCTTTTTTTATATAAAGCTGCTATAAACATATTCTACTAATCCTTTCTTGAACTTACATTTGGGATTGCTGGGTAAATGGTAAGTAAATGCTTAACTTTATAAGTAACTGCCCAACTGTATTCCAAAAGGACTGCACCATTTTGTATTCCCACCAGCAATGTAGGAAAATTCCAGTTGCTCCAATATTTGCTAAAATTTCGAGTTGTCAGTCCTTTAAAATTTGGGGCATTCTAGAAAGAGGGTAGTGATATGTCATTGTAACTTTTCCTGATATAATTTGCATTTTCCTGATAACTAATGATGTTGCACTTTTTGTCACATGCTTATTGACTACTTATATATCTTTCTATCTGAAGTGTCTGTTCAAGTCTTATGGCCATTTAAAAAAATGAGTTGTCTTTTTATTATTGAGTTGTAGGAATTTTCTTTATATTATGGATACAAGTCCTTTGTCAGATATGTTTACTGCAAATATTTTTTCCCTGTCTGTGGCTTGCCTATTTTTTTTTAATATGCTTTAGATGAGCTAATACGTTTACTTTTGCTGAAGTCTATTTTATCCATTTTTAAAGGGCTTTCTGTGTTTTAAGAAATCTTTGACTACTCTCTGGTTAGAAGATATTATCCTATGTTTTCTCATAAGAGCTTTATAGTTTAGCTTTTAAACTAATTTCTTTATACAGTGTAAGCTGGGGGGGGGTCAAAGTTATTATTTTCCCATATAGATGTACTATTATTCTAGCACCATTTATTGAAAAAACTATCCTTTCTCCATTGAATGGCTTTGAAATATCTGTAAAAAATCAATTGACCTCACAAGTGTAGGTCTCTTTCTAGACTCGATTTTGTTTCATTGATCTATTTATCTACTCTTAAACCAATATCACACTGTATTGATTACTGAAGCTACACAGTAAATGTTGAAATCAGATCATATAAGTTCTCCAACTTTGTTCTTTTCATGTTATTTCAGCTGTTCTAGGTCTTACATATTCCCAAATAAATTTTAGAATCAACTTGTCAATTTCTATCAGAAAAGCAAAAGCCCTAGATTTCACTTGGGGTTGCTTTAAAGTTATAAATCAGTTTGGGGAGACATTTTAATAGTATCAAATCTTCCAATCCATGAACATGGTATATCTCTCCATATATGTCAGCCTTCTTCAATTTCACTCAGCAAAATGGTGTGGGGGTTGGTATATATATTTCACATATATTTTGTTGGATCTATCACTAATATTTTATGTTTTACAATAATATGTTAAATGGTTTAAAAAGCTTTTGTTTTCCAGTTGTTCAGTGCTAGTATATAAAAATACAATTCATTGTTTTGTATACAAATCTTGCATCTTGCACTTTAAGTTCAATTTCTGAAGATTCCTGGGGATTTTCTATGTACACAACCATGGCATTTGCAGGTAGCCACAGTTTTATTCTTCCTTTCCAATCTATATAATTTTATTTCTTTTACTTGCCTTGTTTTATTGGCTAAGACCTGTAGTACAATGTTAAAAAGAAGTAGAAAGGACATCCTTGTCTATCTCCTATCTTCAGTGGAAAAGTGTTCAATATTTCACCATTAAGAATTATATTAGCTTTAGAGGGGTTTTCTTTTCTTTTCTTTTGGTAAAAATCCCTTAGTATTTAAAAGAAAGTTCCCATCTGTCCCTAATCTGCTGAGGGTTTTTCTCATGCTTGAGTGTTGAATTTTATCAAGTGCTTTTTTCAAAATTATTGAGATAACTATATGGCTTTTCTCCTTTACTTATTAATATGGTGAATTACATTGATGGATTTTTGGATGTTAATCCAAACTTACATTCCTGGAATATACTATACACTTGATCATAATCTTATGCCTTCCTTATAAATGAGTTGGAAAACAGTCTCAAGAGTTTGTGTCATAAGCTTTCTCCTCTTTCCTTCTTAAATATTTGGAAGAACTAACCAGTGAAATCATTTGAGACTGGAGTTTTCTACACCAGCAAGTTCTTAATTACAAATTCAGTTTTTAAAAAATAAGAATAGAACTATTTAAATTTTCTATTTTTGTGTATCTGTTTTGGTGTATTTTAAAGGAATTTGACCATTTCATATAAGTTTTCCAATGTATTAGCATTAAATGATTCATAATATGTTCTTTTTAAAATTATTTCCTTCCTACTATTTTTGTTAGGAGGGTGCTTAATTTGATGTTCCTTTTCTAGCTTATTGAGATGAAAGCTTAGTTCTTATCATTATTGCTACTGTTTTAAACAGTCAACATTATTTTATATTAACTCACACATTTACTCTTGCCAATGACCTTCATATTTTCCTACAGTTACTTTCATCTGGGATCATTTTCTTTCACCTTGAAACTTTTCTTTTAGTATTTCTTATAGTAAGATAGGCTGGTAAAAATTCTCTTGTCTTTTACATATTTGAAAACCTTTTTATTTTTATCTTTGAAGGAAATTATCACCAGATACAGAATTCCAAGTTGGCAGGTTTTTTGTTTTGTATTGTTTTCCGTTTAGCAGTTTAACAACATAATTCCTTTGTCTTCTGGCTTCCATTATTTCTGTTGGGCTGTCAAAAGTTGCTCCTTTGATGGCAACGTGCCCCCACCCTCTACCCCAGATGCTTTCACAATTCTCTCTCTCTGATCTAAAGAACTAAAGGATGGAATTCAAAGCAACCACAGACACCAAAGAATAGTGAGGGAATTCCTTAAAGGAGATAGCCAGAAAGGGGGAATCCTAAATTCTGCTCAGCTAAAGGTAAATGAACCAACCTAAGATTTGAACTGCTGGCTAAGAGGCAATTTTCAGTTTTTATCCAATCAACTAATTGCCTGCTAAAACAGAAAGGTCAACACTTTTTGGAGGAACATAGTCAAATCAAGAGCCGGTGCAACACAACATTCCCAATGTCTAGGATACAATCCAAAATTCCTCAAATTCCTCAACAGAAAAAACAATCAATAGAGACAGACCCTGAGATGACCCAGATATTGGAATTAGCAAACAAAGATTTTAAAGCAGTTATCATCACTATTATCAATGATGTAAAGTGAAAATTTATTTGGTGAATAAAGCAGCTCTCCATAAAGAAATAAAAATAATAAAAAAGAACCAAATGAAAATTTTAGGATAAAATATAATATCTGAAATTAAATATTCACCAGATAGGTTTAACAGGAACATGGAGACAACAGAGCAAAGAGTAAAACTGAAGACAGATCAATAGAATGTATCCAATTTAAAGAACAGATTGAAAAAAGTCAATACAGCCTCAGGGACTTATTCAACAATATCAAATGGTCTAAGATACGAGTAATTAAGAGTCTCAGAAAAAAATAAGGAAAAAGTAATCACAAGATTTCCCAAACTTAGCAAAAGACAGAAATACAGATTCAAGAAGTTCAGCAAATCCCAAGCAAGATAAATGTGAAGTACATTCCTAGCAATATGATTGTCAAACTGCTGAAAACCAAAGATAAAGAGAGAATCTCGAAAACATTCAGAGAAAAGTGACACATTACATATACGAGAAGAACATTTCAAATGACCAGTGACCTCTTATCAGAGAATCTGGATTCCAGAAGGCAGAAGAATAACATCTTTAAAGTGTGGGCCAAAATTACCTGTCAAACCAGAACTCTGTAAACAGTGAAAACGTCCTTCAAAAATTAAGACAAAATAAAGACATTTTGAGATAAAAGAAAACTGAGCGAATTCATCACTAGCAGACATGCAACACAAGAAATGCAAAGGAAGTTCATCAGGCTGAAGGGGGATGATACTAAATGGAAGCTTAGATTTTCAGAAAGGAAAGAAGAGCATCAGAAATGGTAAATATCTGGGTAAATATAAAAGACAATTTTCCTTTTAATGTCTTAGAAATACAACTATTTAGGGCAAAAATTAAAACATTGTTTTGTAGGGTTTATAATTACATAGATGTAATACATGTGACAATTATAGCATAAAGGCAGGATAAGAGATGAGTGGAACCAAATTAATACATTTGAAATTGAAGCAATATTTTTTATAACCCAACCCAATGGGTTGGTTCTCCACAGGGAAAATATACATAGCATATACTATAAGCTATAATCTCTAAGGGGAGCTGAGCAGAAGCCAGGCTTGGGAGAGCAGGGAAATGATTTGAAAGGATTCACTAATATATCCCTTCAACCATGGACGTCTGGCTAAACCCATGGTGAAACCTAAGCCTTACACAGGAGATTCTACTGGGAATAGAAGTACAGACAAAAGCCTTATTGTTTACGGAAGCCTATGAATCCAAACTAACAACTGGAATTGCCAATAGCATTAGATCAAACAACAACAGGTCAAAATTCATGTTAGCACAATGAATAACTAGTACCTGTATTAGTCAGCTATTGCTGTAGCTATGCTACAGTGTTTGGGAGGTCCCCAGGTTCCATTATTCACTAGGAGGACTCACAGAACTCAGCATATAGTTGTACTCATTGCTATGATTTATTATAGTGAAAGGATGCAGAGCACAATTAGCAAAGTGAAAAGACACTTGAGGAGAAGTCCAGTGGAAACCACGTTTAAGCTTCTAAGAGTCCTCTCCCAGGAGTCACATAGGATGCACTTTAATTACCCCAGCAACAAGTTATGACAACACATGTGAAATGTTGTCAACCCGGGAAGCTCGAAGAGACTCAGCACCCACAGCTTTTATTGGGAGCTGGTCATGTAGGCAACCTCTGCCTAGCACCTAGCAAAATCCCAGACTCCCAGAAGGAAAGCAGGTGTTCAGCATAAACCATATTGTTTGCACAGTTTAGGCACAATTAATCGTTCTTATCAGTTAATGGTAGCCACTGTTCCAAAATCTAAGTTCCCAAAAGCCAGCCAAGGGCCAACCTGGCAAGCAGGCCTTTTCAAGGATAGCAGTTTAGGCCTGCTATGTTAACTCTTTTCTGTACAACTACCTAACAAAGAACTGTAAGAGTCTCAGTATGTTATAACAATAAACATTAATTTTTGCTTGGTGGTGCTAGGCTAGACTTCAGACTTTGTACTGGGTTCAAGTCTGTTCACAGATCTTCATAATTCCAGGAACTGTGGCTTCTGCAGTCATGTTCTTCTCATGGCAGGTGGCAGAAATAAAAGAGAGGAAGCTAAATCATGCAAACAATTTTAAGGTCTCTGCTTACATCACACCTCTTAACATTTCATTTGCTAAAGTCAGTCATATAGCTAAGATCAACATTAGTGAGGCGAGAAAATATACATCTACTCTAATAGGGAGAAAAACCACATGGCAAAGGGTATTAATGTACAGATCCCTTACAGAGGTTTTAAATAATTGGGAAAAATAATCCAATCTACCACAGTGCCCTAGGGATCTCACCAAACTCAGAGGGCAAATGAGGTTGGAAGCATCATCTTACCACTTTTGAAAATGATATTTCTTAGTTTGTTCATTAGTTTATTCCCACACCTATGCCCAAAGGAGCCTTAAAGCAGACAAGAAAGAACATGGAATTTTAGCAATATTCTATGCAAGTTCTTTAGCAATATAATAATAAAATTAATAATAGCTAACATTAATGAGTGCTTACTATATGTCAAGAGTGTTAACATGCATGATTTCATTTAGTCCTTGGTTGATGTCATTATTTTTCCCATTTTGGATATGAGGAAACAGAGGCCTAGAGACTTGCCCAAGGTCCTAAAGCTTATAAGTGGTGAAGCCAGGATTTGAATACAGGCACCCTAGATCTGGAGCTTGTGCTTTTAACCAGTAGGATATTTAAAATGGAATGCTTGGGCATATATGCTAGATTACAATGCTTCAATATTGGAGTATAAAAGTGTGCCAGAAACATGGAAGCACCACCAAATTTTCACATGGTTCACACGGGCTCGGGGAACTAAGATTTAATATGTTAAGAAAAGAAAATTTTTATCTTACTCAACTAAAATACTAAGAAAACTTGACTTTTTCCTCACAGCAACAGGTCAATATAACACATAGTTCAACCGTTTAATTTCAATCTTATTTAAATTCAAATATTCCTTGACTTTGAAGAACTGCTAATGAATACATTTCATTGATCAAAATAATTTTCAAAGTTTCTAAGCCAGCTTGCCTTTCTACTTTCTAGACTAGATAAAGTATATGCTACACATACCATCTCCTATGATTCTGTATAGGCCATGTTTTTTCAGTCAAGAAAAATGATCACAAAAATCTTCCATCTTCACTAAACAAGTATATTCAAGACTGTGTTCAATAAACAATTTAACAACTAAGAAGTTTTTCCTTTATGAAGCAAGAACTCTGTAATGCAAATATACTTCTATCACATCCAGAGTTGCTAGTCCCTCCCTCTATGGTTATGGGGGGGTGCGTTTTAATTACAGACATTCATTTCTCTTCAGTTGTTTTCTGAGCTTAATGAACAATGAAAGTACTGTACTACTTATCGGAAATCACTAAGAATCGAACGTCGAAAGGCATGTTCCTGCAATAAGCAATGGTCTGCTAAGTGTCTCATTTGAAGATGAGTAAATGCTGCTGTAGGAATTAAGTCTAGGGTCTGTCTGAGAGAATAGATTAAGAACCCATTGTAGGGAATTCAGAGGGTTATCAATAACATAAAACGTTATCTAGATGTACTCAGCCTGTAAAATACAAGATATATAAGAGAGAACACTTCTATCTTCAAAAAACACAATTACCTAAAACAGACTAAAGGTTGAAAATGAAAAGAAAAAAAAAGGACATTAACAAATGTCAACTAGTCAAAAATAAGTTTGAAAAAGTGAAGTGTGATACCTTAGTCCAAACATGAAAAATGAGGAGATATACACTGTATTTTTCCATAATGCCCAGGGCATTTGGAACTAAGGAACAGCTACTCAGAGAAAGAGGAAGGTGCTTAGTTCAACTGTTTTTGTTTTTAATAATTCCTCACTTTCTCTGCTGGTTTTTCAAGTGCTTTGCCACTTATCTAAAAAATATGATGACACTGGCTTGTGAGAAATACAAAATCAGGAGCTCTAAATGGATTTATGAGATTCTTCAGAAGAGAGAACAATGATACAATGGAAAGCAGGAACTGCTGGCAGATTTCCATTTAAAGTAAAGCCAAATTTCAAATATTTTAATGGAAAAAGAATCATATACATCTCTTTAATTTCGTAAGTATAAATTATTTATCATATCAAATTATCCATATAATCTAATTTTAACAAATAAATTTTTCCCATGGGAAATATTTCAATATTCATAGAGTGATTTTTTTCTCTTTTTTAAAAATTAATTAATTAATTTTTGTATGTGTTGGGTCTCTGTTGCTGTGCTCGGGCTTTCTCTAGCTGCGGCGAGCGGGGGCTACTCTTCATTGCGGTGAGTCGGCGTCTCACTGCGGTGGCTTCTCTTGTTGCAGAGCATGGGCTCTAGGCGCATGGGCTCAGTAGTTGTGGCTTGCAGGCTCTAGAGCACAGGCCCAGTAGTTGTGGCACACGGGCTTAGTTGCTCCGCGGCATGTGGGATCTTCCCGGACCAGGGCTCAAACCCATGTCCCCTGCATTGGCAGGTGGATTCTTAACCACTGAGCCACCAGGGAAGCCCTTCATAGAATGATTTTTAATAAAAGTAAAATTTCACTCTTAAGAATATTAGTTACTATATGAATCCTGTGTGGACTCAAGACTAAATGGCCTACGCTATTTTCAGTTATCACGTTAGGCCTTATACTCTACTATTTACTGTTAATGAAGATTTGAAAAAAATAAAAAGTAATTTCTTAACATAAACTCAACTTCAATATAATTAACAAAGTAACATATTTATTCATAAAAATTAGTGAAAAATTTAATATGGATGAGAAGTCTTTCTTTTAAGGGTAACACTTTTCAGAAAAATTCCCAAATAAGGTAAGGTATTCCTCCCAAGATATCACAGCCAAAACCTAAGCGTAGGAAAGTCCCTTAGAGGACATCCAGGGCAAACTCCTACCCATCTTGGAGAAATTCCTGCTACAGAATTTATAACAAGTAGCTTTCCAGAGTCTGCATGAATGCTTCCGATGATTGAAAGGTAGGGTTTACTATCCATGGTCCAGCCTGTGCTATTGCAGGTGAGCTCTGCTTGTGGAAAAGTTCTTCTTGTTGATGAGTAGAAATCTATATTCTTAAATTTTCAATCCACTGAGTATAGTTCTAGCATCCACAAGAACCTCAAATTCCAATTCTTCTGTTCCCTAATTGGAAGTAGCTGAGAACAGCATGGCAAGTCCCATCACTCTGTGACTTGCAGGGGGAAGAGGAGGAGGATAGTGGAGACAAGTGACAGAGCAATGAAAAAAGGAGATGGAAGACAACCAAACATTTGGTTCACAAGGATATTTTATGTCAGATTCAGTGCCAAACAGAGTCCAAGACTACAAAAGATAATGTGCATATGCATGTGTATGTATGGATTTGTGTTTGTATATATGTGAGTATACAGTAGATGCATGTGTGTAATACGTGTAATGTATGTGTATGCACGTGTGAGTTTATATACATGTGTGTATGTATATGTGTGTGAGTACGTGTACGTATGTGTGCGTGTGCACATGTATATGTGTGTATAAAATGCCAAGTCAGATAACAGGAAAATTTTCAAACTATATATGAGGAAATGCAAACATTGGGTTTTTAGGATATTTTTAACAAGAATATAAAATACACACATCCGCTAAGCACTGCAGGAGTTGTTAACAGACTAGAGAGGATGAAAGGGAGTCAATAAACCTATGTTTATATTATGGTAAAAATATGGTTATTTCAAAGTATCTGAATAATTAAATGTCAAGCTTATTATCTAGACATTTGCTATCAAGTAGACAAAGAAGTTCCCAATGAGTAAATAAAAATCAACCAGATCACTCTACTGGGTCTCTTTCTGCAAATTTCTGACAGGATTCTTAGCATGGCATGGTGTGGGCCAGCCACGCTGCACCTTCCTGGCTGTGGGTCAGGATTTGCCCTCTCAGTTCCTTTCTCCACTTGCCCGTCTCTAGGCCTCGGAGAACTGAAAGGCAGCAACTCCTCACAAGAAGTCTGGGCTCTCCGGAGGTAAATACAGCCCCCACTGGCAGCATGTTCAATCATTAAAGAAGAGCTAAAATATGCTGATTAGATCTCAAGGCAAGAAAGAGAACAAACATACAGACAATTTTTCCTCAAACACAGAAATGAAAGAAAAAAAGGGTTTGGGTAAATTGTCAGGATATCAATTTAGCAGAACACAATCTAGAATTAATCAAAATGTTACTAAATTTTATTCACCAAAAATAATAAAACTATATTCAGATCTAATAAGGTAAAATAATAAAACTATACAAACAGTTTTAGCTACCATAAAATTGGAAACGACTAACTGGATAATTTAGTAAGTCTTTTTCTAGGTAATACATAAACCCATTCCAAATTGTGTAGCCTGGTAAAATACAAAAATTATTCATCGTGACTCATTAGCCAAAACTGGCACACCACCTGTCTTTGTAAATAAAGTTTCATTGGAACATGGCCATGCTCATTCATTTGTTGCCTATGCCTATTTTCATGCTATAACATCAGAGTTGAGAAGCTGTGACAAAGACTATTATGGCCCACAAAGCCTAAAATATGTACTATCTGTTCCTTTACAGGAAAAATTTGCAGACTCCTGCCCTATATAATCATGGATCCTAAAATAAGCATGTAGGCCACATTGCTAAATCATGATAGTTTCAAGGGAGGAAAGAACTTTACTGTCTTTATCATGCAGGTCTCCTTTGTTACAAACCATTAAAAACCAACAACAAAAAAGAGTTGCAAAAAAATGTTCCAAGTGTTGTGAAGGTATTTTACAGTTTGGAGAAATGGAACAGTTGGTTCTTTCTACTTGTTTTGTTGGTTCTTCCTACCTGTTTTCCTTCCTCTTCATCTGAAGAGTTACGGACATGGATACTTCTGCTGGGTTGGTAACCTTTCAACTTTTCTTGACCGGACCAGTTGTTCTTTTGGTCTGTTGTACTTTCCTCATCACTTCCTGGGTTATTTTTCCATTCTTTCATCATTTCTAACACATTGGTTGGTCTCGCCGAAGAAAGTATATTGCCCTAATATTAACAATGAATTTTGGGTGTTATAAACAGTTTAGAAAATGGAAGACTCTTACATATTTTAGTAATATAGTCTCACAAATTCAGTAAGTCACATGGAAAAATTATAATGCTGAATAAATAGCAAAACTTTGGATGTCCTTTTGAGCATACTCCTTGTACTGGCATGTCTCAGACCTCTTCACTAATACTTTTACAATATGCCAAAATTTAGGGATGGGAGAATATTCTGGTTTAAAAGAATAGTGCAGCATGCTTGTGTGAAAGAACCACTAGATAGGGCAAGTTCCTGGAATCCAAAGACCCCCTTACACTGCTGTTCCTAGAAAATTAATAGGGAGGCTGAAAGAATGAAAGAAGTTGCCCAAAGTCTACTGCGTCCAACACTAAGGGTAAGCCTATATAACATCAAAATGTCTAGGTAAAAAATCTAAATTCAGTTGATTAGTCCGGTGCCGTGTCCAAGAATATAGATGTTTGACTTGAAAGCTCTTAGTTGACTGGAAGATTTCGATATAATGTGGTCATTTGATTATAATGGATTCCGTGCACTGTTTTAACCCCAGATGTGGCTATACCATACTAAAATAGACCATTTTATATTAACTATATTTTTCTCAAATATAATATTCCATTTAATGCCAAGAAATGCATGAATGCATTCTTAAATGCCTCCTGCTAGACTAGGTATGCCTTAAATAGTTTTGCTCCTAACTCAGACCAGTAGAGAAAGTTTGGACAAGAAGTTTGGATCACATTTAGATTAAATAAAACAGGTCGTTTAGGTGTGGGAACAACTATGGAGTGATCTAAGTTAATTTGATATGTGGGTGGATTGAAGCATTAAGCAACTGTGATACAGAATAGTATGAGGCCAGGCATCTTAAGGGCAGCCATCTGAGTACACTGTTGAGGATTTGTAGAGTTTAATATATTCGTGGTTAAAGACACAGACCAATATTAAGCATGGAATAGTAATAATTAAATGAGGATCATTATGCTATTCGTTCCCTGTGGTTCTTCTACGTCATCCTGTTTTAAGAAGGTCTATACTCTTACTACTTTCACAGCATCCTACTTTTGGTTGCACTTCTGCAGCCTCTACCCATTTACTCCCAGAATGCCCTTATTATGCCTTCTGCCAACCCGTAGCCTACATTTCCGTCAAGGCTCAAGTTGACAGTCATCTCCGTCAAGTATCCCAGAACTTCCAAAGACGTTGTCAACTTAAATGAAGCACAGATGAAGTCTCAGAGAGCAAAAAGGAGTTGAAATTGTTTAGAATGGCAGATAGTCTCACAGCTCTCATCTGAATGAGTTCTGATCTTCAGGGCTCTGTCAACAGCCCTGCTTGACCCCAGTGATTCATCTAGCCTCTATTATAACTTCCTGGCTTCATCATGACCTTGAACACTAACCCACAGTGTCCAGGCTCCTGGAATACTAGTACACACAACTTTGCCTCAACTTAATTCTTTCATTAGAAAACAGAGACAATCTGACATCTATGTCTGTAATCCCAGTCCTCAATTGCTCTTCCCTGATAAACTCGCTACAACTTAACTCTTTGGATCTAGAGTCATTTCTTCTAAGGCACATAGTAGAATTTTGCTTCTCCACCTCTTCTGGAACATGATGATATGACTTGTTTTGACCAGTAAAATGTGATTTGAAATAGTGTGTATCACTTCTGGGTAGAAACTTGAAGAGAGAGCATGTAATTTACATGTTCTCAATTTCTGCCTTAGTAACTATAGAAGCACAGAGATGGAGCCTCCCTCAGCCTGGGTCCCTGAGTGAAGACAAAGTAAAACAGAGCTTGCATCCCCTCCTCCCAGCCAATGTGCAATGGAAGGCATAAACAGCACTGAGATCTGGGGGTCACTTGTTACCACAGCATAATCTAGCCTGTCCTGATATAGACAGAAGATTAACTATTTACACTCTGTAAGTCACCTCCGAAAAGCTTTATAGAGAGTGAGCCCACTATATAATCAGCATACCCAACAAAGTTGTAATTACTACACAAATCATATGCAATCAGTACCATGTGATAGCCAATTTATGTAGGCAGTCTTTGCTTTGCACAGTCCTAATATGCATGAATTTTAGTCATCATGACTTAAATATCAGTCCCTCAGCAACACAGTTCAAATTTCAGTCACCATGGTACATTAACTATAATTGCATAAAGTTCAAACTTCACTGCTAGCTCTTCAATCCACCATCACCAGGTAAATTACAGATTTGCATCATGATCAGTGACCAATCACGTCACTTCTTTCACAGTGTGTTGGTGATTGGACACTGTGCATCTGCTATTCAGTTCACACACAGACAGCAATGTGTGCAGTTGTGCTGCCTCCCTGTCTCGCAGGGAATTTGCCAACAAAAATGAAACTGCAACAAAGAAATTAAAAGTTATAATACTGGGAGTAAAATTTGAATCAAATGTAAATGGAGTAATAGAAGAAACAGCTGACCATGGGAATGCTGCCACTGCCACTGTGAGAATCTGGATGCGCAACCAAAGGAACTTAGTGAAGGCAAACTTATCAACATAAATGAGGAAGGATGAAGATGCTTCAGAGAAAATGACACCCACAAAAAACTTGACATTTAAAGAATTTTCAGAGATATTCAAGACATTGAAAAGACAAAGGATACAATGTTGGAAGTTGATCCAAACTTGTAAAACAGTATGACAATTCACCAAGGCATAAAAAAGATGCTCCCCTCTGTATGATAAGAAGGCAAGCACTGTTTAAACTAAACTTGATTAAGTTTTTAACCCCAAAATAAGACACTTTAACTCTCAATATTTCTCTCAATATTAAATTACAGTGTAAAAAATTTAGCTTTACTTTTGTTTCATTCTCTCTCTATATTTAGAACCAAATTAGGGAGTTTTAAATGTTTAACAAAAAATTTTAAGGGGCATGGAAAAATCACAATTTTTCCCATTGATTATTAAAATCATTTTGCACAGCTTCAATCTGTACTATTTTTATGGTTCTGCACTACTGTGCAAAGCAAGGATTACCTGTACTTTCTTGAATCTGCATTTCTAGCCAGCTTTCAAGTGCTTGGTTCACATATATCAATATATACACACAAAAGCATGGTGACTGGCACGCTACAAACGACTCTGTTTCTTATTGCAAAGAGACTGGGGAGAAGAGCAAAAGATCTAGAAGAGGGTCATTGTCCCATCAAAAACACTCTACCATTTATAAAGTTTTAACTATTTGCTTCCTATATTCCCTTGTGATATCAAACGGCACAAATGTTGGTATAGATTCCAGACTTTCCCTCTTGTCTGAAGTCCAGCCAATAACTTACTAGCCCCTTCTTGCCTGCTAACAGTTGGAGGAAGAATTGCATCAGATACTTGGACTGACCAATGAATAAGTGGCCCAGAGCTGTGTGTCATGAGCCTTCTAGGCTCAAGAGAAATTACACATGAACCAACCAAACAAAAATGGGTGGAATTGTTAGGGCAGACACTGGAGATTGTGGAGACACCTCACCATCAGAACAGTAACCTCTGAACTCCCTTTACTGGCTGTGTTAAGAGGGGTCACACCCTGAACTCATCAACCATGAAGCAGCAAATGGCAGGAAGGCAGCAGTAATAGGCTGATAATCTGAGGCTATCATAAGTAGAAAACCAACCTTTTTGTTAACAAATTTCTACTTGTTTAGCTAACAGTTTGAGATGACTTTATTTTGAAAAACTGGAAAAATGAACACTCACAGAGGAGAAGCATTGGTCAAATACTAAGATTTGGATTTAATCTTAGTAGACAGGTCCTGCAAATAGGAACCCAAACATATATCCTCATCTAACAAAATTTGCCTTTTCAAGGACAGTGCTTATCAGTATTCTGTAAATAATAAGTCTTTTACAAGTATTTTTTAAAGAACGAATGAACGACATGTATGAGTTGGGATAAGATAGTATGAAACATAAAATCAGCAAAGCAAAAAGGAAACATTCTGGGTCTTTAACTTACGGTCATCATTTTCTACTTTTCGTAAGTAGCTAGAACTCTTTATTTTGTAATGTTCCGAGGAATAAATTTTTTTAATTAGAAATTTTTAAAATATCTTTATTAAAAAGATATAAAAGGATGCTCAACTTCACAAAATTAATAAAATCCAAATCAAAAACAATGAGTTGGCAATTTTCACCTAATAGAGGGACATAAATTTAAGTTTGATAAAACTGTGTTGGTGGGCTTCCCTGGTGGCGCAGTGGTTGAGAGTCCGCCTGCCGATGCAGGGGACACGGGTTTGTGCCCCGGTCCGGGAAGATCCCACATGCCACGGAGCGACTAGGCCTGTGAGCCATGGCTGCTGAGCCTGCGGGTCTGGAGCCTGTGCTCCGCAACGGGAGAGGCCACAACAGTGAGAGGCCCGTGTACCGCAAAAAAAAAAAAAAAAAAAAAAAAAAAAAAAAACTGTGCTGGTGAGGGTATGGGGAAACAGGCTCTCTCATTTACTTGCTTTTTATGGGAGGATAAATCGTCAATAAACTATCAAAATATGTAATGCACATTGTCACAAACCAGTAATTCAACTTTTAAGAATTTATTTTATAGATATGCTGACACAGTATGCAAACATATACTTACAAGAACATTTGTTGCACCATTGTTTGTAACAGAAAAGACCTGAAACAATTTAAATATTCCATATTCATAGGGGCAAAATAATAGTGTATCCATAGTTTTGGATACAATACCGTTTTTCAAAAAAAATAAGCATATCTTCCCAAAATACATTAGATGAAAAAGAATAGTTTGCATACTATAAACCCATTTGTGAAAAGTGAATAATAAAAATGTTCAGAATGTATTTGAAAGAATACATAAGAGACTTAACAATGGTTATCTTTAGTAATTGGGAATGAGGGAATAGAGGGAGAAAGTTATTTTTCCTGCCTTGTTTACCATTTAAATCATTTACTAAGGGTAATGGCAACTATTATATGACTAAAAATTAATATAAACTATGTAGGAAAAGAAATAATGTAAGTTGCAGATACAAAGGACTGATAGCACCCAGTAAGGTCACCAAACATGCTCTCATGGGTCTCAGTGAGGCCAAGGCAGCAGCATAGGAAGGTAGTAAGGGCTGCTGAAGTAAGCAACTCCGCACCACTTTAAAATTTTTCCTAACAAAGTCATCTCAGTGATTTAGTTTTCACAAGTATAGCAAATAATGAGAATAGAGAAAATTGGTGTCGATATTCCTATTCTTTAAGAGGAAACAAACTGAGAAATTTAGTAATTTACCCTTATTCCAGAAGTGCATTTCCATTGTCTGCTAAGAATTTCTAGGTAGAGGTGTTGCTGAGCCTTCAATACTGTAATGTATATTTGAAAACTGCTCAAAGAGTTTTTCCCACCACAAGAAAAAAAATTTAAACTATGTGAGGTGATGGATATAGTAACTAAATTTATTGTGGTAATCATTTCACAATATATACATATATTAAATCACTACGTTGCACATCTTAAATTTATACAACGTTATATGTCAAATTATGTCTCAATAAAGCTGGAAAAATAAAAACAAAATATATTCCAAACCAACATTCTTCAAACGGTTATGTGTACACCTCGCTGTACACGAAGACTTCCTAAGGGCTGTATGGGCAGGGATGGTTTGCAGGGAGTCAATTTCAAGACCCTCAATTTCCAATGACCTACTCTTTTTCAAAAGTCACCTGCTTGAGCAAGGATCTGCAGTAATTCTTTCCATGTTCTTTTCTTAAGTCAGCTTCTTACAATGCTTGTTATTGTCCATAAATTTATTTTTGTGTGTGTGTGAGAGACAAAAGGCTCCTATCTAGAATATACAACAAACTTCTACAAATCAATAAATTAAAAAAAAAACTAATAGAAAAATGGAGGAAAGACTTGAACAGACATTTCATAAAAGAAGATATCCAGAAGGCCAATAAGGATAAGTAAAGTAAAAGTGACCAGTTTCATTTGTCATTCGGAAATGCAGATTAAAACCACAATGAGATACCATTATATATTACCAGAGTATCTAAATTAAAAATATTGATAATAACAAGCACTGGAGAGAATGCGGAGCAAAACTAGAACTCTTACACATTGCTGGTGAGTGGCACAAAGTGAACGGTGGAAAAGGGAACAAAGGAACTTTCTTGTAGGGGGTGGAAATGTTCTGTATTTTGCTCTGGGTGGTGGTTACACAAATGTATAAATTCATAAAAATTCATCAAGCTATACACTTAAAATCTGTGTATTTTACATTAAGTAAATTATATCTTAACAAAACTATGATTAATTTAAAATTAAATTTCATAGATTTGTACATATTATTACATGTAGCTTAATCATTTTCATGGCTGTATAATATTCCATTGTTACACTATACCACAATTTATTCATTCTCTAGTCAGAGGGAATTTGGGTTGATTCTGGGTTTTTGCTCCTATATACACTTCCACAAACATTATTGTGTATATCTCCATGTGTATATGTGTAAGAGTTCCTCGGGTATATTCTTAGGAGTGAAATTTCTTGGTTATAAAGTATGTGAATGGTTAACTTTAAAAGATAATGTCAATCCCTTTTTCCAAAGTAGTTGTACCAATTAATACTCTCACCAGCAATGATTAAACGTAAAAGCATTTGCACAGCAAAGGAACCATAAACAAAACGAAAAGACAACCCACAGAATGGGAGAAAACATTTGCAAATGAAGCGACCAACAAGGGATTAATCTCCAAAATACACAAACAGCTCATGGAGCTCAGTATCAAAAAAACAAACAACCCAATCAAAAAATGGGCAGAACAGGCTTCCCTGGTGGTGCAGTGGTTGAGAGTCCGCCTGCCGATGCAGGGGACACGGG
>NW_006787051.1:2042704-2054477 GCF_000442215.2 Lipotes vexillifer
GGCCTTCTTACAAAAAAAAAAAAAAAAAAAGGGCAGAAGATCTAAACAGACATTTCTCCAAAGAAGACATACAGACTGCCAAGAGTCACATGAAAAGATGCTCAACATCACTAATTATTAGAGAAATGCAAATCAAAACTATAATGAGATATCACCTCACACTGGTCAGAATGGCCATCATCAAAAAATCTACAAACAGTAATGCTTGAGAGGGTGTGGAGAAAACGGAACCCGCCTACACTGTTGGTGGGAATATAAACTGGTACGGCCACTGTGGAGAACGGTATATGGAGGTTCTAAAAAATTAAAAATAGAACTACCATATGATCCAGCAACCCCACTCCTGGGCACATATCTGGAGAAAACCATAATTCAAAAGGTACATGCACCTCAATGTTCATTGCAGCACAATTTACAATAGCCAAGACCTGGAAGCAACCTAAATGTCCATCAACGGAGGAAAGGGTAAAGAAGATGTGGTACGTATATAGAATGGAATATTACTCAGCCATAAAATAGAATGAAATAGTGCCATTTGTAGCAACATGGATGGACCTAGAGATTGTCATACTGAGTGAAGTCAGTCAGACAGAGAAAGACAAATATCATATGATAACGCTTATATGTGGAATCTTAAAAAATGGTACAAATGAACTTATTTACAAAACAGAAACAGAGTCACAGATATAGAAAACAAACTCATGCTTACCAAGGGGGAAATGGGGGGGAGGGATAAATTGGGAGACTGCGACTGACAGTACACACTATTATATATAAAATAGATAATAAGGACCTACTGTATAGCACAGGGAACTCTGCTCAACACTCTGTAATGACCTATATTGGAACAGAATCTAAGAAAGAGTGGATACATGTATATGTAAAACTCATTCACTTTGCTGTACAGCAAAACTAACGCAACACTGTAAATCAACTATACTCCAATAAAAATTAATTTAAAAAAAGATACTATTTACCCACATCTATTCCAACACGGGCTACTGTCAGACTTATTTTTTGCGGTACGCGGGCCTCTCACTGCTGTGGCCTCTCCCGTTGCGGAGCACAGGCTCCAGACGCGCAGGCTCAGTGGCTATGGCTCACGGGCCTAGCCACTCTGCGTATGTGGGATCTTCCCGGACTAGGGCACGAACCCGTGTCCCCTGCATCGGCAGGTGGACTCTCAACCACTGAGCCACCAGGGAAGCCCCAGACTTCTTAATTTTTGGTTTATCTCACTGAGGTCTTGGTTTGTATTTCCCCAATCACTAATGCAACTGAACATCTTGTCACGTGTTCATCAGCCAAATGTGGGTCCTCTTCTGTAAAAATGCCTGGCCCTAAAGCAACTACACTCCAATAAAAATTAATTTAAAAAAATGCCTGGCCCTGTCTCTTTGTACATTTTCTACTAGGTTGTTTGTCTGCTTTGTATTGATTTGTAAGAATTATTGAGATTTCATGATATTAACCCTTTTTTGTTTTTTGGGGTTACAAAAGCCTTCTCCTAGTTTATAACCTATCCCTAAAGTGTTGTTTTATGAACAGAAGTTCTGAAGGTTAATATTAAGTCAAGTTTATTCACCATTTCTTTTATGTTAGTGCCTTTGGTATCTTGCTTATAAAATCCTTTTCTACACAGTCCAAGGTCCAAAAGATTTTCACCTATATTTTCTACTAAAAGTTAAATATAAATTTTATTATTTAAGTCCTTGATTGATTTGCAGTTGACTTTTGTCTGCAGTGTGAGATAGAAACCCAATTTCTCTCTTTTTTTCATATGGACAACCATTTATTCCAGCTCCAGTTATTGAATAGTCTCTCCTTTTTCCACTGATCTGCCATACTACCACTGTCATAAAAGTTCCAGATATGCATGGATATGTTTCTGCACCTTCTATTTTATTCTACTGGTCAATTTGCTTATTACTGCAAATGATCACACTATGCTAACTAATACAGCTTCATAAGTCTTACTATCTGGTAGAGCAAAACATTCAGAAATGTCTTGGCTATTTTCCACCCTTTAAGCTTCGATACAAATTTTCGGGTCAGGAAAGCTTGTGGAATTTTGATTGGATTTGCATCGTGTATGTACATCAACATGAGGAAATCAGTTTTTATGATATTAAGTCTCCTGACCTATGATTATGGTATGCCTTTACACTTAAGTTTTCTTCAATGTTTTCCAATAAAGTTTCATAATTTTCCCCAAATCTTATGTTGAATTTATTTCTAGAAATTATATATTCTTGAATATTATTTTACATCTTCATTTTTTTACATTTCATATTGTTGCTTGCTAGTGAAAAGAAATACAATGCCAATCTTTTTTTTCCAGGTTTACTGAGATATAATTGATATATAACATTGTGTAAGTTTAAAGTGGACAATGTGTTGATTTGATACACTTACATATCGATGAGTATCAACCTTAAATCCAGCTACCTTACTCAGCTCTTCTATTATTTCAAATAGTTTGCCTAATAATTTGTATATTACTGCAAATAATAAAAGTTTTCTTTCTGTTTTCCAGTTCTCATGACTTTATTTCCTTGTCTTAAGTTGACTAAGATCAACAATGTTGGGAAAAACTATTGAAAGCTGATTTCCTTGACGAGCTCTTTATTTTAAAGAAATGCTTCTCACGTTTCCCATTTAAAACGATATTTGCGGGGCTTCCTTGGTGGTGCAGTGGTTGGGAGTCCGCCTGCCGATGCAGGGGACACGAGTTCGTGCCCCGCTCCGGGAAGATCCCACATGCCGCAGAGCGGCTGGGCCCGTGAGCCATGGCCGCTGAGCCTGCGCGTCCGGAGCCTGTGCTCCGCAACGGAAGAGGCCACAACAGTGAGAGGCCCGCGTACCGCAAAAAAAAAAAAACAAAAAAAAACCCCACGATATTTGCTGTAAACTCTTATCAGGTTAAGGAAGTTTTCTTCTATTCCTAATTAAATTATGAATGTATACTGAGTCTTATTAAAAGTGTTTCCATTAAATTATCATATGCTTTTTCTCCTTTAATATATTAATGTGTGAATTTATATTTACAGATTTTTTTTCCAAAATTAAACCATCATTGTATTTTTTTAGGGAAAATCCAACTAGATCATGACCTTTCTTATAAACACAGTTGGATTCAACTTGCTAATATGTTGTTTAAGGTTTTACATCTATATTAATAAGTAATATGGATCATTTTCCTTTTTCGTAGGTTTGGTTTACAATGGTCTAATTTTGTTATACTAGAGTATACAGAATTAATACTAGACTCAAAATAAATCAGGAAAATTCTCTCTTTAGGGGCACAGGAGGAGAGTTATAAATTTGACATAAAAGTTTGGTAGAACTAATCTGTAAAACCATCTAGGCTTGGTGTTTTCCTGGTGGAAGATTTTAAACTACTGCTTCAATTTCCTTAGTAATTATATAGGACAATTCAAGTTATCTATTTATTCTTTTTTTTTTTTTTTAGTTTTTTTTTTTTGAGGTGGACAATTTTTTAAGTCTTTTTTGAATTTGTTACAATATTGCTTCTCTTTCATGTTTTGTTTTTTTGGCCGTGAGGCATGTGGGATCTTAGCTCCCCAACCAGGGACTGAACCTGCACCCCCTGCATTGCAAGGCAAAGTCTTAACCACTGGACCGCCAGGGAAGTCCCTTCTATTTATTCTTGAGACACTTTTATGAAGCTGTATTTTTTGAGGAAAATATTTTTTATGAAAAGAAATTTTGTCCATTTTTCCTAAGTTTTCAGATTTATTAGTATACAGTTGTTGGTGGTATTCCCTTACCTTTTTAATATTTATCCTTTTAATTTCTGCTTTATCTGTGCCTGTATTCCCTTTTTCCTATTGATACTATTTTTGTCTTCTCTATTTCTTTCTTATTTTTGCCAAAGATTTATCTATTTGTTGGTCTTTTCAAAGAATCAAATGTTGGTCTCATTGATCTTCTCTTTTCTACCTTTCCCTTCCATTTAATTTATTTTCACTCTTACTTAGTTTTATTTTTCCTACTACTTTATTTGGGTATATTCTGTTGGGATTTTTTCCTGAGATTTTAAGTTGGATATGTAGTTCCTTTTTTAGCCTTTCTTCTTTTCTAATGTGAATATTCCAGGTGATAAGTTTCTGCTGAAACACACTTTTACTGTATCTCACAGGTTTTGATATGTTGTATTTTTATTACCATTCAGTTCTACAAATTAAAAATTTGTTCTCATTCGTATTTATTCTTTAACCCATGACTTACCTAGAAGCATGTGATTTAATTTCCAAATATATACAGATATTTAATCTTATTGGCATTGACTTTTAACTTAATTGTGTATTGCTAGAGAACATAATCTGTGTGAAATTTATTGAGACTTGCTTTCTTCCTGGCCAGTTCAATTTTGGTAAATGTTCTTCCCACATGTGGTTAAGAAAAATGTATATTCTCTAATTGATGGATGCAGAATTGTATACATGTCCACTAAAATAAGCTTGTTAACTGTGTTGTTAAAATACCCTTGTTTCTGTTTTCATTTGCTTTACATATCAATAATTGAGAGAAGTGCATTAAAGTCTCCCACTATGATGGTGAATTTTCCAATTTCTCCATGTAATTTTGTCATTTTTGATGTATATTTTTGAGGTTATCTTATTAGTTGCATACATGTTTAAACTTATATATTTTGTTTGGATTGAACTTTTATCATTATAAAGTGACCTTCATTATCTCTAATGATGATTTGTTTGTGGCAAGGTATATTTAATTGATATTAATTCAGTTACTCAGGCTTTTTTTTTTTTTTTTTTTTTTTTTTTTTTTCAATAATCTTTTAAAACTGTAAATTAGAAAATATCACTTGTCCGTTTAAGTCCTTCCAATGGTTCCTCATTGTTCTGAGAATAAATTTCAAATTCCTTTTCAAATTCTACTTAGTCCTACATGATACCTTTTTGTTTTTTTTTGTTTGTTTTGTTTTTTTGTTTTTTTTTTTCTTGCGTTATGCGGGCCTCTCACTGTTGTGGCCTCTCCCATTTGCGGAGCACAGGCTCCGGACGCGCAGGCTCAGTGGCCATGGCTCACGGGCCCAGCCGCTCCGCGGCATGTGGGATCTTCCCGAAACGGGGCACGAACCCGCGTCTCCTGCATCAGCAGGCGGACTCTCAAGCACTGCGCCACCAGGGAAGCCCTCAGGCTTTTTTTGATTAGTTTGCCTGGTATGTTCTTTTCCATTCTTTTTCTTTCAATATTTGTGTTCTTATGCTTCAAATGTGCTTCTTGTAAATAGCACTTAGCTAGATTTTTAAAAAGTCAACCTGACCTTATGTTTTTTAACAGGTATTTCTTTTTTAAAAGTATTATTTTCATGTTTATTTATTTTCATTTATTTATTATTTATTTATTTATTATTTTTGGCTGTGTTGGATCTTAGTTGCAGCATGCGGGATCTTTTGTTGTGGCACGTGGGTTTCTCTCTAGTTGTGGTGTGCAGGTTTTCTCTCTCTAGTTGTGGCACGTGGGCTCAGTAGTTGCGAGACGCGGGTTTAGATGCCCTGCAGCATGTGGGATTTTAGTCCCCCAACCAGGGATCAAACCCACATCCCCTGCATTTGAAGGTGGATTCTTTACCACTGCACCACCAGGGAAGTCCCTTAACAGGTATTTCTAACCCATTAACTTATTTGAAACTCTTTCTATCATTTAAGTTTATTACTACAACTGTCTCACTCTTTGTATCTTTGTTAATCCTTTATTACTTTGAAAATCCATCGTCTACATCTTCCATTTTAGCCCCCTCTTGTGTACTGATGTTCTCTCTCCGTTCTCAACACTTGTCATGTGTATATTATCTCACATTTTAAGTCTGGGTTATTATGAAAATACTTTCTCCTCTTCTTTGGTCTTTTTCTCTTATTTGGACACCAACACACTTTACTAAGGTATTTGAAGACTCTCGGTACACATAGCTCTTGCAGTATCTACTGGATTTCTTTGACCTCCTATTTAATTACTTCTATCAAGTGTTTTAAATCTAGGACTTGTGTGGCAAACCTGAGGCCTTGTATATTTGAAAATATTTTTATCATTCCCTTTCACTTGAATGACAATTTGGATGGATATAAAATTCTAAGTTTAAAGTTGTTTTCCCTGTAACACATTTAGAATTATTCCTCCATTTACACTTGCATCCAATGTTGCTGCTGAAAAGTAAGATGTCAATGTGACTCTTGTTCTTTTTTATATGATATTGCTCTTTCTCTCTGGGAACATTTAGGATTTCCTCTTTGTTTCTGATGTTCTTAAATCTCATTACGTGTATTTTGTCAGTTTTTCCTTCTCTCTCCTATTTGGTAGTCTATCATCTATTTAGAGCTGAAGTCTTTCTTCTTTCTTTAATTCTGACGAATTATCTGTATTATTTTTTAAAAGATTTCCTTCTCCCTCTTTTTACTTTTTTTCCTGAGACTCCTATTATATGGATTTTGTAACTTTTACTTTCAATTCCTTATAGCTTTTCTTTATTTTTTCAATTTGTTTATCTTCACCTGTTCCCTTCTATAAAGTTCTATTAAAGTTCCATAATCTGATCATCTAGTTTTTTTCATTCATTCTTCAGCTGCACCCATTTCACTACTTATCCTATATAACTGCATCTCTATTTTAACTATTATACCTAAATGATTCTACCTGGTTTTGCTTTATCATTTCTTGCTTCATATTATTAACATCTTCCCTTATCTCTTGTAGCATGTTCATTTTGTTGACTTCTAAATTCTTGAACTGCCTATTCTAAACTCTCCTAATGGTGTGTGAAATGTGGCCTGTTAGCTCATACTCCGCAGGGAGTACTGGCTCCTCAGGAGGACAGACCAGAAACAGGCCTTCAGCCCCAGGAGCTCAAAATCCCTAGGCACCAAAGACCTGCCCCCACCAAGCAACTCCTCAGTTCAGGGTTTCAAACTTCTCCTCCAAGGAGGAACAACCCAAGGAGGAGGCACTTCTAAAAGTATAACCCACCTGTCCTAGGGTGTGGAGGCCAACAGGTAAGTCAATGCCTAAATCCAATTCCCACCCATTTTCCTTAGCTTCTCACTCATGCAGGGCCTCCGTGCTGCTCTGATTTTACTTTCTACTCCTGTGACAGGACAGGCGTCAGTGTGCCGAGGCAAAGGGGAACTTGGGTTGTTTTTGTCTTCCTATTTTACTTCCTTCCCTGGCTGTAACCTCACTCACCATACCTGCCAGCTCAGAATATCCCCTTATCTTCCCAGGGGTTTTGCACACTATTCTCTGAATCCTGGTATCATGAGGTTTCTCTCTAAAGTTACTCTAGGTTTAATCTTCAGAGAACATGCAGAAGTCTGTGCTAATTCAGTATCTTGTCAGGAACCTGAGCCTCCTCCAGCTGGCCTTTCACTAGGTGGTTTTTGACATATAACTCAAACAGATTTAAAGAAATGAGTGACACTGCTACATCAAAACTCCTTCTACTTGTTTATAAGGTTCTCAGTGCTTACATCTATGAAAACTGAAAACAATAATACAATTGATGCTGAACATTGTCTCTCTCTAACATTAAGTAACATTCAATCATGGATGGATGGCTATTTGGGGGGAAATGTAGCCCTATCCATCCACTAAAGAGATATTTTTCCAATATAATTCGACTTATGCTTGATAATTATTAACAATTATAATTACATTCCCTTGATCAATTATAAATGAATAATTAAAGTCACTCTTAAATAATTTTTAAAAATTTAGAGCCCTAGGGTCACAAGAAATAAAAACAAAAATATAAATATATATTTGAGCTGTGTTTTGCAAAATGAAACAAATGATAGGGTGATTAGTAAAAAGCCTTTCATGCAAAAATATATATTACATTGGGATAAATGCGATGGAAGAAATGCAATACAAAAACAAATTCAAAGAAATGAGTGAATAATCTAAAGTTTCTTTTTTTAAAAATATTTTTAAATTTTATTTATTTTTTTATACAGCAGGTTCTTATTAGTTATCCATTTTATACTTATGAGTGTATATATGTCAGTCCCAATCTCCCAATTCATCACACCACCACCCTCCCTGCCACCTTCCCGCCTTGGTGTCCATACGTTTGTTCTCTGTCTGTGTCTCTATTTCTGCAATGCAAACCGGTTCATCTGTACCGTTTTTCTAGGTTCCACATATATGCGTTAATATACGATATCTGTTTTTCTCTTTCTGACTTACTTCACTCTGTATGACAGTCTCAAGACCCATCCACATCTCTACAAATGACCCAATTTTGCTCCTTTTTACGGCTGAGTAATATTCCATTGCATATATGTGCCACATCTTCTTTATCCACTCATCTGTCGATGGGCATTTAGGTTGCTTCCATGACCTGGCTATTGTAAATAGTGCTGCAATGAACATTGGGGTGCATGTGTCTTTTTGAACTATGGTTTTCTCTGGGTATATGCCCAGTAGTGGGATTGCTGGGTCATATGGTCATTCTATTTTTAGTTTTTTAAGGAAGCTCCATACTGTTCTCCATAGAGGCTGTATCAATTTACATTCCAACAGTGCAAGAGGGTTCCCTTTTCTCCACACCCTCTCCAGCATTTGCTGTTTGTAGATTTTCTAATCATGGCCATTCTAATTGGTGATACCTCATTGTAGTTTTGATTTGCATTTATCTAATAATTAGTGATGTTGAGCATCTTTTCATGTGCTTCCTGGCCATCTGTATGTCTTCTTTGGAGAAATGTCTATTTAGGTCTACTGCCCATTTTTTGATTGGGTTGTTTGTTTTTTTTGATATTGAGCTGCATGAACTGCTTATAAATTTTGGAGATGAATCCTTTGTCAGTTGCTTCATTTGCAAATATTTTCTTCCATTCTGAGGGTTGTCTTTTTGTCTTGTTTATGGTTTCCTTTACTGTGCAAAAGCTTTTAAGTTTCATTAGGTCCCGTTTGTTTATTTTTATTTCCATTTCTCTAGGAGGTGGGTCAAAAAGGATCTTGCTGTGATTTACGTCATGGAGTGTTCTGCCTATGTTTTCCTCTAAGAGTTTTATAGGGTCAGGCCTTACAGTTAGGTCTTCAATCCATTTTGAGTTTATTTTTGTGTATGGTATTAGGGAGTGTTCTAATTTCATTCCTTTACATGTAGCTGTCCAGTTTTCCCAGCACCATTTATTAGAGAGGCTGTCTTTTCTCCATTGTATATTCCTGCCTCCTTTATCAAAGACAAGGTGATCATATGTGCGTGGGTTTATCTCTGGGCTTTCTATCCTGTTCCATTGATGTATATTTCTGTTTTTGTGCCAGTACCATACTGTACTGTAGCTTTGTAGTATAGTCTGTAGCTTTGTAGTATAGTCTGTAGATTACTGTAGCTTTGTAGTATAGTCTGAAGTCTGGGAGCCTGATTCCTCCAGCTCCATTTTTCTTTCTCAAGACTGCTTTGGCTCTTTGCAGTCTTTTGTGTCTCCATACAAATTTTAAGATTTTTTGTCCTAGTTCTGTAAAAAATGCCATTGGTAATTTGATAGGGATTGCATTGAATCTGTAGATTGCTTTGGGTAGTACAGTCATTTTCACAATATTGATTCTTCCAATCCAAGAACATGGTATATCTCTCCATCTGTTTGTATCGTCTTTAATTTCTCTCATCAGTGTCTTATAGTTTTCTGCATACAGGTCCTTTGTCTCCCTAGGTAGGTTAATTCCTAGGTATTTTATTCTTTTTGTTGCAATGGTAAATGGGAGTGTTTCCTTAATTTCTCTTTCAGATTTTTCATCATTAGTATATAGGAATGCAAGATATTTCTGTGCATTAATTTTGTATCCTGCAACTTTACCAAATTCATTTATTAGCTCTAGTAGTTTTCTGGTGACCTCTTTAGGATTCTCTATGTATAGTATCGTGTCATCTGCAAACAGTGACAGTTTTACTTCTTCTTTTCCAGTTTGTATTCCTTTTATTTCTTGTTCTTCTCTGATTGCTGTGGTTAGGACTTCGAAAACTATGTTGAATAATAGTGGCGAGAGTGGACATCCTTGCCTTGTTCCTGATCTTAGAGGAAATGCTTTCAGTTTTTCACCATTGAGAATGATGTTTGCTGTGTGTTTGTCATATATGGCCTTTATTATGTTGAGGTAGGTTCCCTCTACGCCCACTTTCTGGAGAGTTTTTATCATAAATCGGTGTTGAAGTCTGTCAAAAGCTTTTTCTGCATCTGTTGAGATGATCAAGTATGGTTTTTATTCTTCAATCTGTTAATATGGTGTATCACATTGATTGATATGCGTATATTGAAGAATTCTTGCATCCCTTGGATAAATCCCACTTGGTCATGGTGTATGATCCTTTTAATGTGTTCTTTGATACTGTTTGCTAGTATTTTGTTGAGGATTTTTGCATCTATATTCATCAGTGATATTGGTCTGTAATTTTCTTTTTTCGTAGTATCTTTGTCTGGTTTTGGTATCATGGTAATGGTGACCTCATAGAATGAGTTTGGGAGTGTTCCTTCCTCTGCAATTTTTTGGAAGAGTTTGAGAAGGATGAATGTTAGCTCATCTCTAAATGTTTGACAGAATTCACCTGTGAAGCCATCTGATCCCAGACTTTGTTTGTTGGAAGATTTTTAATCACAGTTTCAATTTCATTACTTGTGATTGGTCTGTCCATATTTTCTATTTCTTCCCGGTTCATTCTTGGAAGGTTATACCTTTCTAAGAATTTGTCCATTTCTTACAGGTTGTCCATTTTATTGGCATAGAGCTGCTTGTAGTAGTCTCTTGGGATGCTTTGCATTTCTGTGGTGTCTGTTGTAACCTCTCCTTTTTCACTTCTAATTTTATTGATTTGAGTCCTCTCCCTCCTTTTCTTGATGAGTCTGGCTAATGGTTTATCAATTTTGTTTATCTTCTCAAAGAACCAGCTTTTAGTTTTATTGATCTTTGCTACTGTTTTCTGTTTCTATTTCATTTATTTCTGCTCTGATCTTTATGATTTCTTTCCTTCTGCTAACTTTGGGTTTTGTTTGTTCTTCTTTCTATAGTTCCTTGAGGTGTAAGGTTAGGTTGTTTATTTGAGATTTTTCTTGTTTCTTGAGGTAGGCTTGTATTGCTATAAACTTCCCTCTTAGAACTGCTTTTGCTGCACACCATAGGTTTTGGATCGTGTTTTCGTTGTCATTTGTCTCTAGGTATTTTTTGATTCCCTCTTTGATTTCTTCAGTGATCTCTTGGTTATTTAGTAATGCATTGTTTAGCCTCCATGTGTTTGTATTTTTTACGTTTTTTCCCCTGTAACTGACTTCTAATCTCATAGCGTTGTGGTCAGAAAAGATGCTTGATGTGATTTCAATTTTCTTAAATTTACTGAGGCTTGATTTTTAACCCAAGATGTGATCTATCCTGGAGAATGTTCCATGCGCACTTGAGAAGAAAGTGTAATCTACTGTTTTAGGATGCAGTGTCCTATAAATATCAATTAAATCTATCTGGTCTATTGTGTCATTTAAAGCTAGTATTTACTTATTAATTTTCTGTTTCGATGATCTGTCCATTGGTGTATGTGAGGTGTTAAAGTCCCCCACTAATACTGTGCTACTGTCGATTTCCTCTTTTATAGCTGTTAGCAGTTGCCTTATGTATAGAGGTGCTCCTATGTTGGGTGCATATATATTTATAATTGTTATATCTTCTTGGATTGAGCCCTTGATCATTATGTAGTGTCCTTCCTTGTCTCTTGTAACATTCTTCATTTTAAAGTCTATTTTTT
>NW_006787051.1:2054543-2059799 GCF_000442215.2 Lipotes vexillifer
TTTTTTGCGGTACGCGGGCCTCTCACTGCTGTGGCCTCTCCCGCTGTGGAGCACAGGCTCCGGACGCGCAGGCCCAGTGGCCATGGCCCACGGGCCCAACCGCCCCGCGGCACGTGGGATCCTCCCGGACCAGGGCATGAACCCATGTCCCCTGCATCGGAAGGCGGACTCTCAACCACTGCACCACCAGGGAAGCTCTAAAGCCTATTTTACCTGATATAAGTATTGCTACTCCAGCTTTCTTTTGATTTCCATTTTCCTAGAATATCTTTTTCCATCCCCTCATGTTCAGTCTGTATGTGTCCCTAGGTCTGAAGTTGGTCTCTTGTAGACAGCATATATATGAGTCTTGTTTTTGTATCCATTCAGCGAGCCTGTGGTTTTTGGTTGGAGCATTAAATTCATTCACGTTTAAGGTAATTATCCATATGTATGTTCCTGTTACCATTTTCTTAATTGTTATGGGTTTTTTTTTTTTAATGTATTATGTTTGTGAATTTTTTTCCCACATTATATCATGAGCATGTCCCTGTTTTCTTAACTCATTTTTTTGTAAACATCCTTTTTTTTTTTTTTTTTAAATTTTATTTATTTTATTTTTGGCTGTGTTGGGTCTTCGTTTCTGTGCGAGGGCTTTCTCTAGTTGCGGCGAGTGGGGGCCACTCTTCATCGTGGTGCGCAGGCCTCTCACTGTCATGGCCTCTCTTTGTTGCGGAGCACAAGCTCCAGACGCGCAGGCTCAGTAGTTGTGGCTCACGGGCCTAGTTGCTCCGTGGCATGTGGGATCCTCCCAGACCAGGGCTCGAACCTGTGTCCCCTGCAATGGCAGGCAGATTCTCAACCGCTGCGCCACCAGGGAAGCCCATGGGTTTGTTTTTGTTGGCCCTTTTCTTCTCTTGTGTTTCCCACTGAGGGAAGTTCCTCTAGCATTTGTTGTAGAGCTGGCTTGGTGGTGCTGAAGTCTCTTACCTTTTGCTTGTATGTAAAGCTTTTGATTTCTCTGTTGAATCTGAATGAGAGCCTTGCTGGGTAGAGTAATCTTGGTTGTAGGTTCTTCCCTTTCATCACTTTAAATATATCGTGCCTCTCCCTTCTGGCTTGTAGAGTTTCTGCCAAGAAATCAGCTGTTAACCTTATGGGAGTTCCCTTGTATATTATTTGTCGTTTATCCCTTGTTGCTTTCAATAATTTTTCTTTGTCTTTAATTTTTGTCAATTTGATTACTATGTGTCTCAGCATGGTTCTCCTTGGGTTTTATCCTGCCTGGGACTCTCTGTGCTTCCTGGACTTGGGTGGCTATTTCCTTTCCCATGTTAGGGAAGTTTTCAACTATAATCTCTTCAAATATTTTCTCGGGTCCTTTCTCTCTCTCTTCTCCTTCTGGGACCCCTATAATGCAAATGTTGTTGTGTTTAATGTTGTCCCTGAGGTCTCTTAGGCTGTCTTCATTTCTTTTCATTCTGTTCTGCAGTAGTGAATTCCACCATTCTGTCTTCCAGGTCACTTATCCGTTCTTCTGCCTCAGTTATTCTGCTATTGATTCCTTCTAGTGTTTTTTTTTTTTTTTTTAAAGACTAGTCCTTTGTTTTATTAATTAATTTATTTATTTTTGCTGTGTTGGGTCTTCATTTCTGTGTGAGCACTTTCTCTAGTTGTGGCAAGCGGGGGCCACTCTTCATCGTGGTGCATGGGCCTCTCACTGTCGCGGCCTCTCTTGTTGCGGAGCACAGGCTCCAGACACACAGGCTCAGTAGCTGTGGCTCACGGGCCTAGCTGCTCCGTGGCATGTGGGATCCTCCCAGTCCAGGGCTCAAACCCGTGTCCCCTGCATTAGCAGGCAGATTCTCAACGACTGCACCACCAGGGAAGCCCCCTTCTATTGTATTTTTCATTTCAGTTCTTGTATTGGTCATCTCTGTTTGTTTGTTCTTTAATTCTTCTAGATCTTTGTTATACCTTTCTTGCATCTTCTCGATCTTTGCCTCCATTCTTTTTACGAGGTCCTGGATCATCTTCACTACCATTATTCTGAATTCTTTTCCTGGAAGGTTGCCTATCTCCACTTCATTTAGTTGTTTTTCTGGGGTTTTATGTTGTTCCTTCATCTGTTACATAGCCCTCTGCCTTTTCATCTTGTGTATGTTTCTGTGAATGTGGTTTTTGTTCTATGGGCTGCAGGATTGTAGCTCTTCTTGCTTCTGCTGCCTGCCCTATGGTGGAGGAGGCTATCTAAGAGGCTTGAGCAAGCTTCCTGATGGGAGGGACTGGTGGTGGGTAGAGCTGGCTATTGCTCTGGTGGGCAGAGCTCAGTAAAACTTTAATCCGCTTGTCTGCTGATGGGTGGGACTGAATTCCCTCCCTGTTGGTTGTTTGGCCTGAGGCAATCCAGCACTGGAGGCTACAGGCTCTTTGGTGGGGCAAATGGCAGACTCTGGGAGGACTCACACCAAGGAGTACTTCCCAGAACTTCTGCTTCCAGTGTCCTTGTCCTCACGGTGAGCCACAGCCACACCCCGCCTCTGCAGGAGACCCTCCAACACTAGCATGTAGGTCTGGTTCAGTCTCCTATGGTGTCACTGCTCCTTGCCCTGGGTCCCGATGTGCACACTACTTTGTGTGTGCCCTCCAAGGGTGGAGTCTCTGTTTCGCCCAGTCCTGTCAAAGTCCTGCAATCAAATCCCACTAGCCTTCAAAGTCTGATTCTCTAGGAATTCCTCCTCCCATTGCCAGACCCCCAGGTTGGGAAGCCTGACGTAGGGCTCAGAAACTTCACTCCAGTGGGTGGACTTCTGTGGTATAAGTGTTCTCCAGTTTGTGAATGACCCACCCATAAGATATGGGATTTGATTTTATTGTGATTGCGCCCCTCTTACCGTCTCATTGTGGTTTCTCTTTTGTCTTTGTATGTGGGGTATCTTTTCTGGTGAGTTCCAGTGTCTTCCTGTCGATGATTGTTCAGCAGTTAGTTGTGATTTTGATGCTCTCACAAGAGGGAGTGAGCGCATATCCTTCTATTCCGCCATCTTGAACCTATCTCTCAACTGCATTTCTAAACACCTCAATTCCTGGCTGTGCCTCCCTGGGAGGATCCGGAGCAAACCCAGGTCCTGTCCACATGGATGTAGCCCCAGGTTGTCCTGAAGCCCAAATCCTAGCAAGTCCTATGGAGACTGAACTCCTATTGCAAGGACGCTGGCCCTTCGAGTCCCAAAGTGGAGGACCTGGTGGTGCTTGAGGAGACAGAACTCTAAAGTTTCTGTTAAAGGAGAATTTGTTCATAAATTTTTAAAATTGGATGAGATGGAGGTGTTATACATGTAAAAAAAGTTAGATTTATTTTTAATTACCAACATTTACAATATATAGGAAATTATATCCCTTGTAATTATTTACATTTATGATGAAAACTTTTAAGCTCAACCTAAAAATATCTGAAGAGATTCATTACTTTTCAGTCTTTCTGAAATTATTCAAGCACAGACGTTTGAATATACTGTTCCAAAAAGCACCTCACTCTTCTTCCAATCTACAAAACCAGTAAGTCTTCTAGACTTTTGTCTTACCCCGTTTTCCTAGTCACCTGAAAAACAGTTTTTCTTCCTTTTACTCTTTTATCTAACATTTCTTCTTAGTTGAAAAATTGTGTTGATTGTCTTTCTAATGTCTATTTCTCTCCTCTCCTCTGTTCCGTTCTCACTGCCCTCATTCCAATCTTTATTTTTTCACCTGAGTCCTATTTCAGTTCTCCAACTTTGCTTGCCACTCTGCAAACCATATCACACATCCTGTTGCCAGATTATTCTTCCTGAAGTTCTGTCTGCCCTGGCCAGCAATACATCCACCAACCCACTAACTGATAGAGTTGACCTGTGAAGAATCTTAGACATTTGCTACTTGTTCCCAACCTGCTCCAATGCCTATCCTGTTCTATCTCCCCATTAAGATCCTGTTTCTGCCCTTCAGCCATGATCTGTGCATAAGGATCCCTCAAATTTATTCCTAGGGCCCTTCTGACTTCACACTATTTCAGCCAGGATACTCCATTAGAAGAGGAGCTCCCCCTTCAGAATAGCCCACAGACCCCATCCAAGTCCACTCAAATCACTCCACAAGGGTTGAAGGGACAAAGCAGAAAACAAAATCACATAAGTTCAGCTATGATCTGGTACTTCAGTGCCTGTCAGTAGCAATCCATTGTCAAACAAGTCAAATACAAAGTCTTCTCTATGTAGGCCAAGGTCTAGAGCAAAATAGCCCTAATCTGCCTTTACAGCTTAATTTCCCATTACTTCCCTACATGTCTTCTATGATTCTAAAAAAACAGAACTACTAATATACTTCATTTTTTCTTTCTCTATATCTTTGTAAAGTTCTTTCTATCTAGAATCCCCTGCCTTCTTACCATGACTCCAACTTTAATTTCTACTTTTACCCATTCATTTAGAGTCAGATCACATATTACCTTCACTTTAAGTGGTTTTTGTAACCCCCTAAAGGGAATAATAGCTCTCTTCTTAAAAACCTAATAGTACTACTACTATACTATATAAATACATGTTTTATATATTAAATATAACATATATTTAATATACATTAATAAGTACAAATATGATATAAATATATAATACATATTTTATAGAATATATATTTTATACAGCATATTATATATATATATATATATATATATATATATATATATATATAATATGTATACACACACACACATCATATACTCATTCTCTGCCTGTGTTTTTGTTTTAAACTTTCCACTATGCTGTGGGCAACCTGTAGGAAGGGACTATGCCAGACTCATCCTTGTGTCCTCCACAGCACATAGTAGTTATTCAATAAATATTAGTTTGAATTATTAAGTATATATCAATCACTGAATTTTGAGTAAATGCCCAAGGTTCCTGGTTCATGAGCTTCCAAACATAATTCTTATTTATTAAAAAACCTTCATTAAAGAGGGCTTTCAAAGCATATTCATATACATGAGATAATTCAGAATTTAAGAATAACTAAATATATCAATAGTAAAATAAAGGTAAGAGCCTTAATATATTTAGGAAGAAAATATACAGTAGGAAAAAATAGTTAGGTATTAGAATAATTACCAATAATTAGTTAGGTATCGGAAAATTTCAATTCTTTTACATAGAGTGTACAGGCTAAAGGTTAAAAGCTAATGACCAAAGCCTAAACAACAGTTTGTGAATTAGTGAACAAGGACCCTGTTCACACATAGGAAAGAGT
>NW_006787051.1:2059809-2062562 GCF_000442215.2 Lipotes vexillifer
AGACCCTACAGTTCATTACAAGAGCATTTGTAAAGTGTGACTAAAAAGCAAAGTACACTGTAATTTGTGGTAAATTACCCAATGGGAGAGACTGTGTTTTATTCATCTCTGTACCCATATAGTGCCCGATGAATTAAAATCAAAAGACACTTGTTAAAATCAACATAGACGTTTAAATGACTGTTGTCCCATTTAACATAAGCCACCCTGCAAGACCGACGCACTATAATAATAATTTCTTTCCATCAAAGAGCTTGCAATTGTTCCCCACTATCTATGGCAGGAAGTTAAAACTCTTTAGCCTGGGATTCAAGTGCCCTCACAATTTTCTTTCCTTTTCTAAAGTCTTATTTCCCACTTCTTTCCTTCAGGCATCTTATTTGTCAGTCAAATTGAACTTCCTGATTTCACACTTGCTTGCCTCTGTATCTCTCTGTTCATCTGGCAATTTCTTATGTCATTTATCATTTTCTTCCTTGCTTTGTATCTTATACATAGCTTGTTTTCCTTATTATATTGTAAGTTCCTCATGTCACAGACTAGGCCCTATATGTCTTTAACTATATTTTATTACCTAGCACAGGGCCTGGCACATGGTAGGCACACACACAAAAAAATCTGTTGAAGGAATTACTGAATAATACCAAGTAGAGCTCAACTCCAGAAACTACTTTTTGACAAGCCGTAAAAGAAAAATGCTTTTGTTAATTTATGGCAGAGTTCTTAAATATAAGCAGGCATTAAAAATACTGGGGAAACTTGTTAAATATGCAAATTCTTGGTGTTAGTTGTTACCAGGGGACTTAATACCAAGGGGCAACTGTAACTATCTAATAAGGAATGAAGTCCTGAACCACTGCTGAGAAATGAAAAGGGCAAAAAAGAAGAAAAGGATAAAGAGGATAACAGGCACACTCTTGGCAGTGGGAGTCATCATCAAACTCTTCCTTTGTAGTAAAGTCATTATTGGCTGTTTTCCCTTGCATCTGATCTTTGACTTTTTTTTTTTAAATACCTGGTTTTTTGTTTTGTTTTGTTTTTTATAAATTTATTTGTTCATTTATTTATTTATTTATGGCTGTGTTGGGTCTTCGTTGCTGTGCACAGGCTTTCTCTAGTTGCAGCGAGCGGGGGCTACTCTTTGTTGCGGTGCATGGGCTTCTCACTGCGGTGGCTCCTCTTGTTGCAGAGCACGGGCTCTAGGCGTGCGGGCTTCAGTAGTTGTGGCACACGGGCTCAGTAGTTGTGGCTCGCGGGCTCTAGAGTGCAGGATCAGTAGTTGTGGCACACGGGCTTAGTTGCTCCACAGCACGTGGGATCTTCCCGGACCAGGGCTCGAACCCGTGTCCCCTGCATTGGCAGGCGGATTCTCAACCACTGCACCACCAGGGAAGTCCCGATCTTTGACTTTTTAAATCAGGATGACAATATCTGTTTAAGACCCGTTCACTTAAATGTACATAGCGAAGCAATGATTATTTTTCTCAGAATACTTTTCAGATATGTACTGTATTTCAAAATGCACAATATATAGGTAAACCATAGAAACTTTTTACCCAATAAAGCTCTTTGAAAAGAATGTTACTATTTGTTCGGTATTGGAAGATCAGTTCTGCTTATAAAGCAGTAAGGCACTGAGAGAACTAACGTGTTCTCTTTAGATTATTTCAAACAGGATATGAATTACAGGAAGCAAGACTTCAAGTGGTTAAGAAGAAAAGAGTTTTGCCTTTCAGAAGTTTACAAAATGCCAGTATTCTAAACTTCATACACTGAACTCCTTAGGATAGTCTGATATAGTACACGCTATCTGTCACTTCTCTATCCATTTGGCAAAGACTACATAGAGACAAATGTTACAGAGGCTCAAAAATGGAGACTTCTGGAAAAATGACCAAAGCCAGAAATAAAGTTGTACTAATTAGAAAACAAATAATTAAATGGCCAAACCCGAATGTTGTGTGATGCTGAAAAGAGATAGATTTCTAAAGCATACCATCTGTTTTACAGTTTTTATTTTGCTGTACTGCAAATCTACTCAGTAGTTTTGCAATGATCTAGCTGCTAACTCATTTGCACAATTACTTTAGGCCAGAAATACTTATTGCACAGAATCATTTGAGAGTTCAACACATTCACAGAAGAGGGCAGATATAAACCATTTTTGAGTGAAGACAATTTCTTTAGTTCTTAAAGAAAATGTTATTCAAAAAAATGATTAGAAATTACCAAAAGAAAATCAGAATGCTATCACTATAAATTTATGGTATCTAAACCTATCTAGGCCTTCAGGGTCACCATCAACCCCTCTGTTGGCCATTCTAATGAAAACTCATTCTCATCTTGACCTCTCGAAAGCATTTACCTGGGAGCTGACTGCTCCTGCCTTCTCAAACACTCTTCTCACTTAACTTCCTTGGTACCACCCTCCTGACTTTCCTTCTTTCTCATCAGCTATTCCTTTTCAGCCTCCACTGCTAGCTTCTCCTCTTCTAAATGTTGTAGTGTTTAAGGCAGGGTGCTGAGGCCTCTTGTCCTTTCTATCTGTATTTTCTTCCTAACTTATCTCTTCAGCCCAATGGCGTTACATGGCATCTATATACTCAGGATTCACAGATTTATATCTCCAGCTCATTCTTCTCGAGTTCCAGGCTCATACATTCAATGATCTATTTGAAATCTCCATTTGAATGCTACATAGGCATCTCAAATTTAGCATGTCTCATATGGAACTCTTGACTCACCACTCTTTC
>NW_006787051.1:2062572-2108427 GCF_000442215.2 Lipotes vexillifer
TTCCCCAGAAAAAGAAAAATCTATTTCTCCTACAGTCCTTCCACATCTCAGTAAATGGCACTACCATCCAACCAGTTGTTAAAGCAAAATCTAAAAATCATCCTGATACCTCCCTTATCCTTATCCCTTATCTGATCCATCACCAAGCCCTATCAAATATACCTAAAAAATATATTACATTTATTTCTCTTCAACTCTATTGCTACCACCCTGTCCAAGCCACCATCATCTCTCAACATTACTACTGCATTATAAGCATATCATGTATCTGCAGTACCTAACACAGTGTCTAGCAAGTCATAGATGTAAAATAACTTTCTGCATAGATAAATATTACGTAGCAATATTTCTATGTCTCTAAGACAATCTCCAATTTCCACTCTCAGACATTTTCTGACATACCTACAGATATTCATTTACTGAATCATCTACTCATCCAGCAATTATTTATTATTGTATTAACTGGTATTAGGTTTAACTGCATATTTCACAGTATCTCAAAGATGACAGACATTTGTCTCCTGCTCATATGAAAACGTCTGGAGGTAGGCAGTCAAGGGCTGGCATAGCAGCTCTATATGCTAAGAGCCCTGGTTCCTTGCATCTTGTTGCTCTGCTAACCCGTTTATAAATTCCACTTTATGATCTAATATGGCTACTTAAACTCCACCCATCACAGCTGCATTTCAGTCTCTAGGGAAGAAGATGGATGTGAGGAAGGCCATACCTCCTCCATTTAAGGACACTTCCCAGAAATTGCTCCTACCTCCACTTAGATCTCATTGACCAGCACCATAACTAGCGATGATGGGGAAGAACTAGCAAAGAAGACAAGATAGCAATGTTACCAGCTAAAAGTCAGGATCCTCATTTCCACAGAAGAAAGAGAAAATAAATACTGAGAGGTAGTAGCATCCTCTTCCAAAGTTCCTGTTGTGACCAGGTAATGTTCTGGGTACAGGGATACAAAGATCATAAGACATAGGGTCACAAGGGCTTCCCTGGTGGCGAAGTGGTTGAGAGTCCGCCTGCTGATGCAGGGGACACGGGTTCGTGCCCCAGTCCGGGAAGATCCCACATGCCGCGGAGTGGCTGGGCCCATGAGCCATGGCCGCTGAGCCTGCACGTCCGGAGCCTGTGCTCCTCAACGGGAGAGGCCACGACAGTGAGAGGCCCGCGTTCCGCAAAAAAAAAAAAAGACATAGGGTCACTGCTCAAGGCATTAGTCCAATGGGGGAAAGCAATATGTAAATGAATAATTACTCAAGATTTCAAGCCAGGCAACAGACACTGTTAGAAGACCTTGGCTTTTCTGAATCCCTGAAGATTCCTTGCATCCAAAGAGTTGAAAGAGAAGTAGATGGTTCCAGTGCTTTACATCACTAAACTATATAGACTGCTTCAATATCCCACAGCTTTAATAATGGACTCTATTTTACTGGATTTGATACAAAAGTTCATTTAAACCTCTATAAACATATATAATCAACTGTGGTAGTAATTTTAACAGTTTGAAAATACCCATTTCAGAAACGTGGCAACACTCAATAATTTTTTTAACTTGACAGAAGATGAAACTAAATGACTGTTTTAAGAAGACTATATATAAACTACAAGGCCAGATGAGAAGAAATAAGCAATGACAGCATGCCAAAAAGAAAAAAAAGAAGTAATACTGTAACTTACCGTTAACCACTGGTTATCTAGTAGTTCCTTAGCTGTGATTCTATGAGCAGGATCTACTTTCATAAGTTGTTTCAAAACACTTTTAGCTGCAAATAAGGGAAAAATCCTGAAAGTCTTATTTATCTCAACTATAATTAGTACCACACATTTTCCAGTTTATTTAGGATTAGGTCTGTATGATATGAAGGAAACTTCTCAGTTATAAAATAAATATCATCAGTACCAATGGCTAGTATTAAATAAAGTTTAAGGCCTAAAGTGAGGTTTTATTGCCTGGATTACCTGGTTTATGGTCTATAGTAAAAATTACTAGATGATCAGCAAATTTCCTATTCAATTTTTATCGTGCATTTTCTGTTTTTGCTGAAAGTTTCAACTTTAACAAGCATAGTGAAGATATCACTATTACCACAAGTAAATAGTGTATTTCTACAAGTAAATTTAATGACTAACCAGAGATCTAAAGTATCTGAATTAATGGCCGCATTTCTTATATTATGTATACTTGCTTTAGTAAATAATAACAAATCTATACTTACCAGAATCACTTATGGAATCCCAGACTGAATCTTTAAAATGTAGTTCTCCCTTTCTTATTAACTCAAAAAGCTTCTCTTCTGAGCTTGCCATAAAGGGCGCTTCTCCACATAATCTACAACAAAGACAGTCGTTTTGTTAAGATTTTAAAAAAAATAATCAGAATGAGGCTATTAAAAATTAAGTTTCCACAGGACTTGGAAGTAGTGGTGCTTCACATTTAAGTAAAGGAGAGAAAGAGGTGGGAACTTCTCTGGATGTAGAAATGGAAGCGAAGGGCTTCTGCAAGATCTTTGCTAGGCTCTTGTATACATTGGAACTTCCACATCTGCAAATGACCCAAAGCTCTTCCAGGTGGGGAAACACTAAAGGGTTAAAATACAGAAAGGTGTGTGAGTTTAAGTGCACAGTAATAGTGGTGGATGATAGAGGAGAAACACTTCAATGTGAGCAAAGGTAAGGTAACACCTTAAGGTACATAATTCACATTGGACTTAAAAGAAAGATATACAGAGTTATCAGAGTCTAACGAGAGTTATCAGACTCTAATGACCATGTAAGAGTTTTATCCGTGGTAAAATGCTACACGAATGTTAGTGATAGTAAGAATAACCCTGGGGTCTACAGGCTCTGAGTCAAAACCAAAAATCCATTAAAATGGCCACAACTCTTCAAAAATGATACCTAAAATGAAGAAAATCTGAATGAGGAAGATCAGTCTGGAAGGGTGAAAGCTGAGTATATGTAATGACCAACATCAGTAAAGCCATGTGTATACAGTAAACATGGGCTTATTTGTAAATTCTGTAGTACAGGGACTATGAGTCTTTAGAATCTTTAAAAGGAAGTACCATGCTATACTTTACAAAGAGCATGGCAAGCCTATGCTTCAATAGGTGATCTAGTCCAAAACTACAAGAACATGCTTAAAAGTTGCAAACGTTAGCCATCATCTTTATCATCAACCCCAACATCTGAGGGCAACCCTGTAGGCGACAACCAGATTTTCCCAATGACAACCAGAGAGAAGTTGGACCTGGACTCATCACTGAGGCAACTCTAACTCTGTATGTCTATTCTTCAACTCTCAGGATTATACTTTTCCACTTTATTATGGAAACAGTAAAACGGCAGAATTCCATTACACTTCCCAAATGCTGGTTTATTATGTACATAAGTATAAGGTATAATGATCTCCAGGTCTCTTAACAGATTTTTACTGATTTTTGGTTTTAGTCATATTTTTCTTAAAGTTCTTTGAAAACCTTTCCCATGAATATTTTTTGAATAAGTCTAAATTTGGTAAATATCTTACATGACAATGATTTTCTGGGGGGGGAGGGGGAGAGCTGTTCTCATCCTAGCAATTTATCAAACTAGGCTGGACAACACAGCTTTTCATTTACCAATAGGTTCTTGTTAAGTGATAAATATTTATTAAATTGTTCTGCAAACTCTCATTTTAATACTTTTTATTTCTCCAGCTCATTCTGACCCTCCTCTCTCTGATCTTACTTGCCTTACTACTGTTTAGTTTTAAAATGCAATTTAAAAAAAAGCCAAAAAAATGGTCTTCTGGACAATTACAATCTATTACAGCAAGTACAGGCCAGCAAAAGCCTGGCTCATTGAGTCTGTTAACAACCAGTGATATGCACATTCACCAATTTCTTAGCTGCTCCCACACTGCCTGACTAGCATGCAACTATATAGCTCAAGGGCTTCATTTTAAAAATTCCACTTTTTTCTGTCCTTTACAATTTTATTCACACAAAATGTATCTAATGGTTGGTCAATCAGCAGCGTATGAAATTTTATAATAGCAATTTTCTGCACATCCAGAAAAGGGAACCCAAGACATGAAAAATGCCTCTTAAAGCCTTCCGATTATTTTGCTTCATAGGAATCAAAACAGCAAAAGATAGTGCCCATAAAGAGTATTTATGTCAATTTCACCTTGAGAAAGTATGTCATCATTGTCCAATTAAGTAGCAATGAAACAGGGGTAACTGATAAACAAGAAAATAACCCCCCTGGAGAAGGTAATATGTTTGCACCCTTGTTGAACGAAATTATCTATAAGACCACTGGGCTCGGCAGATTAATGAATAGGCACTGATTAGCTAAGTAAGAGTCTACTGTAAAGAAAAAAATATGTCATTATTATGATATGCAGTCACACTCAGAAGCAGAAAAATTAATATTACATCTTTAAGTAGGAGAAAAAAATTTAAGGTATGTAATACACTGTCACTTCCCTTAACACCAAATTCAAACTAAGAAGGCAGCAAATACCACATGAATGGTGTAATCATAGTTCACATGTATTATGTTTGACTTGTGTTGTCCAGAAAGTCGTGAGAGTATAAAACACTAATTTTAAATAGTTGTATTTTTAATTTAAAACTAAGGCTCAGAATTTTAATATGATTCTAATCAGCACAGAACAATGATCAAAAACTTTGTGAATACATTTATACTTTATGCAATCTAAGCAGTGATATGTCAGCTATCTGAGTTACAACTACGATCACAACATCCAATTTCTACTACCCGTGTATTCCATTTCACAGGACTGTGAAAATATAACTACTGTGATGTCAATATTTAGAAACGATCTGGAAGAGGTAGTGCACAGTGAAATCTTCAATATGACCATAAAACTAATGTTGCATCAACATAAAAATGTTCATATTCACCAACAGGCAGAAGAGTGACCACTAACTTTTCAGAACAGCTCTTAGACAATTCACTTTAATTCAATTTAACAAACATATATTGAGCACTGACTACATGTCTACTATTATACCAGATACCAGGGATGCAAAGATGGATCATATCTCTGTCCTTCATGGAATTTAGAGCAAGAGAAACAGGCACAATACACATAATACAATAATTATATTCCATTATAATCTAGCTTTTAAAAGTGCAATGAGAACACAGAAAAGTGAAAAATTTATTCTATCATATTTACATATGTGCAAACTTTCCTGATTAAATATGCTTATTATTTTGTTTTTCTTTCTACATTACTGTTTTACATGCATCTTCGTCTACAGCCTTAAATTCCAAAAAGTATACACATAATGAATGTAGTAACTCTGCTGGGGTAGAGTAGGACTTAGGGAAATAGAAGTCTTTACTGTGTGAGCTGGACACACCCAGGAAAGAGGTTAGTAGAGAAGAAAAAAGAACATCTAGGCAGAATGAACTGCATGAGCAAAGACCCAGAAGCATGCAATACAGGGTGCCTGAGTCATAAGGAGTGGCCTAGAGTGGCCACCAGCACAGGGTAAGTGAATGGGAACACATATGCAGACCAAGATTAGAAAGGCACTCTGGAGCCAGGCAGTGGAAGCTTTGTGTTACGCCATGCGGGGATGCTCTGAGATTTTTCTATAGCAAGGGAGAATTACCAGAGGTTGTTAATCAGGAAAGTAGTACGATCAGATTTGTGATTTAGAAAGACAACTCTGACAACTGTGTGAAGGATGAACCCGAGGCAGAAGAACCGACAGAAAGACACTGTAATCTTCCAGAAAGGGATCATAAGGAGAAATGATACAAGTGAAGAGAAATGAAATAATAGGTGAGGACACTTCAAAGGAAAAATACAGGCCATGGGGTTTGACTGAATCTTGAGAGTGAGACAGAAGAGAGAGCAAGAAAGGCCAGCATTTTCAGTAGCATGAAGAGAAGTAGAAACAACAGAATACTCCCTGGACCCTGGGCTGAACCTTTATCTGGTTACTGCCCGCTCCTCACATGTGCCCTGTCCATCAGGTGGCTCTAGTGCCAGGTCCCAGGACCTCCCTCTACCTGACGCTCTATAAGTGAATCTCTTGAGAAAATACAGAGAAGCTTTTGTTTTGTGGCAACGGATCAGGGAGGTGCTGAGGCAAGTTTTTCATGTGGCTCAGATCATACAGTGCATTGTAGCATTTATAGATCAATGAAAAGCAAAGCTGAAAGGTATAAATTGATTGTATTAAAAAAATACCTAATGGATGTACCTGACAACTAATAAGACACCTTTTAGAATGACTTCCCAACTGTTTCTTTAGTCGCTTTCTTAAAACTATATTGTTCAGTTTTAATTTAAAGTCTATGTAATTCTACTGTTAGGGATCATCCATTCGTTTTAAGTTGTACACTTAGCAGGGTACTTACAAAATGTACATTATGACACCTATGCTCCAAATGTCACACTGCTGGCTATAGTCGTGGGCATTGATAACTTCAGGGGCTGCCAAATAAGCAGAAATAAAATAATATTAATAATACAAAAAATGACTTCTAAATGCTTAAACACAAAGCATGAAAAATGTGCTGATGTGCTGTAATTTATTCCCCCACAGGGAAAAAGAGAACCAACAGCAGATGTTAAGTGAATAATGTATAGGCTTAACAATTGACGTCGCTGTATCCTCACCCCTGCTATTTAGCTCCTAATGGAACAATGGCACACACTGTATAGCTAAATGCACAACTCTTCATCTCTTTCAAATTGTTAAGAAATGATTTTGCAAAGATTGTGTAGTTATAGTAGAAGACAATATCTCAGTTCTTTGCCAAAAATAGAATTGAAAACATACCTTAAGTAGATACAATTTAAAACAAGCCCAATAGGTAGAAATCTGGATTTACAGAGAAACTAAGATAAACGGTTATAAATCACTTCAGTAAAATAACAGTAGTAATAATAACATCATAGCACTCCTATGACAGTATGAATTATCTTCCACATTTTCTAAATGAGAAAACTAAGACAGAAAGCTCCTATAACATAACTTGATCAAAAAGCCAATTAGTCCCAGGATGATGACTAGGATGCAGGCACTCCTGACTCCCCAACTCTGGGCTACTTACTTACAATGTGTCCGCAATAGGGTTCCTTTAAACAATCTTCTCAAAGTAGAACTTTTTTTTTTACTTTGAGGTAGCACATTTTTTAATGATTAGATTTTTTATAATGGCTGGCTTTCTAAAAAGTCACATATGATATTCCAGGAATATGTCTATTATACTTCTAGGTAGCACCACACAGGACCGACTGTAAGTTATACGTGGATTCACCCCTGCGTCGTTCAAGGGTCAACTGTGTGTATTTGAATAGAACTTTAAAATTTACAAAGTACTTTTGTATAGATGATGTTATTTGTGTAAATTATGTTAAGAATCATGTGAGACGGGTATGTAGCCATGACTTACTTTGCCAGCGAGGAAATTAAGGTTCAGGTACACATATGAAGCGACTCACCTAAAGCGACACTGTTACACAGCGCCTCCCATATAAAAGGTGTTTTTACTTTAGAAAACAGTTTCAATCACCCCCCCGCAACATACACACAGCTTTTATAACTACTAAAAGCAAATGAAATTTCATTTCCTCTGCCTATTGTTAAAGGAACTAAAAAGCAACAACAAAGGACTTAAAAGGTAAACAGAAGAAAGAGAACAGGCCCAACCGTAGATAATTAACAAACTGAATAATTCTTCTCTAAATCACTGAAAATTAAAATTAATATTTTCCCTTTAAGCAATTACTTGTATTCTTTAACTCTACTTAAACTTTTAAAATATGGAATCATTAAAGCTCAAGTTGCTCTATGGCTGCATGTCTAAGACAAGGGCAGATTCCGTGATCCGATTCCCTGACAGATCTCCATGTAGGTGCATCACACAGCAGGGGCCCGGAATTCAGAGCCCTCACTCCCTCTTTCGGAATCACCTTAATTATCAGGGGCATTTCTACTTGCACTGTCATCACAGCTCTCACAGGGAGGCAAAGGCCAGACTGGCTGGACCAAGAAGCCATTTAGGAAGTCAGCAAAGCTCCACAAACCATCTGCCTTCTCTCTTGTTCTCTCACTTGTCTCACAGTGCAGACAACTAATAAGCAGGCATAAAACTCAGGGTGCTTGGATATATTTTCCCCATGTAACTACAGACCAGATGTCTTTTGCCAACAGGAGGATATGAACAGAATCTAAAGTAGCCTCTTCCCAAATAAGATAGAACAATTTAGAAGCTTTATGCATCAAGTAGACAAAGAAACAATGAACTAGGTATACTGCTCAGCCATAAAAATGAATAAACTACTGATATAACAACACGGGTAAGTCTCAAAATCATTACATGGAACAGAAGAAGAGAGACACAAAAGAATATATACTTATGATTCAATTTATATAAATTCTAGACAAGCAACACTAAACTAAGGTAATGGAAATCATCAGTGGTTGCTGGGGTCTGGGTGAGGAATCGACTGAGAGGGACACAAAGGAAATTTCTGGGGTGATGGAAATGTTCTATATATTCACTGAGGTGGTAATTGTACAAGTATATGTATTTGTCAAAACTCATTAAACTTTACACTTAAAATCTGTGCATTTTATTATATGTAAATTATGTTTCAATAAAGTATATTTTAAAGAAATCTACTAAAAGTACAAAAGAATCTATCAAAGCCCTGCGGTGGTGAGTGACTTTAATAACTCTCTTAGAAATCAACAGAGGAAGCAAGCAAGATTAACAATATTGACTGGGTGGCCGAGATGGCAGAGCAGGAAGACCATGAACTTCCACAGATACACCAAAATTCCCACCACTTACAGAGCAACTGTCTATAGGAATGACCTGAAAACCAGCAGAAAACAATTTCCACAACTAAAGACATAAGTAGGAACTACAAGAAGATGGATAGGAGGGGCGCAGACACAGTAGAGTTAGGACCTACGCTCTCAGATCGGCGAGCCACAGACAGGAGGAATGTCACAGTCTTGAGGTCCTCCCCAGGGAGTGAGGGCTCTTGGTCCCACATCAGGCTCCTCAGCCCAGGGGGTCTTGCACCAGGAATACAAAGCCCCCAGAACGTCTCCCTCTGAAACCAGCAGGACTTATGTCCAGGAGAGCTGGAGCGCTACAGCAAACAAGAGACTTCACTCTTCAAGGGTGCACGCAAAATCTCATCCACTCTGAATCCCAGCTCAGAGGCAGTACTTTGAAAATGGGTCAGACCCACTTGATGATCTTGGAAAACCTCCCAGAGAGGGAGGGAGCAACTAGGACTCCCCCTGGGGACTGGCAGCAGCCATTTTGGGGAGTTCATTGTAACACGTGGACACTGGTGCTGGTAAGCACCATTTTGGATGCCTCCCCCTAGCTTATTAGCGCCGAGACCTGCCCCACCCACCAGCGGGCACACACCAGCCCCACACCCCCTGGTAGACAGCTGCCAAGACCTGGCCCGCCCACCAGCAGACTTACACCAGCACTAAGCCCCCCATACCATTCAGACGCCATGTGGGAACCCAGCCTTGCCCACCAGCAGGCCAGCAGCAGCCCCATGCAGTTAACCCTGCAGTAAGCCTACCCCACCTTCTAGCAGGCCCAGAGCCAATGGACGTGACACAGCCTCAAAGCCAACCAGGCTGGGGGCCAGTCCCACCTACCAGTGTGCTCACAGTAGTCAGCCCCACCACAGCAGAAGGGTGCATGCAGCCCACATAGGAGTTGCCCCAAGAACATATAGCTCCAGTGACCAGAGAGGAGCATGCTGCTGGGCCCCACAGGACATCTCCTATATAAGGCCACTTCTCCAAGATCAGAAAACGCAACCAACATACCTAATACATAGAAACAGACACAGAGAATTGGGCAAAATGAAAAAAAAAACTGCAAAAAGCACAAACACATGAAGTTTAAATAATATACTACTAAACAATCAGTGGGCCATTGAATAAGTCAAAGAGGAAATCAAAAATACCTAAACAGAAATAAAAATGGGAATACAATGATCTAAAATCTGTGGGACACAGCAAAAGTAGTTCTAAGAGGGAAGTTTATGGAGACACAAGCCTTACCTCAGGAAACAAGAAAAACCTCAAATAAACAATCTAGCCTTACCCCTAAAGGAACTAGAAAAAGAAGAACAAACAAAACCCAAAATTAGTAGAAGGAAGAAAAAATAAAGATCAGATCGGAAATAAAAGAAATAGAGACTAAAAAGATATAGAAAAGAACAATGAAACTAAGAGCCAGTTCTTCAAAAAGATAAAATTGATAAACCTTTAGCAAGACTCATCAAGAAACAAGATAGAAGACACAAATAAAATCAGAATGAAAGAGAAGTTACAAACAACACCACAGAAATACAAAGTATCATAAGAGATTACTATGAACAATTATATCACAATAAAATGGACAATTTAGAAGGAACAGATAAATTCCTTGAAATGTACACTCTCCCAAGACTGAATCAGGAAGAAATAGAAAATATGAAGAGACCAATTATCAGTAATAAACTTGGATCAGTAATCTAAAAACTCCCAACAAACAAAAGTCCAAGACCAGATAGCTTCATAGGTAAATTCTGTAAAACACTTAAGAAGAATTAACACCTATCCTTATCAAGCTATTCCAAAAAGCTGAGGAGGAAGGAGGATTTCCAAACTTATTCTACAAGGCCAGTGTCAGCCTGCTATCGAAACCAGATAAAGATACCACAAAAAAGAAAATGATAGGCCAATATCACTGATGAACCAGATGTAAAAAATCCTCAACAAAATCTTAGCAAACCAAATTCAATAATACATTAAAAGAATCATATACCATGAGTAAGTGATATTTAGTCCAGGAACTCAGGATGGTTCAATATCTTCAAATCAATCAATGTGATACACCACATTTAACAAATTGAAGGGTAAAAACCACATGATCATCCTAATAGATGCAGAAAAAGCTTTTGACAAAATTCAACATCCATTTATGACAAAAAACTCTCCAGAAAGTGGGTATGAGGGAACATACCTCAATATAATAAAGGCCATATTGACAAACCCACAGTGAACATCATACTCAACGGTAAAAAGCTGAAAGCATATCCTCTAAGAGCAGGAACAAGACAAGGATGTCCACTCTCACCACTTTTATTCAATATAGTATTGGAAGTCCTAGCCATGGCCATCAGATAAGAAAAAGAAATAAAAGGAATCCAAACTGGAAAGGAAGAATTAAAGCCATCACTGTTTGCAGATGACATGATACTGTATACAGAAAATCCTAAAAATGCCAACAAAGAACTATTAGAATAAATGAATTCAGTAAAGTTGCAGGATACAGAATTAATATTTAGATATTTATTGCATTGCTATACACTAACAACAAATTATCAGAAAGAGAAATTAAGAAAACAATCCCACATATGGATCAATGGAACAGAATAGTGAGCCCACAAATAAACCTACACACCTAAAGTCAATTAATCTTTGACAAAGGAGGTAAGAATGTATAATGGAAAGAAGACAGTCTCTTCAACAAGTGGTGTTGGGAAAGTTGGACAGCCACATGTAAATCAACGAAGTTAGAACACACCCTCACACCACACACAAAAAATAAACTCAAAATGGCTTAAAGACTCAAATATAAGACATGATACCATAAAACTCCTAGAAGAGAACATAGGCAAGACATTCTCTAACATAAATCATACCAAACTGTTCTTAAGTCAGTCTGCCAAGGCAATAGAAATAAAAGCAAAAATAAACAAATGGGACCTAAGCAAACTTACAAGCTTCTGTACAGCAAAGGAAACCATAAACAAAATGAAAAGATAACCTACAGACTGGGAGAAAATATTTGCAAGTGATGCGACCAACAAAGGCTTAATTTCCAAAATATACAAACAGCTCATACAACACAACAACAAAAAAACAAACAACCCAATCAAAAAATGGACAGAAGACCTAAACAGACATTTATCCAAAGAAGAGAGACAGACAGCCAACAGGCACATGAAAAGATGCTCAACATCGCTGATTATTAGAGAAATGCAAATCAAAACTACAATGAGGTACCACCTCACACACGTCAGAATGACCATCATTAAAAAGTCTACAAATAACAAATGCTGGAGAGGGTGTGGAGAAAAAGGAACCCTCCTACACTGTTAATGGGAATGTAAATAGGTGCAGCCACTATGGAAAACAGTATGTAGGTTTCTCAAAAAACTAAAAATAGAGCTGCCATATGATCCAGCAATCCTACTGCCAGGCATATATCTGGACAAAACTCTAATTCAAAAGGCTACATGCACCCCTACGTTCATACTAGCACTATTCACAACAGCAAAGACATGGAAACAACCTAAATGTCCATTGACAGATGAATGCATAAAGAAGATGTCATACATATATACAATGGAATACTACGCAGCAGTAAAAAAAGAATGAAATAATGCCATTTGCAGTAATATGGATGGACTTAGAGACTATCATACTAAGTGAAGTAAGTCAGAAAGAGAAAGACAAATACCATAGGATATCACCTATATGTGGAATCTAAAATATGACACAAATGAACCTATCTATAAAACAGAAACAGACTCACAGACATAGAGAAGAGACTTGTGGTTTCCAAGAGGGAAGGGGAGTAGGGGAGGGGTGGATTGGGAGTTTGGGGTTAGCAGATGCAAACTATTATATATAGAATGAATAAACAACAAGGTCCTACTGCATAGCACAGGGAACTATATTCAATATCCCATGGTAAACTATAAAGGAAACAATAGAAAAAAGAATGTATACATATGTATAACTGAATCACTTTGCTGTACAGCAGAAATTAACACAACACTGTAAATCAACTATACGTCAATTAAAAAAAAAAGACAACAATCTCATTTACAATTGCATCAAAAAGAATAAAATACCTAGGAATAAATCTAACTAAGGAGGTAAAAGACCTGTGCTCAGAAAACTACAAGACAATGATGAAAGACATTGAAGATGACACAAATGGAAAGATATACCATGCTCATGGACTGGAAGAATTAATATTATTTAAATGACCATACTGCCCGAGGCAATCTAGAGATTCAGTGCAACCCCTACCAAAATAACAATGGTATTTTTCACAGACTAGAACAAATAATTCTAAAATTTGTATGGAAACACAAAAGACCCTCCTGAATAACCAAAATAATATTGAGAAAGAACAGAACTGGACATATCATGCTGCTCAATTTCAAACTATAATACAAAGTGACAGTAATCAAAACAGTATGGTACTGGCACAAAAATAGACACATAGCTCAATGGAGCCACAATAGAGAGCCAGAAATGAACCCACACTTATATAGTCAATTAATCTATGACAAAGGAGGCGAGAATATACAATGGAAAAATGACAGCCTCTTCAATAAATGATGTTGGGAAAACTGGACAGCTACATGCAAAAGACTCAAAATGGACTAGTTTCTCATACCATATACAATTTAAATAATCTCAAAATTGATAAAAGACTTAAATGTAAGACCTGAAACCATAAACTCCCTAGAAGAAAACATAGGCAGTATGCTCTTTGACACAGGTCTTAGCAATATTTTTTGGATGTGTCTCCTCAGGCAAGGGAAACAAAAGCAAAAATAAGCAAATCGGACTACAACAAATTAAAAAGCTTTTGCACAGAGAAGGAAACTATCAACAAAGTGAAAAGGCCACCTGCTAAATGGGAAAAGATATTTGCAAATGATATATCTGATAACGGTTAATAACCAAAATATACCAAGAATCATACAACTCAACATCAAAAAACCAAACAACCCGATTTAAAAATGGGCAGAGGACCTGAATAGACATTTTCCAAAGAAGACATACAGAGGGCCAACAGGTACGTGAAAAGGTGCTCAACATCTCTAACCATCAGGGAAATGCAAATTAAAGCTACAATGAGATACCACCTCCCACCTGTCAGAATGGCTACCACCAAAAAGACAACAAGTAGCAGATGTTGGTGAGGATGTGGAGAAAAGCGAACCCTCATGCACTGGTTGGTAGGAATGGAAATTGGTGCAACCACTCTGGAAGATAGTATGAAGATTCTTCAAACAGTTAAAAATAAAACTGCCACACGATCCAGCAATTCCACTTCTGGGTATTTTTCTGGAAAAAAACCCCAAGAAACAAGAATTTGAAAAGATGTCTGCACCCCTATGTTCAATGCAGCATTATGTACAATAGCCAAGATATGGAAGCAACCTAAGTGCCCACTGATAGACGAACGGATAAAGAAGATGTGGTTTACATATACAATAGAATACTACTCAGCCATAAAATATTCAATCTTGCAATTTGCAACAACAAGGACGGTTCTTGAGGTTATTATGCCAAGTGAAATAAGCCAGAAAGAGAAAGACAAATACTGTATGATCTTACTTATATGTGGAATCTAAAAAACAAAACAAACGAACAATATAATACAAAATGGACACAGGTTCATAGATATAGAGAACAAATGGGTGGTTGCCAGTGGGGTGGGGGGGTTAAATTTCCTAGGTGGTTGGGATGTGTTTGATGCTCATGTGAATGTGTGTTAATTTATTTAGCCTTTTGGTTTTTCTGTCTGGCTTTCTTCATTATACTAGATAATTGTGACTTAAAGTTTTCCAACTTTTAGGAGTTTTCTCTGTGATTGAACACAGGATCCATTTTTGCAAATGTTACACTGGATATTTTGAAATTTTCTGAAAAACATAAATTATCAAGATGACTCAAGAAGATGTGAAAAACTTGAACAACCTAATATAAATTAATAATAGAAACTTTATCCCCCAAAGGGTATCAGGACCAAAAGTTTTAAGGGGAAATTTCATCAAATAATTAATGAACAGGTAATTTCTATTGCTTAAGTGGTTCATGAGCATACAAAAAGTGAAAATATTTTATTTTTAAAATGAGGATATTGTAACCCTAACATCAAAAAAGACAAGGGCAGCTGAAAGAAAGAAAGCTACACTCAAAGTTCCTAAATAAAGTGGTGACAAATTGAACATGGCAGTACATTAAACCAAGTGGGATTTAATCCAAAAGTACAAGGATGGTTCAACATTTTAAAAATCTATTAATGTAATTATTTCATTAATAAATTTAAAGAGAAAAAACATATGATCATCTCAATAGGTACAGATTTGAATAGACATTTCATCAGAGAAGATATATGAATGACTAACAAGTACATGAAAAGATACTCAACATCATTGGTCACTAAGGTAAAATACAAATTAAAAATCACAATGAGACACTACTTCATAACCACTAGAATGGCTATAATTAAAAAGATAGATAATATAAAGAGTTAGCAAGGATGTGAAGAAACTGGAACTCTCATACATTGCTAGTGCAAAGGTAAAATATTAGAGCCACTTTGGAAAATTGTTTGGCAGTTTCTTACAAAGTATAAACATAAATAATATATGACCCAGCAATTTCACTCCTTGGTGGCTACCCAAGGAAAATGAAACCACATGTCCACAAAAAAAACTTGTACACGAGGGACTTCCCTGGTGGCGCAGTGGTTAAGAATCCGCCTGCCAATTCAGGGGTCATGGGTTCGAGCCCTGGTCCGGGAAAATCCCACATGCCATGGAGCAACTAAGCCCATGTGCCACAACTACTAAGCCTGTTCTCTAGAGCCTGCGAGCCACAACTACTGAAGCCAGCACGCCTAGAGCCCGTGCTCTGCAACAAGAGAAGACAACGCAATGAGAAGCCTGCGCACCACAACAAAGAGAAGCTCCCCCCCCCCGCCGCAACTAGAGAAAGCCTGTGCACAGCAACGAAGACCCAACATAGCCAAAAATAAATAAAATAAAATAAATAAATTTTACAAAAAGCTTAAAAAAAAAAAAACTTGTACACGAATGTCCGTAGCAGGATTATTCATAATAGCTCCAAACTGGAAACAATCCACATGCCCATCAGCTAATAAATATATAAACAACATACAACGGACAACTGTTCAGCAATATAAAGAAACAGACTGCAACAGGGATGTACCTCAAAAACATCATGCTATGTGAAAGAAGCCAGGCGTATAAGCCTACATATTGCATGATCCCATTTATATGAAATGTCCAGAAACAGCCATCTAGAGAGATAAGGATTAGTGGTTACCTGGGGTTGGGATGGGAATGAGATTGAGTGCAAACGGGCATGAGGCAACTTTTGGGGATAGAACTGTTCTAAAACTGGATTGTGGTGATGTTGCACAACTCTGTGAATGCATGAAAAAAATCACTGAATGGTACATTTTTATGGTATTTAAATTATACTTCAGGAAAGCTGTTAAAAATCACACTTAGAAAAATGGGCAACTTGGTTTATAAAATATATTTAATCAGTACTCTATGAAAAACCACTGGATGGCAATGAAATTGGATAAAAAAATGGAAAGAAGCAAAACATACTCATGGTTTTAGCATGAATTAATAAAACAATAATTAAGTTTGGGTGTATGATTACCTAAGAGACATAAACAGCTATAAGAAGAGCCCAGAGAAATAATGAAAACTATAATCTTTGAAGATAAGAACTATGAGAAATCTGCTAAAACAACTAAAATTATTTGACCTAAGAAAAGGTAGCTTGATCAGGGCCATTAAGTCCTGACGTGAAATTGAACTGCTCAAGTTTTAATCCATACTAGTTGTTCTACTTTTTCATAGAGAAAAAAAAATCATTTTAAGTCTACTAACTTACCCATATAGATAGGTGTCCCACATGTGGTCTGCAGCATGGCTTCACTCCTTCCTTGCTTCTTCGCCGCTAAACCAAAATCAGTCACCTACAAGAAGAAACTCATACGGAGTTACCTGTGTTCCAGTCTGAGAATTCACTCATTCTGCAAATAGGACTTTCACCACATTGGACTGCATTTAATTCAGGGATTCTTGAGGACGGAGGGGCTTTACTTGTATTACTAATAAGGACCTTGCTTCCCCTCCCCACCCACCCCTCCTTTTGAAGAAGAAACTTGGTAAAGAGAAGCTTGGTTTGTCCAATCTTGAGAAAACACCCATGACGTTGACTGTTCATTCCTTCAATTAAATTCACCAGTTCAACATAGGAAGTTGTTCTTGCAAGAAGGCATTTAACTTTTTTTCAAATAAAAAAGTTATTTTTATAAAGTTCTTTCACTGTAAAATACATTCTGGCCTTAGTAAGTTTATCATCTATTTTTCTGATGCTCAAGCTATGTTCCAGTTTAAAGCACTGTTATAAATGCAAATCATTATCCTTGTCAGCACTCAAGGAAACGTCCCCCTTTAATAATTATTTACAAAACATTATCTCTAGTAAATGCTATCTTTTCTTTACTATTATTTCCTTTGTGTTTCTAGAGTATATTAATTTAAAAAATTATTACACTATTAAAAACTACGAGAGGCAAATTAACAGGAAAAAAACCACAATATAACTACAAATACACAGGAGGCCTACTGCTGCAACTGCAGGCTTTCTGCTCAGTTCTAAATCTTGGTCATTAAACATTTGGTTATTAAATATTCAGTACGTGCCCTTGGTCTTGTCTCCCAAGTTGGAACAGCCTTGGGCTGAAAGCAGAAAAACAGGCACATTTATTGATCACACAATCAAAGATAGGCTTTTGGTCCACAGACACTGAATGGAAAGTTTCCAGTGCCGCGTGGAGTAAGAAAATATTCCTATCAACAACGTAATATCACTATTTTTCTAAAGAGATTAATAAATTTCTCCAGGAGTGTTCACAATGATCCTACTTGGAGCATTATGATACGTATCTTCCTCCACAGAAAATTTATACGGATATCAAATATGTAAAAGCGTTCATGATCCAATTCAGTTCTTTGGAGAGCATTTATTCCTTTATGCACCAAATATTAATTGAGCACATACTATGCTTCAGGCACTACTCCAGGTACCAACAGTGAATGAGACACACAGAATTCCTGTTCTCGTAGAGTTTACAGTGGAAATATTTAAGAACATTTACTTTACTTGGGTAAAACAACAATGCTGTTAAACCTATTTAAATGCAACAGAGCAAGTTACTCACAGACAATATTTTATTCCTAAATTAACACATTCATATATTTTGAAAGCAGCCACTTTTAAAGTGCTAAGTAATAAATAATGTATCCTATCATTTATTTGACATTAGGGAACACTTAATTTGAATAAAGTCTTCAAGAATAAATACTTGGCACATTAATTTTTCTTAGGACATAAATATTAATACCCAAATTATTAAGTTTGGGTATTTTTAAATGAGAAATACAAACTTTATTTTTAAATGAGAAATACAGACTTTAGCATTAATTTAGTATCAAAGGCACAGCCCCAGGTACACTTTTTCTCTAGATCTGTAACACATTTACATCAAATTACCAGGCATAATTTTGAAATTAATTAGAATTCAGAGCATCTGTTTGTTTGCTATTAACTAATGATTTAGAACTATCCAAATGAATATGTACTTTAGAAAAATTCAATAGCACCACTTAACTTGTAAAATTATTCTTGTCAGTCACAACCTCTTTTGTGAAATTTTAATTTTTTTAGCACAAGCACTTGGTTTTGGCTGTTTAAAAGCTTTCAAAATGTATCTAAAAAGAGGACGTACTTTGCCACTTCGCTATCAAACTGTTTATAGGCAAATACTTACCACCATTTCTAATATCTTACCTTTATGTTTAAGTTCATTTCATCATTAGCATCAATAAAGCTGCTTTTAACCATTATGTTTTCCAGTTTTAGATCTCTATGTACTATATCTACCAAGAAAATAAACAACAAATCAAATGAAATGGATAATGAAAAAATAGAGAGGCCACAAATAGAACAAATAAATATACTTGACCAGTTAACATCCACTGTTGAAAAATTGGAGGAGGGCCAGGTGTAACCCTGCCCTCTTCTATTCCCTGATATTCAAATCCCTTTTCTCCATGTTTCTAACCTTAAGGAGCCATTTTCTTTGGCTCCCTCACCTCTCCCCAATCCCCTGCTGCTCCAACTGGCCACTCTTCATGACAAGTGGCCTGGTAAGTGTGGAAGAGGATCCTGTCCAAGGTTAGGTATTCCCTGGAGGAGGGAGACACGTGTACTTACAAGCCTGGGAAGGTTTCCCATGTCCTTCGCTCTTCAAATAGAGGATTACTTCTTTACTTCTACGCATATGTTATTGCCAGTATAAACATTTAACATACTGCAACCTGGCAACACGTATACAAACTACACTTATTTCAGTATATTTTTCTACAACATCAGTACCACTTTCCTAGTCTATACATCAAAATTAAAAACAAAAACCCCTGAGACACAAAATCTCCAGTTGAACATGTCAGAGCTCAGGTAGGACTTTTATGTACATGCAAATACACTCATGTACCAAATATTTCCTTTGCAAATAACTGATTCAGTTTATATCCATAGCAATCATTTCCCTAAACTTAAAAAGTTATAGGCATAATTTCTGGAAAAATGAAGCTGAATGAGCCCTGGACTGGCAATTATACCTAATTATTTACAGTTCCCTTACACAGTTCCAGCCTGTGTTGGAATTTTTATTGTTTCTATTGTTCTCCTTATCTCTTCTTACATAAATACCACAAAATTTTAATATTAATTTATGTTTTAGTAGTTGGCAGGGCAAGTCTCTCTGCTGCCTCCGCTGTTCTTCTTTTTCATTGTTTTCTTTACTATTCTCACCCATTTCAAAATAATTTTATCAAGTTCCATGAAAAATTCTGTTAAGATTTAGTTTGAAATTATACTGAATTTACAGCTTAATGTGGGAGAATCGAAATTAGCATAATATTAAGCCTTTGGTTTCCTGCCTTTGCAAAAATTGTTGCCCTCTGCCTGGAAAGCCCTCCCTTTTTCGTCTGAGTTTGTATTCCTCAGCTCAAGTTTTGCTTCCTCTGTGAATTCTTCCCTGACTTCCCAAATCAAATGAGGCACTTAATATACCTATGCTCCTTGCACTTTATATGGCTTTCAGAAATTATCATGTTGCATTACAGTTTGTTTTCTGTACTCCATCTCCCATTTGCCTCTCAGTTTCCTTGAGGGGCAGGTGCCTTGTCTTTTAACTTCTGTAACTCTAGAACTAACCACAATGCTGTAGGTGCTCAAGAAATATCTGCTGAATGAACCCCTGGGTTCCAGTACCAGCTCTGCCACACCTAACCACGTCACTTCACCTCTCTGGAACAAAGCTTTTTCTCACCTATAAAATGAGAAGTTTCTACAGTCACATGTAAGCCAAACTAACATTGAAGAAAAAAAAGCAGGAGCACGAGGAAAAACAGTAGCAATAACACCAAAGAACAGTAAAGCAATTAGAAGAATTAGAATAATATTTAAATGTGGACTTTAAAGTAGTGAAACAATTCCCATATGGTACTATACTGGTGGATATGTATCATTATACATTTGTCAAAATCCATAGAATTTTGGATTCTATGGATCCAAACTACGGATTTTGGGTGATAATGATGTGTCAATGTAGGTTCATCAATTGTAGCAAACGTACCACTCTGATGGGGGATGCTGATAACGGGGCAGGATGTGCATGCACGGGCAGAGGTATCTGGGACTCCCTGTAACTTCTCAATTTTGCTGTGAACCTAAAACTGCTCTAATAATTAATCTAAAAATTTTTAAATGCCTAGAATATATAGATTTTTAACATTATTAATATATGTGCTTTTAGAAATTTCACTTTTATTATTGATTTTCTATTTTTGATTTGATAATATTAGCTTCTTTTCAAACTATTCTGTAGAAACATTCATAATTTCATCTTGTCTGTATACAATGTAATTGCATACCTGCCTTGCTTCTAATTAAAATATATCTATAAAGTTAAAAAGGAAAATTTTTTTAATTTTTAAAAGAAAATCTTCCATATTAGTAGGCATTATTTCTGTGCCTATGAATCCTGAATATAATTCCCCTTAAACAAAAGTGGTATCTGCGCTCATGGAGTCAGTGAGCTGGATCCTCTTCTTACCCTTATTGTGAAGATAGGCTATAGCTGAGGTGAGACTTCGAATGATCCACCTGGTCTCATTCTCTGAGAAATGACCTTTCCTATCCAGAATTTCTTTGAGTTCTCCATCCTCACAAAGCTCCATCACAAGGTACATTTTCTGACATTATAAATTTAAAAAGGGAGACAGAGAGCACAAATTATTTAGCTGAGGATCTTTAAAATGTTATATATTGTATATGTATAGCAGAAATATGGTTACAATCGATCTATTCACTCAAAACTATTTGTTATCTATCATGTACAAGATACTATGCAGGATACTAGAGGGAAAAGGAAGCATAAGACACATAGCCTTTACCTTCAAGGAGTTCAGAGTTTAGCTATAATCACAATACCATGGGGTAATGGCTAACAGAAGAGGAATGTCCCAAATGTGATGAGGTTACAGAGGAGGGGAGCCTTTGCCTAAAGAATGCTCACTGAAGAGGCAACATACAGGCACGTCTGGATGACTAAATAGGGATTTATGGGTAAGAGAATATGGGCAAGAACAGGCATAGCACATGGCATTTGCAGACTCCAAAGCTCAAAACAGCACTGGTGGGACTTCCCTGGTGGCCCAGTGGTTAAGACTCTGCCCTTCCACTGCAGGGGGCACAGGTTCTATCCCTGGTCGGGAACTAAGATCCTGCATGCCAGCACTGCAAGGCTAGGAAAGAAAGAAAGAAAAGAAAGAAAAGAAAGGAAAGAAAAGAAAGAAAGAAAGAAAAGAAAAGAAAGAAAAGAAAGAAAAGAAAGAAAGAAAGAAAGAAAGAAAGAAAGAAAGAAAGAAAGAAAGAAAGAAAGAAAGAAAGAAAGAAAGAAAGAAAGAAAAGAAAAGAAAGAAAGAAAGAAAGAAACCAGTGCTGGCAGTTAAAGAATAACAAGCATCTCAGTGTTAATAGCACTGGGAGTTTGGTAAGTCAGAGAAGACTGAGATGGTGAGGGGTGAGGCCAGAAAGAACACGTTGGTGTCAGGCTGTAAGGAGTCTTGGATGCCACACAAAGGAGCTGGGATTTTTTTTTTTTTCCCCATATGCAATAAGGAACCACTGAAGATTATTAAGCTGATGTCTGGAGTAGGGGGAAAGGTATGTGCTACTATCAATTCTGCATTTCTAAATGAACACTCTAACAGTAATGAGGAGCAGAGCTCAAAAAACTTTTTTCTGTAAAGGCCAGATCCAGGTAGTAAATATTTTTGGCTTTGAGGAACATACAATCTTTTGCAAACACTCAACTCTGCTGTTACAGCATAAAAGCATCCATAAACAATACAACAAAACTTTATTTATGGACTTTGAAATTTAGTTTCATATAATTTTAACATGTCATGAAATATTACTCTTTTACGTTTTTTCCAACCATTTAAAAATGTAAAAAACCTGGCTTATGGGCCATAAAAAAACAGGCCACATGCCACTGGCTCACATGCTGCGTAAGCGGACCTCTGATTATAAGAGGGTAGATGTGAGGCACAGAATGGAGAAAAGAAGGAAGAAGAAAAAGATGTGAAAATACCTGGAGGGAGAAATAGTGGGACTTAGTGACTAATTGTGTATAAATCGTAAAAGGCCACAAATGAAATGCCTCTTCCATATTTGCTGTTTCTGTGCATACATATAAAGATCACCTTAGGTATTCTGAGAGCCAAGTCATCTATTAAGTCAAAAAGATTCACAGTCAACTAAAATGCATGTCTTTTTCATACCTATGCTATTCAGACACAGACTACCCTCCATGTCTCCATTCTATCCTACACCACATTTTCATTACTGTTTTTAAGATTCTGGAATCTGATCCTATTCTATTACCACTACTAGTGCAACTTCTGTGTTCAGTCAGCAAGCACGAATACAGGAGGACAAGGCTAACAACCTTTCTTCCTACAGTCAAAATTCTGACTCACTCAACCTCAAGATGTTTAGAATTTCAAAAGTAACTACAGAATGCTGCCAAGTCTAACACATAAATAAGCTTTTGAACTAGGCCATATTTTTTCCACTGACAACACCACAGGGATCATGAAATGAAATGGTAAGTGAACTATTTGGAAGGCAAAGTTATAGCAGTTAGCAGTGCTTACAATATAAATTGATGTCATTTTAAAATATGTACGTTGATAAAAGTTATATCAACGGAAGTTTTTTACAACTCTTTATATAATTATTAAAAGTAATTGTGTAGACCTGGAGAACATTTGGACTCACAAGAAACCATACATAGTCAAACTGCATGATCAGCATTACTACCTTAGCCTAACCCTTCAGGTAGCAATTTCCATTCATCCTTAAGATGGCTTCAACAGAAGGTCTAGGCATTTGTGTGAGTTGGGAAGATGGGGAGTCAGATGTGACCTGTGTGAATCAAGGGCAAACAATACATAAAAAAGACAATCACAGATGATGGTTTCTTTGGCCTTCAAATTATTCTAGATTTGGACTCCCACTTGTGCCCAAGATGAAGTAACCGATCAGACTTACCCTCCCTCCTGAAACAACTTAAGAAATGGACAAAATACATAAAATAACAATTTTCAGACATTAGACATCAGACAGCATAGGGCAGTGATCCCTGAGAGAGGGGAAACCTATGAGGCCAGCCTGGTGATTATCCTAGCTTACTGTCTAGAGAGTTTCCAAGCCACAGAGAAGGGAAAAGGAATCCAAACAGAGCCCAGCAGTTTACATGAACTGAGGAGATGGTGCTGGGAGTCCCTGAAGGCCAAGACAACTAAAGTTCACAGAGAAGATTAACAAAGAGGAGAAATCTATGGAGAGAAAGCTCCATAGATTTGCAGACAGCCCCCCTCGACTCTTCAGCAAAGTACCAACTAGCACAAATGTATGAGGAAACTACCCAAAGTTGGGAAAAGAACCATGTGAAAAGATCAGAAGAAACAATCACTGGCACTTACACATGGCCAGGAAGGGTTTATATTCCCATTAGCCAGAGTGGAAAATCTCATTATTCATGGGGTAGAATACTCAAAATGGTCTTCCCTCATTAGTCTGGAAAAATTAGCCCTAGACCAAAGGCTGCTCTGGTGCCACCTAACAAAGCTTAAAGCAAGCTTGAAAAGTATCAAACTATTTCTGATAACTTAACTATGTCCCAGAATAAAGCTCAAAAATAGTTTTAAGAGTATAAAAAATAGCCAGCACCCAATCAAAAATTAACAGGCATATAAAGAAGCAGGCATATAATGAAGGGGAAAAAAATCAATCAATTAAAACTGACCTAGAAATGGCACATATGATAGAATTAATAGAAAAGGACATTAAAGGTAATTATAACTATATTTAAGGAGGAGGAAATAGTGAGCATGTTAAGTAGAAACATGGAAGATAGAAAAATGATCCAAATCAAATTTCCATTGGAAGGGATAAACAGCACATATGATGTTACAGAAAAAGAGATTACTGAATCTGAAGATATCACAATAGAAGCTCTGAGAAATTAAACAGGGAGAGAAAAAAGATTGGAAAAAAATGAATAGAGCATCAGTAAGCTTTGTACAATATCAGGCAATCTCATGGGTACTTGAGGTCCTAAAAGTAGGAGAAGGCAGAAAAAATATTTGAAGAAATAATGGCCAAGATGTTCCTTAATTTGATGAAAACCATAAGCTCACAGATTCAAGAAGCTCCATGAACCCCAAGCCAGGATACATGAAGACAACTATACCAAGGCACAACATAATGAAATTGGTTAAAACTGATGATAAAGAGCAAAACTATTCTAAGCAGATTTGAGGATAAAATAAGTCACAACTCTAAAACTGAAAAGGTAGAGAAGCCTTCTGGCACCAATGCCATATACTGCTCCCATAAAAGGTAACTGTGGTCGCTAACATTTATCAAGCACTTCTAATGAATCAAGCATAACGCATAACGCAAGTTGACTATTGCTGCCTTAGAGACTGTCAAAGGAAACAAAGAACAATAGCTAACAGTCGATGAGATGTATGCTTTATATTCGCTTTCCCGTTTAATCCTTCAACAACCAAATGAGTTTGATACTATCATTAAACCCATCTTACAGATGAGGAAACTTAAGTATAGAGAGCTTGAGTAACTTGTCCATGGTCTCAGAGCTAATAAGTGTTGGAGCCAGGATTATATTGCACAGGCAATCTGATCCCAGAGTCCACATGCCTAACCACGGTATCATACTGCCTCCGAGCAGAGAAATACCCAAGCCGACATGCACAAACAACTTGAAGGCAGAATGGCAAATAACCCAGGCTTCAGAACAACTCTAAATGAAAATTACAAGCATTGAAAGACGAGAATGAAAACATCTAGGAAAGAAGGAAGATTAAACATATTAGTTTAAGACACAGATGACAAAATATCTTCTACATAGTGCCCATACCAATTCTACTATGAAGCTAGACTTGCAAAATTATGACAATATTCCAAGAGACTCTAATGGAGAACCAAGGACCAAAGCAAAAAGCAAGACACTTCTAAGGAAGCTCTGGTCACAAATGGGTTATATCTGAGGTTGTTTCAATTTTAAACATTTGTTTTCAACATGCCACCAGAAATTTCACTAAAAACGTCAATCTAATCATCAGACACCTAACTATAAAATCAACAATAAAAAGTCCTCCAGAATGCTCTCATCAATCTCCAGTGACAGACTCATGCCAAGGACATGAGCCACTGTGTCCCAAAAGGATTACTTCCCAAGGGAATGATGTTCATTTCGTAATAATAACAATTTTCAAAACTCAGCACCTGACAAAGCTTTACCTTAGGCGTCTCAAATACTTGTTCTAGATGTATAATGTGTTCGTGTTTCACACTTTTTAGGATGGTCACTTCCCGTTCAAGTAACTTCACAGCAGAGCTTCCAGCCTTCAATGATGAGGAAACATAGATTTTACATATGAATTTCATTACTGCATAGCTCAATATAAAAGTTAAAGTTATTTAATATTTTTCCTACATTTTCTTTAGGAGTTCCTTTTTCAAAAGATAACATGCAACTTACCCATGTGTTAAGATTAAAGTATGCCCCATCTTATCCTTTGTCCAATTTTAAGAGATATATAATTTGGCCTCAAACCACGTTTCTTGGACTGTTTCTATAAATTAGCTACAACATGGTCTCTGTCATGTCACAAAATTATTGCAATTTTTAATAGGCTTTTTGGGATTTCCTTCAAAATCGTATTGATCCTTTGATGTTAGCATAATAAAAACAAAATCTACTTTCCCGGGACATCAATTAGAAAATGGATATAAAGCATCTGTCTCATTAAATGTTAGAATTGTTAAAATAAAATGTTTTTGTTTTATTTTTGTTTTGTTTTGATTATATTTATATATTTATCAAAAGAAACAATAGGCAGTGAGATTCTACACTTAGCCCCGCATTATATTACTTCCTAGTCCCCCAGCCTCAAAAATTTGACAGAGAGAAAAAGAGGAGAGAGAGCACGCTTGATCAAGATGGAGATGGAGATTTTGCCTTCAGACCAACCTAACTCCAATTTATCTCCTTACATGTAACCCTTAACCACACCTGACCAGGCCTTCATTCAGGGTGTAAGTAACTGTCTACAATGTCATCTAAGAAATTCCAGAAGGGCTTTCTCCACTCTAACCACCACTACCACCATCCCAGTCATCACCCCTCTTGATATCTAAATTACCATCATTATTCAAGGATAAACATTGTCCTCATTCACATGAAAATATCCCTGAAAGGGATAATAAAGTTCTTATTCCTCCCTCCTTACCCCTAACCCCTGCCCCCGCCAAGTTTGGGAGAGACATAATAGTTCCTGAAGGACTGGAAAGGGATTGATCATAAGGCAAATTTTACCTAGTTAAAATTTTTCCTAGTGTCATCCCTGCTTCCAATTACCTTTACCCTTCAACCATTACCATCTCAGGAGGGATAGGAAACTGCCCACCCTCTGTGCCTCTCCCATGGAGGATGAAAGTCACAGTTTAAGGTTATCCTAGAGGGTCAAGAGAAAGAGTGATTGTGAGGAGTGAATTCCTATACAGACTAGATATGGAGAGTTATAACAATATCCATCTATCTTCCTACCTCCCTCCACAAATGATTTGACCTGTATATAATGCAGTAATATACTATCCAATTCATATATTGATTATATAACTTTATTTTACTATCTTAGTGTCCTGAAAACTTTCAGCATCAATAGGTATGTGCAAGATTGTGAATTCCTAAAGTTGCAAGCAGGCATCCTGACTATATAGCCCTAAAACCTAACCCCTAACCTTATCTGACACCAAAGGAGCAAAGGAAATTACATCCCATTTAGGTTTTTTTTTTTAATAAATGTATTTATTTTATTTATTTTTGGCTGGGTTGGGTCTTCATTGCTGCGCGCAGGCTTTCTCTAGTAGTGGCGAGCAGGGGCTACTCTTCGTTGCGGTGCGTGGGCTTCTCATTGCGGTGGCTTCTCTTGTTGTGGAGCACGGGCTCTAGGCGTGTGGGTTTCAGTAGTCGTGGCTCACGGGCTCTAGAGCACAGGCTCGGTAGTTGTGGCGCACGGGCTTAGTTGCTCTGTGGCATGTGGGATCTTTCCGGACCAGGGATAGAACCCATGTCCCCTGCATTGGCAGGCGGATTCTCAACCACTGTGCCACCAGGGAAGCCCCGACAATTCATTTAGTTAATTCTAAAGAGTTCTAGAAGGGCTCTGGATCTCCCTTTATTAAGATTTAATGTTACTGTATTAAACTTTAGGGGGAAATGGTATATAATTTCCTATGGCTTGTTTTAAAGAATACATAAAACCTACTATTTCCTTTTGTAAGTGTAATATTTATCATCGCAAATCCAAGGGAAAAACACCTAATGTTGTCCCTTGTTTTTCCTCGGGCATAGAAAGTGTTTTAAAGTTGATGAAACGATCAGATATAAAGCTTGAGGACTTAGATTCTCCCTTAAAAAGAAGCCCAGGTGTTCTTCACTCCAATGAAATCTAGTGAGACATACAGTGATTACAAGTAAACAGTACAGAAGAGAGTTGGGGGAAAAGTGGTTCAAACTGAAAGAGTAGGTAGGATGAATAAATAGAGTTAGCTACCAATGAGGAAATAGGGAATCAAAGGAAAGGCAAAGATAGGGACAAAGTATATTAGAACCACATCAGGAGAGACTACCGGGACCCACTTCTCACTAAGACATCGCTAGCCCACAGCCCTACATCTACACATACTGATGATCAGCCCTCACCTTCAGCTCACTCTGGTAAACTTTACCTATATTTGGTTATGCTGGTTATGTTAGGTAATCCTTTCATTTGCTTTTTAGTACCTGTCTACTTGAGTTTAAGAACTGGTCCCATCCCAGAAGGCTAGAGAAATATCCACATTTCTCCGGGGGAACAGCCTAGGCCCTGGCCCTCAGGGTCAGCTGTGTTAGTGTGAAAAACTGTACTGCCTACCCCACCCTGCACTGGCACTGTGCCCTCAGTAGGACGCTGCTGATATGCCTTACCTTTTCTTTGCTCACTTTTTTAATTGCCCACTTAGTTTCTGTCTCCTTGTCAATAGCTTCGATGACCATTCCAAAGCTCCCTTGTCCCAGTATTCTTCCAAAGGTATAGATTTCCTGGATAAAAAATATGAATTCCTTTGTCTCTCTCTGCCATTCATCAGGATTACAAATAAACATATAATACTGACAGATATCTACCCAAGGGAAGAGTGATTCTGCTCCAGGGTAAAATCAAATAGAAGACACCCCATATTTGCTTCAATATTAATAAACACATCTTAATTAAACAAAAATAAGTTTTGATGAATTTTATTAAATATCCTTTAGAGGAAAACCATAAAAATCTTTACAAAGAAATGTAAAAAACTTCAAAAGCATAAAAAACGAACCTCTTATAAACTACAATATTAAAGAAATGTCTTCATAAGAAAAAGGAGGAATGGAATATTCATACATGCAAACATATGTGTGTGTATAAGATACATTCAACCAAAAAATTATCACCAAACTCTGAGAGCTACACTATAAAATCAGCACATATTAACCACTGAACAACTGCTTTCCTGTTTACCAAGTAACCCTTTTTCTTTATCTTCACTGTTTCTATTAAAAAAATCACTTTTGTTGTTTTATTTCCTTTTGTTTTAGGAAAAGGAATATATGACCAAAATATTAATATAAATCAGCACTGTAAAAAAAATAAAAACCATCCACAGTTAACACTATCCAGACCAAGGACCCTTCTGCTTATTGTTTTACTTCTGCTTACAAAGACAGAATGCGTGGGTCTTGACAATACCAGCATTCCACTTCATGTCGTAAAATAACAAGCAGGTAACTCATTTACACTTTCATTTCTTGTGAATTTAGTTGGAGGGAGTCAGTCTCCTTGATCTGAATCAACTCCAGGGCAGTAACAAGAGTTTCTCGACCCATGATGCACAGGGACTAGAACAGGAGAGAACACCTGAGCTAATGCTGCTCGGGGAAGCCTCTGTTGGGTTAGCCAGCCAAAGCCTGCTTTAGAGATGCCACGTTCCCTCTCCATGACTACTTTCATCTTCACCATGCAACAGGTAAATTACTGCTAGACTTTATGTTTTCTACTGCTTACATTCCTTTCTTACTTTTGTATAAGATCCGTATCCAACTGATTACTTACCTCCTTATGAAGGGCTTCTCTGCCTAACTCTGCACCATGGTAATTGTTCCTTTGACTTCCTTCAACATGTATGCATTGGTCCTCAAACACTATTATTACTCTCTTGCTTACAAACATTTTGGCTCATTTTTTTCCTTCCAAGATGGTCTAGAAACACCTTATGAAGCTGTCTCTTTTGTATCCTTTAAAAAGCCTGCCTGAAACCTTGTAGGCAAAATATTCATGCTTAGTGCATGGGAGGAAAAGGGAGAAGGGAAGGGAGGGGAGAGAAGGGGAAGGGATGGGATGTTAGATTTTCCTTGGATATTTCCTTGTGATACATACTTTGGGGGCTACAAAGATGAATAAAACATAATTACTGTTTTCTCATAATTTGTAGTCTACTCAAAAGACAAGATTATTACTTAAGTCATAAAATCTTAAGTTAAAAAAAAAAAAAAATGACACTGGGGCCAGAGACCAGAGCTAAAATACTGGGAGAACAAGGGAAAACGTTATGAAAGACATGGCTTCTGAGATAGGCGTGTGAGGGAACAAAGGCAAAAAGAAAGAACTGAGAATATTTTTCTATAATCCAATCACAGCAAGGAAGGCATTTCAAAGGAACAGCAGTGCAAATGTGGAATGAATGAGTGAGCTGATAAATGAACTGAATCAATAAATCAATCTAGTCAGCAAGCCAGCCAGTCAGGAACCTTCTATACATATGCATATTTGAGAGAAGTGAAAGACTGGGTACATGGAGTTGAACCCTGGAGAAGGAGCTCCAGATCTGAGGTCTTGAATGTTGTGAATGGTGACTCCCACTCAGGCAGGGCACATCCTGTCCAGGCGATTGTCCTCAGGACACTGCCTTCTGATGACTTATAATTACTTTGGCTTTTCCCTCTTCCCATTACCACTTGATAGTGAGAATCAAAGTCAAAAAACTAAGATGATTAAAATAAGACAAAACATTTTATTATATGTACCTGCAACTCCCAACTATACACTATGTAAAACGAGTTAAATCTCCACTTAAACCTTTTATTCCCACAGAACAAAATCATCTCAATAATCCCTAACCACTTCCCCAACTTTTCTTGTCCTTTAAAAATTAACCTCTCATTTTATCTCTAGACATATAGAACCACAATTTGGACACAGGATTTTAATACTGTTTATAGGATTTTTAAAATGAAGAATGGGCAGAAAAATAGTCCAACTGCCCAACTAGTTGTTTATAAATTAATCTTTTTCTTCAACTAACTGCTTTGGCATCATTACATAGTGATGAAAATAAGGAGAAAATGACTTCTTGTTTGTAACAATTTTAAGAGGATGCTATTACAATGGTAACGTAGATCTCTTTTTATTGACATATAAGAAGTCCATGATATAGTACAGAGTGTGAAAGCATGCATGATATGATCCCATTACGAAAAATCTGTATATGTGAAGGTGCTTACATTGATGTCTGGAAAGTTGTTCATCTAAATATTAAGAATAGTTATCATCAGGTAGTAGAACTTTGGATGACTGTAGCTTCCTTTTTTATACTCTTCTGAAACGTTTGATATCTTTAAAATGAGCCTGACTATTTAATAGGGGAAGAGAAACTTCCACTATACCACTTAATGTTATTTCTTAAAAATATGTGTATATTTGAAATACTTTACAATTTAAACCAGGAAAAAAACAAAAACAAAAAATACGGTAAGACTTATACATGCCTAGAAAAATGAAGTAAAGATAATAAATGTTAAAATTGGTTACGTCTGGCTCATGATTTTTATCTTCTTCACTTTTCTATCTATATTTTCCTGATTTTTCAAAACACATACATTTTGCTTTTATAAAAGCTCTTATGGTTAAATTTAAAACTGAGTAAATTTGTGGATTTTTTAAAAAATTCAGGTCTTTTGTTTACAGGGGAAGATTTAAACTTTTCAGGTCAGAAGCTCTCAGAAAGTTTTTCTGATCTCTTCAAGTAAATTGCCAAATATTTCTTAAAGTAACTTTTTAAAGTTATTTAACATTAACACAGTTTTCTTCTTCTTGTTCTTGTTGCAGTTCCTTTAATCTGGTGTTAAAGGAACACATTTTAATTTCTAAAATGGTACTAAAATTTAAGTCATATTTGTATATAAGAATTAGAATCTTGGGCTTCCCTGGTGGCGCAGTGCTTGAGAGTCCGCCTGCCGATGCAGGAGACGCGGGATGGTAACGTAGATCTCTTTTTATTGACATATAAGAAGTCCATGATATAGTACAGAGTGTGAAAGCATGCATGATATGATCCCATTACGAAAAATCTGTATATGTGAAGGTGCTTACATTGATGTCTGGAAAGTTGTTCATCTAAATATTAAGAATAGTTATCATCAGGTAGTAGAACTTTGGATGACTGTAGCTTCCTTTTTTATACTCTTCTGAAACGTTTGATATCTTTAAAATGAGCCTGACTATTTAATAGGGGAAGAGAAACTTCCACTATACCACTTAATGTTATTTCTTAAAAATATGTGTATATTTGAAATACTTTACAATTTAAACCAGGAAAAAAACAAAAACAAAAAATACGGTAAGACTTATACATGCCTAGAAAAATGAAGTAAAGATAATAAATGTTAAAATTGGTTACGTCTGGCTCATGATTTTTATCTTCTTCACTTTTCTATCTATATTTTCCTGATTTTTCAAAACACATACATTTTGCTTTTATAAAAGCTCTTATGGTTAAATTTAAAACTGAGTAAATTTGTGGATTTTTTAAAAAATTCAGGTCTTTTGTTTACAGGGGAAGATTTAAACTTTTCAGGTCAGAAGCTCTCAGAAAGTTTTTCTGATCTCTTCAAGTAAATTGCCAAATATTTCTTAAAGTAACTTTTTAAAGTTATTTAACATTAACACAGTTTTCTTCTTCTTGTTCTTGTTGCAGTTCCTTTAATCTGGTGTTAAAGGAACACATTTTAATTTCTAAAATGGTACTAAAATTTAAGTCATATTTGTATATAAGAATTAGAATCTTGGGCTTCCCTGGTGGCGCAGTGCTTGAGAGTCCGCCTGCCGATGCAGGAGACGCGGGTTCGTGCCCCGTTTCGGGAGGATCCCACATGCCGCGGAGCGGCCGGGCCCGTGAGCCATGGCCACTGAGCCTGCGCATCCGGAGCCTGTGCTCCGCAAATGGGAGAGGCCACAACAGTGAGAGGCCCGCATAACGCAAGAAAAAAAAAAAAAAAAAAGAATTAGAATCTTGGGAAGAATAATATTGGTATTCACTCAGTCACAGGCTGGAAAAATATGGAGGGGTCCATGAGGGAAATTCTAGCCTCACTACTGGTCATCAAAGAAGTGAACAGCCAAACCATCTAAGTCACCTGGTCTCTGTCTGCATCTTGAATAGGTCTATACAAAGACTCCACAACTGCCCTCAGCAACAGGCAAGACCTGGAGACCAAAATGTTCTCATTTTGTCTAATAAAAATGCTCTCCACTTTAATTATTAAAGTCCATTTGCACCTCTATGAACAGAAAAAATAATTAATCTGCATTTTCTTTAGTAAAGACTTTGACATACTTAAAAATGGTAAGTTTCCTCTTTCCTTTCCTTAGAGACTTACTTTTAAATCATTTTTGCCATTAACACTGACTTAGAAGAAACTGGAAAATTTCTAGTAGCTTCAGTTTGCTCTCTATATACCTGAATAGCAGCTCCATTGTCCATCCTTATGTGAGGAACTTTTCCTTCTGTAAAGTTGCCTCGACCCCACTGTTGTTGAGATGATTTTCTCTCTACATTTGAGGTTTTTGAGGGCTTGGACCAAAAAGAAATTTTAATATCAACTTTAAGATATAATAATCTGACAAATCTTTAATGTGTGTCAAGATATTTATTGTGTACAAGATAGTTTACTGTTTTTTTACAAATTCTAAGCCCTATATAATTCATTCACTCATTAGGCTAAAAGAGGCCTTAAGAAGTTATTCAATCTAATCTCCTCTATCCAGGCAAGTCTACATGATGACTTGCATAGAAGATAAATCAGGACTTAAAATCTTTAACATCACAAAAGAAGGCAACTTCACAGCTTTCTCAATCACCCTTGTTTCAAGACATAACAGTCATCTCAAATAGGTTATACACAAAAAATTACTGGCCAGACATTCACAAAATATGCTTTGAATGAAGATAACATAGCAATAATTCACTCAGAGACACCTATATGGCAAAAACTATACCATAATACAAATCAGAAATAACAGTTTAGGGTGAAAATGTGAAAAAGGTACAAACTTGAGGGCTGAGAACCTAACTTTTCTTAAACTTACTGCTCTTTGTCTCCAAAGTTGTGCTATATCAATGACAATCTTCCATAGTGCCTCTCCTCTATAAAGGCGAATATACCAAAACCTGTCCAACTGGGTAGTCATAGATTGTAACTAATGCAGGTCAATTTTGTAAGGTACACTTAATATTCCATCTAGATAACCAGGAACTGTCTTAAGTAATAACCACCCTATATTTAACCACAACCATAAATCTCGCTCTGCATCAGTTGAAGAAAATGCCCCCAAATTCAGATTTAATTCAATTTGGAAACCAATTCATTTCCATATAAACCATTTTTAAAAAAAGAAGCTGAAATAACATTCTGAATTATTCATAATCCTGAGAAATCATTAATTTGGGCAGTCGCTGGAAAGAGCATAAAAGAAATTACCAACCAACTTTTCTCACCTCTTATGTAAGAAAGAAATGTTACTTTAACAGTTAAGAAGGCAATGAATTGGCTGACAAGGGTCCATGGGATATGGATGAATCTAGGGATGGGATCAGGGAATGGGACATCCACTTGTGTTGAGATGTACTATCTTCAATATTTACCAAATCTTTTCCAGAGGTAATATCTTTGCTGGCTTGTCTTTCTTTTTTTCTCTCTGGTGAAACTGTAAATTCTGAACTACCAATGCTCGATGTCTGTGACATTTCCACCACTGACACTGGAGAAAGCTTTGTTTTACAAGAACATACACAAAGCACATTTTTCTGAGAAGCAAATGAACAGTTGGGGCATTTTGTGGATTTTTTACCACAGCTGCTATCAGCCATTTGCTTAACTCTTCAACAAAAGCAACTTGAAAGAAAGATGTTTCCACTGTTTGAGGAAAACAACCAGACCAAAAAGGATAAGGTAAGCTGATGACGAAAACTGTAACTTCCAAGTGGTGAGGTCCTTAGGTTAATGATGCACTAGACTTACAGCCACACATGAGAGCTGCAGGTAGAAAAGAAATCACCATTTAGAAAATTCTTTCTTATCCAACCACCCTCCTAGAAATCAAAGAAAAACTAGCAACTAGCACCAAAAACATCCTGCCTATACATGAAAGTTAATATTTACAACAAAATTAGAACATATTTCTAAAAACCAATACATTCTCATCTTCCAAAATTGAATTCTTGAACTCCAGACATTTTATTTACTTAAGAGTCAAAAGAATCACCCTCTGTACAGAATCATAAAACTGTTAAAAAAGCATGGTCTAAGGAAATTTGGTGGGTTGACACCAATTTTTTTAATGAAGTAGAATAGAATAGATATATATGAGAGTATTTTGCATAGATCCTTGGTAAGTTTTGTGAAACTTAAAAAAAATTATATAGATATGAATGTACAGAATGTGTGTGTGTGTGCGTGTGCATACACTTGGTCACAGTTTAAAATGTATTTCTTAGTGTGGGTTGTGGTAAAAAGAAAAAAGACTTAAAAATACTGATATAAAACGTACACTACTGTGGTTTCAGGAGTGAATAAGCCTTAGACTACTTATTATCAGAGCAAAGCCATATCACACACTTTACAAAGGAGTAGATAATTTGATTTTATAAAACTATCTAATTCTAAAAGTTCAAAGGCAGTATTAGAAGTATCCTCATTTTTATTCTCAAACAGAAAAATAGGAACTAGTGGGTGCTATTTTTCCCTGAGTGAAGAACAGGTATGCCCATCATTCTACCTAACTAGAGTTATTGCAGCTGTATGGTGGCAAGTCGGAGAGATGTGAGCTGAGGAAGGAGGGGGATGTGTTCTGCTGCACATGAAAGAGAATACTTTGAGAAACTTCCAGAAGTAACTGGGAGTACATCATTATGGTTCTGTGCCATCCTACTTCAGGTATTACTTAAAAGTGTATTTTGAAGTCATAGATTGATAAGGCTGGGGTATATGGACTATACCTTTGTTCTTTGTACTGGAATAAACTTGACCAGAATAGGAGTTAGATATGTTTATTTCATTAAAGAAATATATTTCTAGTTTTAATTGTCTAAGACTGATTTTCTAATCAGAAACAAGGGCTAGCGTTGATCAAATCTTTATCTATTGTGGTTACCATATTTTTTCTTATTAGATCTTTTGATATGCTGTATTGTATTAAAAGCTTTCCTAATATTAAAGCATTCTTACATTTATAGTATGAACCCTACATGATCATGATGGATGATTCTTTCAATGTGCTGAAAAGTTGAAATGTTTGTATCTTGACTTTTCACAGTTATATTCATAAGTTAAACTGGTCTATAATTTTCCTTTTCACTCATCTTTGTCAGGTTTTGATACAAGATCCTGGCAGCTTTATAAAATAAATTGGGTATCTTTCCATCTCGCAATGCTTTGTAACAATCTGGATAGCATGGGAATCTACAGGAAAACCTCCCAGTCCCTTAGGATTTTATGAAAGATATTGCTAGTAGTTTATCTAATGTTTATTCCCCCATTCTCCCTTATTAACAGAATCCTGATTTTTGTCTGGGACAGCAGTATGCTAATTAAAATCCTCCATTTCCTAGCATCCCTTGCAGCTTGCAGATGGCCAAGTGACTTTTGACCATGAACCTTACAGAATGAAAGCAAAGTTGTACTTAAAAGAAAACTTTATTAAAAACAGAAAAAGAAAGGATAAAAAATATACCACATGAGCAGCTGAATCAACAAGAGAAAAACATGATTAAGGGACAAAATTGAAGATGAACAGAAATGAAAAAGAAATGTAGATTCTGTTGAATCTTGCCTATAAGGTCCCAAATAAACCAAACCCTCCCTTCTTCCCTCTCAGATTTCAAATCTTACCATTCTCTCATTTGCTCCAGATACACCTGTCTCCTTGATGTTCCTTGCATATGCCAAGCATGCTCCCCCTTCTCCTGGCTTTGGCCCTTCCACTTCCTCTGCTAGGATGCTCTTCCCTCAGACATTTGCATGACTTGTTCCCTCACCTCATGCTGATTTCTGCTCATCTGAGAGACCTCTTCTAACCACCTCATCTGAAAACAGCAGACCCATTCACTCTATCCCCTTACTTTGTTTTATTTTTATTCATAGCATTTATCATTTCATTCAGGAAATTCTTTGCCAGATTTCTTGCCTACTTTTAGTGAATAGATGATTCCCATATATGTAAATTGTTTCATAGCAATGAAAGCCATCCAATTCATTTTGTTCAGTTAGAATAACCAAAATCAGATCATGGCAGTGTTCTAGAAAACGGAGGAGTTCTTACAGGCCAATCTCATTTGTGAGTAGATGCAAAATTCCTAAATGCTGTACTTGTTTTTATCCTAGGTAATACATACAGCATATTCTAAGATTATTAGACAGAAAAAACGTCGGCGCAATAAGTATGACCTTTCATCAAAGTCGTACAAAATAATTCTCCTGCTGTGATTAAAACTCATAATGGTGAGCACTGGAAAAGGTATATAAAGAGTACCCTCCAGACAGGTAGAGGTGAAAAAAGAATGCAACTGATGTCAATGTGCACAGCTGCGCGCGTGCGCGCGCGTGCGCACCCCCCCCCCATCCTTTTTAACTAATGCTTGACCTTGTTTTTCAAGTATATGTAGCAAGACAAAACTCAGAATGTACCCTTAGGCACTTTGCAAAACGATTTTACTTTAGGCCTTGGAAAAAAATGCTTTGCATTTCAGGTTAAATATAAAAGCCTGTAACCATCAGTGACTCAGAGCAGTAGAGTAGATCTGCAAATAACAGCCTTTCTGTTTAGGAAAAATAGTGCTTTCTCTCTACAGGTGTAGAAAAGTCTCATGTCAGATGTGTAAGGCATCATGTTATACATGCATTGAGAATACTGATTTTAAAGTACTTTTCATAAGAAAATGAAAGAAGTGTTCATAATGTAAAGGTTTATTTAAAATGTAGCTGAATTCCTTCATTATAAGCAGTACTCCTAAAAGAATGCTTACCATAGCCTTCAAATTTTACTACATATATATATTTACCCACAAACTTGCAAATCATCTTTAATTAAATTTCCCATTTTTAAGACAGATTATTTTGTTGATCAAAAAATAGTTATCTTTTTCTTAGCTCTGTTCAGAAAGCATTTCCTTTAGTTTTTCTCTCAATTTCTCACTAAGTCATATTATCACTGTATCACTGACATTGACACAGACTGCTGAGTACTTTTTTTTATACTGTCAATTTTATTATTTTTTAACATCTTTATTGGAGTATAATTGCTTCACAATGTTGTGCTACTTTCCACTGCACAACAAAGTGAATCAGCCATAGGTATGCATATATCCCCATATTCCCTCCCCCTTGCGTCTCCCTCCCACCCTCCCTATTCCACCCCTCCAGGTGGCCACAAAGCACCGAGCTGATCTCCCTGTGCAATGCAGCTGCTTCCCACTAGATATCTATTTTACATTTTCTAGTGTATATATGTCCATGCTACTTTCTCACTTCGTCCCAACTTAAACTTTCCCTTCCCCATGTCCTCAAGTCCATTCTCTACATCAGCATCTTTATCCCTGGCCTGCCCCTGGGTTCATCAGAACCCTTTTTTTTTTTTTTTGATTCCATATATATGTGTTAGCATATGGTATTTGTTTTTCTCTTTCTGACTTACTTCACTCTGTATGACAGACTCTACGTCCATCCACCTCACTACAAATAATTCAATTTCGTTTCTTTCTATGACTGAGTAATATTCCATTGTATATATGTGCCCCATCTTCTTCATCCATTCATCTGTCAATAGACACTTAGGTTGCTTCCATGTCCTGGCTATTGTAAATAGAGCTGCAATGAACACTGGTAAATGACTCTTTTTGAATTATGCCCAGGGTATATGCCCAGGGTATATGCCCAGTTGTGGGATTGCTGGGTCATATGGTAGTTCTATTTGTAGTTTTTTAAGGAACCTCCATATTGTTCTCCATAGCAGCTGTATCAATTTACATTCCCACCAACACTGCAAAGAGGGTTCCCTTTTCTCCACACCCTCTCCAGCATTTATTGTTTGTAGATTTTGGGATACTGGCCATTCTGACTGGTGTGAGGTGATACCTCATTGTAGTTTTGATTTGCATTTCTCTGATGATTAGTGATGTTGAGCATCCTTTCAGGTGTTTGTTGGCAATCTGTATATCTTCTTTAGAGAAACGTCTATTTAGGGCTTCTGCCCATTTTTGGATTGGGTTGCTTGTTTTTTGATACTGAGCTGCATGAGCTGCTTGTATATTTTGGAGATTAATCCTTTGTCAGTTGCTTCGTCTGCAAATATTTTCTCCCATTCAGAGGGTTGTCTTTTCGTCTTGTTTATGGTTTCCTTTGCTGTGCAAAAGCTTTTAAGTTTTATTAGATCCCATTTGTTATTTTTGCTTTTATTTCCATTTCCCTAGGAGGTGGGTCAAAAAGGATCTTGCTGTGATTTATGTCATAGAGTGTTCTGCCTATGCTTTCCTCTAAGAGTTTTAGAATGTCTGGCCTTACATTTAGGTCTTTAACCCATTTTGAGTTTATTTATTTTACACCCCCCATCCCCACTGCTTTCCCCGCCTTGGTGTCCATATGTTTGTTCTCTACATCTGTGTCTCAATATCTGCCCTGCAAACCAGTTCATCTGTACTATTCTTCTGGGTTCCACATATATGCGTTAATACACGATATTTGTTTTTCTATTTCTGACTTACTTCGCTCTGTATGACAGTCTCTACGTTAATCCACGTCTCTATAAATGACGCAGTTTCGTTCCTTTTTATGGCTGAGTAATATTCCATTGTATATATGTGCCACATCTTCTTTAGCCATTTGTCTGTCGATGGGCATTTAGGTTGCTTCCATAACCTATATTGTAAATAGTGCTGCAATGAACACTGGGGTGCATGTGTCTTTTTGAATTGTGGCTTTCTCTGGGTATATGCCCAGCAGTGGGATTGCTGGGTCATATGGTAATTCTATTTTTAGTTTTTTAAGGAACCTCCATACTGTTCTCCATAGTGACTGTATCAATTTACATTCCCACCAACAGTGCAAGAGGGTTCCCTTTTCTCCACATCTTCTCCAGCATTTGTTGTTTCTAGATTATGTGATGATACCCATTCTAACTGATGTGAGGTGATACCTCATTGTAGTTTTGATTTGCATTTCTCTAATGATTAGTGATGTTGAGCAGCTTTTCATGTGCTTCTTGCCCATCTGTATATCTTCTTCGGAGAAATGTCTATTTAGGCCTTCTACCCATTTTTGGATTGGGTTGTTTGTTTTATTAATATTGAGCTGCATGAGCTGTTTATATATTTTGGAGATTAATCTTTTGTCCGTTGATTTCTTTGCAAATATTTTCTCCCATTCTGAGGGTTGTCTTTTTGTCTTGTTTGTAGTTTCCTTTGCTTTGCAAAAGCTTTTAAGTTTCATTAGGTCCCATTTGTTTATTTTTGTTTTTACTTCCATTAGTCTAGGAGGTGGATGAAAAAAGATCTTGCTGTGATTTATGTCAAAGAGTATTCTTCCCATGTTTTCCTCTAAGAGTTTTATAGTGTCTGCTCTTGCATTTAGGTCTCTAATCGATTTTGAGTTATTTTTACGTATGGTGTTAGGGAGTGTTCTAATTTCATTCTTTTACATGTAGCTGTCCAGTTTTCCCAGAACCACTTGAAGAGACTGTCTTTTCTCCACTGTACAACCTTGACTCCTTTGTCATAGATTAGTTGACCACAGGTGTGTGGGTTTATCTCTGGGCTTTCTATCCTGTTCCATCAATCTATATTTCTGTTTTTGTGCCAGCACCTTGTCTTGATTACTGTAGCTTTATAGTATAGTCTGAAGTCAGGGAGTCTGATTCCTCCAGCTGCTTTTTTCCCTGGTTTGGCTATGTGGGGTCTTTTGTGTCTCCATACAAATTTTAAGATTTTTTGTCCTAGTTCTGTAAAAAATGCCATTGGTAATTTGATAGGGATTACATTGAATCTGTAGATTGCTTTGGGTAGTATAGTCATTTTCACAATATTGATTCTTCCAATCCAAGAACATGGTATATCTCTCCATCTGTTTGTATCATCTTTAATTTCTTTCAACAGTGCCTTATAGTTTCCTGCATACAGGTCTTTTGTCTCCCTAGGTAGGTTAAATCCTAGGTATTTTATTCTTTTTGCTGCAATGGTAAATGGGAGTGTTTCCTTAATTTCTCTTTCAAATTTTTCACCATTAGTGTATAGGAATGCAAGAGATTTCTGCACATTAATTTTGTATCCTGCAACTTCACCGAATTCATTGATTAGCTCTAGTAGTTTTCTGGTGGCATCTTTACGATTCTCTTTGCATACTATCATGTCATCTGCAAACAGTGACAGTTTTACTTCTTCTTTTCTGATTTGGATTCCTTTTATTTCTTTTTCTTCTCTGATTGCTGTGGCTAAAACTTCCAAAACTATGTTGAATAACAGTGATGAGAGTGGGCAACCTTGTCTTGTTCCTGGTCTAAGAAGAAATGGTTTCAGTTTTTCACCATTGAGAACGATGTTGGCTGTGGGTGTGTTGTATATGGCCTTTACTATGTTCAGGTAGGTTCCCTCTGTACCTACTTTCTGGAGAGTTTTCATCATAAATGGGTGTTGAATTTTGTCAAAAGCTTTTTCTGCAGCTATTGAGATGATCATATGGTTTTTATCCTTCAATTTGTTAATACGGTGTATCACATTGATTGATTTGTATATACTGAAGAATCCTTGCATTCCTGGGATAAACTCCACCTGGTCATGGTGTATGATCCTTTTAATGTGCTGTTGGATTCTGTTTGCTACTGTTTTGTTCAGGATTTTCGCATCTATGTTCATCAGTGATATTGGCCTGAGGTTTTCTTTTCTTGTGACATCTGTGTCTGGTTTTGGTATCAGGGTGATGGCGGTCTCATAGAATGAGTTTAGGAGTGCTCTTCCCTCTAGTATATTTTGGAAGCGTTTGAGAAGGATAGGTGTTAGTTCTTCTCTAAATGTTTGATAGAATTCGCCTGTGAAGCCATCTGGTCCTGGGCTTTTGTTTGTTGGAAGATTTTTAATCACAGTCTCAATTTCAGTGCTTGTGATTGTTTATATTTTCTATTTCTTCCTGGTTCAGTCTTGGAAGGTTGTGCTTTTCTAAGAATTTGTCCATTTCTTCCAGGTTGTCCATTTTATTGGCATAGAGTTGCTTGTAGCAATCTCTCATGATCCTTTGTATTTCTGCAGTGTCAGTTGTTACTTCTCCTTTTTCATTTCTAATTCTATTGATTTGAGTCTTCTCCCTTTTTTTCTTGGTGAGTCTGGCTAATGGTTTATCAATCTTGTTCATCTTCTCAAAGAAACAGCTTTTAGTTTTATTGATCCTTGCTATTGTTTTCTTCATTTCTTTTTCATTTATTTCTGATCTGATGTTTATGATTTCTTTCCTTCTGCTAACTTTGGGGGTTTTTTGTTCTTCTTTCTCTAATTGCTTTAGGTGTAAAGTTAGGTTGTTTATTTGAGATTTTTCTTGTTTCTTGAGGTAGGATTGTATTGCTATAAACTTCCCTCTTAGAACAGCTTTTGCTGCATCCCACAGGTTTTGGGTTGTCGTGTTTTCATTGTCATTTGTTTCTAGGTATTTTTCGATTTTTTCAGTGATCTCTTGGTTATTTAGTAGTGTATTGTTTAGCTTCCATGTGTTTGTATGGTTTACAGATTTTTTCCTGTAATTGACATCTAGTCTCATAGCATTGTGGTCAGAAAAGATACTTGACACGATTTCAATTTTCTTAAATTTACCAAGGCTTGATTTGTGACCCAAGATATTATCTACCCTGGAGAATGTTCCATGAGCACTTGAGAAGAAAGTGTATTCTGTTGTTTTTGGATGGAATGTCCTATAAATATGAATTAAGTCCATCTTGTTTAACATGTCATTTAAAGCTTGTGTTTCCTTATTTATTTTCATTTTGGATGATCTGTCTATTGGGGAAAGTGGGGTGTTAAACTCCCCTACTATGATTGTGTTACTGTCAATTTCCCCTTTTATGGCTGTTAACATTTGCCTTATATATTGAGGTGTTCCTGTGTTGAGTGGATAAGTATTTATAATCGTTATATCTTCTTCTTGGATTGATCCCTTGATCATTATGTAGTGTCCTTCTTTGTCTCTTGTAACATTCTTTTTTTTTTTTTTTGCAGTACGCGGGCCTCTTACATTGTGGAGCACAGGCTCCGGACGCGCAGGCCCAGTGGCCATGGCTCACGGGCCCAGCTGTTCCACAGCACGCGGGATCCTCCCAGACCAGGGTACGAACCCGTGTCCCCCGCATTGGCAGGTGGACCCTCAACCACTGCGCCACCAGGGAAGCCCTCTTGTAACATTCTTTACTTTAAAGTCTATTTTATCAGATATGAGTATTGCTACTCGAGCTTTCTTTTTTTTTTTTTTGCGGTATGCAGGCCTCTCACTGTCGTGGCCTCTCCCGTTGTGGAGCACAGGCTCTGGACGCGCAGGCTCAGCAGCCATGGGTCACGGGTCTAGCCGCTCCACGGCATGCAGGATCTTCCCGGACTGGGGCACGAACCCATGTCCCCTGCATCGGCAGGTGGACTGTCAACCACTACACCATCAGGGAAGCCCTCGAGCTTTCTTTTGATTTCCATTTGCATGGAATATCTTTTTCCATCTCCTCACTTTCAGTCTGTATGTGTCCCTAGGTCTGAAGTGGGTCTCTTGTAGACAGCATATATATGGGTCTTGTTTTTGTATCCATTCAGCCAGTCTGTGTCTTTTGGTTGGAGCATTTAATCCATTTACATTTAAGGTAATTATCAATATGTTGCTATTACCATTTTATGAATTGTTTGGGTTTGTTTTTGTAGGTCTTTTCCTTCTCTTGTGTTTCCTGCCTAGAGAAGTTCCTTTAGCATTTGTTGTAGAGCTGGTTTAGTGGTGCTGAATTCTCTTAACTTTTGCTTGTCTGTAAAGGTTTTAATTTCTCCATCAAATCTGAATGAGATCCTTGCTGGGTAGAGTAATCTTGATTGTAGTTTCTTTCTTTTCCTCACTTTAAATATGTCCTGCCACTCCCTTCTGCCTTGCAGAGTTTTTGCTGAAAAATCAGCTATTAATCTTATGGGGTTTCCCTTGTATGTTATTTATTGCTTTTCCCTTGCTGCTTTTAATGTTTTTTCTGGTATTTAATTTTTGATAGTTCGATTATATGTATCTCGGCATGTTTCTCTTTGGGTTTACCCTGTATGGGACTCTCTGCACTTCCTGGACTTCACTGAGTACTTCCTTTCCCATGTTAAGGTAGTTTTCGACTATAATCTCTTCAAATATTTTCCCAGACTCTTTCTTTTTCTCTTCTTCTCCTGGGACCCCTATAATTCGAATTATGGTGTGTTTAATGTCATCTCAGAGGTCTCTGAGACTGTCCTCAATTCTTTTCATTCTTTTTTCTTTATTCTGCGCCCTGGCAGTTATTTCCACCATTTTATCTTCCAGCTCACTTATCCATTCTTCTGCCTCAGTTTTTCTGTTGTTGATTCCTTCTAGAATTTTTTTTTTTCGGTACGCGGGCCTCTCACTGTTGTGGCCTCTCCCGTTGCAGAGCACAGGCTCCGGACGCGCAGGCCCAGCGGCCACGGCTCACGGGCCCAGCTGCTCCACGGCATGTGGGATCCTCCCGGAGCAGGGCACAAACCCATGTCCCCTGCATCAGCAGGCGGACTCTCAACCACTGCACCACCAGGGAAGCCCCCTTCTAGAATATTTTTAATTTCAGTTATTGTGTTGTTCATCACTGTTTGTTTGCTCTTCAGTTCTTCTAGGTCCTTGTTATATGTTTCTTTTATTTTCTCCATTCTGTTTCCGAGATTTTGGATCACCTTTACTATCATTATTCTGAATTCTTTTTCAGGTAGGTTGCCTCTTTCATCTTCATTTATTTGGTCTTGTAGGCATTACCTTGCTCCTTCATCTGTAACATATTTTTCTGTCATTTATTTATTTTTTTTTTTGATGGGTGGGCCTGTATCCCTGCCTTACTGGTTGTTTGGCCTGAGCCACCCAGCACTGGAGTTTGCAGGCAGTTGGATAGAGCTGGGTCTTGGTGCTGAGATTAGGACCTCTGGGAGGCCTCACACCAATTAATATTCCCTGGGGTCTGAGGTTCTCTGTTAGTCCAGCAGTTTGGACTCAGAGCCCCCACCATAGGAGCTCGGGTCCAACCTCTGGCCTGGGAACCAAGACCCCGCAAGCCACATGGTGTGGCAAAAGAAGAAAAAAAAGAAAGAAAAGAAAAAAAGGAGCAGTACAATATCAAAGAATAGAAAACAAAAGTTGAAAGATAAAGAATATATTAGAAAAAGTAAAAGTATAATTGAAACAACTGCAACAAGGTAAAATAAAATCACAACAGAAAAAATAAAAACAAAAGGGGGGAGTGGGGGAACAAGCCAAAAGGAGAGAACAATAACAAAGTATAATGAATAAAATAAAATTATAAACATAAAAATTTATTAGGAAAAATAAAAATATAAATGAATCAACAACAATGAATCAAGATAAAACACAACCCCAGGGGAGCGGTGGAAAGATGGCGGAGGAGTAAGACGCGGAGATCACCTTCCTCCCCACAAATACACCAGAAATACATCTACATGTGGAACAACTCCTACAGAACACCTACTGAATGCTGGCAGAAGACCTCAGACCTCCCAAAAGGCAAGAAACTCCCCACGTACCTGGGTAGGGCAAAAGAAAAAAAAAATTAATTAAAAACAGAGACAAAAGGATAGGGACGGCACCTGCACCAGTGGGAGGGAGCTGTGAAGGAGGAAAGGT
>NW_006787051.1:2114351-2155676 GCF_000442215.2 Lipotes vexillifer
GGGCCTAGGCTCAGGACCCACACAGCCGAAAAGGCCTTGGGGGAGGGGCCTAGGCGGGGCAACACTGAAGCATGGAGCCGGGCCTCTGCCTTGGACCTGCGAGGAAGGGGAGAGGAAGCATGTGGAAAGGAGGGCCTCTGGAGTGTGGAGTTCCGGAGTTTGGAGGTAGGGCGCTGGGTGAGGGCGTAGGGGCGGGGCTTGGGCTCTGCACGGCAGGAGGGAGGCTCTGAGGGCAGAGGATTAGGCCCAGGAGCCCAACAGGCTCCCTGGTACCTAAGTGGACAGGGAAAGCACTGGCCTGTGCCCTTCCGTTCCTCTGCGCCCCTCCTGCACCATCTCCCCCTGGGTCTCCCCCTACTTCACTGGGCCCCTAAACGTGGGTGGGTCCCGCTGACCATAGGAACTCCTCCCCTCCCCCAGCCGCCCCTCAGGGGTGCTGTCCTAGAGGTCCACCCTTTACTTTTGCTCCCCCTTCACTCCCTCCCACTCCCTCAGGACCCGCGTGGCTGAAGGGGGCCTAGGTGGTCAGGGGAAACCTGGCCACGTTCCCTTTTGATCCTCTGCCCTCCCAGTGGTTACCCAATTTCCCCCTTCGGGCGTGGGATCCCTTCCCCTCCCCCAGCCGCCCCTCGGGGGCGCCAGTCCCGTCCCGCCTCCACTTCTCCTCCCCCTTCACTCCCCCCGCACCCCACGTCCCACCCGGTTGTGGTCCCCCAGTTTCCACCTCGGGCATGGGATCCCTTCCCCTCCCCCAGCCACCCCTCAGGGACACCGGTCGCGTCCCGCCCCCACTTCTCCTCCCCCTTCACTCCCCCCACACCCCACAACCTACCCGGTCACTGGGGTTTCCTCCTCTCCCCGTAGGTGTCCGTGGTACCCCACCGGTGCCTGGTAGGTGCCCTAGTTGTGAGGAGACGCAAATTCCGCATCCTCCTAATATGCCATCTTGACTCCGCCCTCTGACGAGTACTTTCTTGCTTCAGTTTCTGACATATCCATTGCCCTAGAAGTATTTGGTAGCTATATTCAGAAAGCATAGGAGTTCCTGGTACTCACTGACAAGCTACATTTCTACTCTCCAACTTACTATTACATTTGCCAACATAATGTTCTACTCTCTTACCCCAGCAGTTCTAAAACAATAGGTTGAATAGCGGCATGCAAAAAATTTCTTGACAAGGATTGTATTTCGAATTTAATTTCTTTTTGGCTGGCTGAATTCCAATTATTTTAGCTTAAAAACCAAAATAGAACAAACGTTTACTCACATTTCTTTCTTTTTCATTTATGAATTTACCTGAAAGATTTGTTACTAAAATAAATCTACTGTCTAGCAGGCCAAATGATGTCATTCATATTTTAGGGGCATAAAATGAATCAGGTATTTCAAACCTAGCATATCTTTATGTAAACACAAAGAAGAATAGCTCTTCTTCTATAGAATCATGGAATTACATTTAAACAGGACTTTTGATATAAAAAATATATCAGAAAACCAAAGAAACTTCTAACATAATAGTGTTTCTTTGTGTCTCCAAAGACTGGACATGCATAGGTATTAAACATATGCAAATAAATAAAATAAGGTCAAATCATGTCAATGCTTAACTAACATGTGAGCTCTCCTTTGGCTAAGGTTTTCATTTTATTTTCAGGAGTAAGACAAGTCAATGGAACAACTCTGATATGGAAACTCTCTGAGCTTTTATTTAAGCATAAAAAGGTCTCTTATGCACTGGCCCTCTAAGATACACTTACAGTAATTTCCTCAAGAAAATGAACACAAGAATGGTTTTATGAGATATAACTAGCTACAATTTTCTTCCCCAAAAGCAATTTTTTAGTTTTCTTTGCTAAGACTGTGTCTACAAGGAACCTAACAGTCAGTCAATTCAGTAAAAAATGTGTTCTATTCAAGTGAAGAAAAAAACCTTATGGATTGTCTAACAATGCAGACCAAGCAGAATGACTGTATATTCACTTTTCAACTACTTGTTTTCATAACATGCTTACAGAACCTAAAGAGGGCCCAAATGAGCTTTCTAGATCACAGTGTTGTTAATTTTAAATGAAACCAGCACTTGTTTACTATTTCCATTAAGGTCATGATTAGGGAAACTGGTCTGTGTTGTCTTATGAAAGGATCTACAGTATGTTTAAATTTTATATTATTTCAGACATTTAAAAAATGTTTAACAGCTAATGCGTGCTATCAGTTTTCACATTTTAATTTGCATAATATTCCTCACTGATTAAGCTCTAATCTGAAGGGACAGTCTTAAATGTGGTCCCCATGCTGACAGTTTAAGGTAAGAACAGAGATTTTACCAAGAAAGTTTGGCTTAAAGAGGCTGGAGAGGGCTTCCCTGGTGGCACCTGCCGATGCAGGGGACAAGGGTTCGTGTCCCAGTCCGGAAGGATCCCACATGCTGCGGAGCTTCGTAGTCCTAAAAGTCTACGAAGATGAATCACTCCTTCTAATGATCAACTGAGGTGGATGGAGCAGACATTTAAAGGAACCGAAGTGATAGCTGACATCACCTCCACTGTGGAGGTTTCAATTTTATAATGGGGATCCTGCTTTCCTACCGCAGAGCAGGCCAAACTGGTTACAGCCCCAAAACTCACCTCGGCCAATCTGAATTTCACCTTTAACAGAGCAGTGCAGCCAAGATCTACTGCGGGCGCAGGGTGATAGGAGGAGGAAGGGGATGAGGTGCCAGGCTGGAGGAGTAGTGCTCGGCTAGAAAGGAAAAAGCTAAATTAAGTGTGAAAGAAAAGACACTGTAAGAAAATAGAAGTAAGTCTATCTTCCCACTCATTAAATCAGAGGATAATAGGTGAAGAGTGAGTAAATGGGCCCACATGTAGCTAAGGCAACCAGAAAACACAACATTGCCAAGAAACTCTAGGAGAGAAGAACCACTCAGAGGACCGTGGCATGAACACTCAGCAGTGCTCCATCCAGGATGCTTAAAAGAAAATACTCCTCTTTTCCCACTTTACTGAGGAAAAATTGATAAATAAAATTTTAAGGTACTTAAAATACACAACATGATAATTTGATAAACGTATACACTATGAAAGGATTCCCCCTCATCAAATTAATTAACACATTCACCATCTCATGTATTAGATACAAACTTTCAGTTATAAGATGAAAAAGGTCCAAGGATCTAATATATAACATGGTGACTACTGTTAACACTGTATTTATTACATAATTGAAATTTTCTAAGAGACTAGAATTTAAATGTTCTCACACACAAAAGGAATCTTAATCCAATTAGCAACAGATCAATAAGTTTAAGAATTTGATGGCAAATCTGAAAGTTATGCTAGGTTCATTTATCAAGCACCAATTAATAATTTTGGATTAATCAGATCTATTAATGTAAAACCGTGTGGCCAGAGATCTTTCTTGTATGTCAGATATTCCCAGGAGTACTGAATGAGAGGAACTGTCCAAAGCCAGCAACTTTCCATGAAACTAGTTAGTTAGCTAAGCAAAGCGTGATATAACACTCCAACCCAGATGTTTCATACCATATGAGAAAAGGCATTCTGACCCTCAAGGTCATTGCAAATACTGGGAACACAATTTAGAGGTATCCAGGCAACCTTCATCTTGTGGCCAGATGTCTGAAAACCTGACAACTCCAAAGAGCCGGCAACAAAACACCGACAACAGATTCCATGATCCCCGTTTTGAAGTTTCTGTATAAGTAATATTAATTTAAGAAAACAGAAAACAACAAGAAAAGATACTTCTCTTAACTGTGAGCCCCTCCAGGGCAGGAACTATGTTCTATTCACCTTGTCGCCTTGTATCCAGTAAAGGCCTCCATTATTAAATAAGGATTACTGATTGAAAATCATTCACTGATTGATAGAAACAGTATTTTCGAACCTACAAACATAATATGCAATATAATTGCCTAGAGTAAGAGAGCCAGTGGCTTATCATGTAAACAAATAATATCCTTGAGGAAGTCTCCTGGCCAAAAAACTGCACTACAACCCAACCCTCACTCTATCTTGAAGCTCTCATTCTAGAGCAAAACACCAAAACCCCCATACCAAGCCTGACCCCAATCCTGTACTCTAAATTTCCACCCACTTCTGAAAGTTTCCCTATCAGACAAGATGTTATAACTACACTCCCAAACTTATGTTCTATTCCAGACTTTTGGTTTTCAGGAATCTCAAAGGATGCATAGACACAAATATTTATTTCAGTGATAAACCATATTATCAAACTCTTAAGGGTTTCTGCTCAGTCTCCAACAACTACAGGCCTTGGTCATAAACCTTATTATTACTCAGATCCTCATATTCAACAAAAGGTCACTATTTTTGGCAATAACTGGTTCATGTTTCTTTCATGTAAAACATGCATGCCATAGCCAAGACCAAAAAAATTCATGTGATATATATGTTAACTTTCTCAGGCTCCCTAGTCAAACCACCTCAAGTAAGGATACTTATTTTTGGGAAGAGCTTGTTTTCTTCACTCCTAATGATGAGCCATTTATCTGCAGCACACAAACCCCAGACTTACAGCCAGAACAAAAGCATTTAGAGTGTCATATCTCAGGCATCAATGTGGCATGCCTGTTAATTTCAGCAAGACAGGAAAGACAGGGGAAATAAGACCTAAAAGGCACTTACTGGCAAGAGTTCTGTACAACTGGCCAAGAAGAGTGTCCACAGGGCAGTAATGAGTTAAGCAAAGAGCACAAGAGGTCAAAGTAGAACAGACCAACTGAGAATCCAGCCATCTAACCGTGTATGCATGTATCCAGCAAACATTTTCTGAATACCTGTTATATACCAAGGATTGTATTGGGTGCTGGGAATAAAGAGATTATCAAGACATGGGCCTTACTAATAATGATTATGATAAAGATAATGATCAGTATATACAAAGTACAAAAGTGATATAAGAGAGGAAGTAACCAGGGAAGTAATATAATCAGGTAGGAAACAAAATTTTAGAATGACAGAGATCAGGATTCAAATCCCACCTCTACTAACTAGCTCTGTACAAATCGGGATATGTAAAGCGGAGTTAGTAGTAACTATCTTAAACAATAATTGTGAGGACTAACTACAAAACATTTGTAAAGTGCCTAGAACTTTGCCTGGTACATATTATTGCTTTAAAAATCATTATCCCTCACTTGCTGAGGGAACGGTCACAAGTTTCATGGGATAAGTGATATTCAAACTCTTTTTTTTCGTTCTTTTTTTATTGAGGTATAGTTGATTTACAATTACTATAATTAGTTTTTATAATTATATTAGTTTCAGGTGCATAATGATTCAAAAATTTTTATAGATTACACTCCATTTACACTTAAGATAAAATATTGCCTATATTTCCTGTGCACTACAATATATCCTTGTAGCTTATTTTATACATAGTAGTTTGAACCTCTTAATACCCTAACTATATCTTGTCCCTCCCCTCTTCCTTCTATATCTGTGAGTCTCTTTGTTTTGTTATATTCATTCATTTGCTTTATTTTTTAGATTCCACATATAAGTGATAAAATACTGTATTTGTCTTTCTCTGTCTGACTTTTTTCACTAAGCATAATACCCTCCAGGTCCATCCATGTTGTTGCAAATGGCAAAATTTTCATTTTTTTTTATGGCTGAGTAGTATTCCATTGTATATATGTGTCACATCTTCTTTATCCATTCATCTGTTGATGGACACTTAGTTTACCTCCATACTTTGGCTATTATAAATAATGCTGCTACAAACATTGGGGTACATATATCTTTTCAAATTAGTATTTTCGCTTTCTTTGGATATATACCCAAGAGTGGAATTACTGGATCATATGGTAGCTCTAGTTTTAGTTTTCTGAGGAACTTCCATACTGTTTTTCATAGTGGCTGCACCAATTTACATTCCCACCAGCAGTGTACAAGGATTTGCTTTTCTCCAAAACCTCACCAGCATTTATTATTTGTGGCTTTTTTGATGACAGCCATTCTGACAGGTGTAAGGTGATACCTAATTGTAGTTTTGATTTGCATTTCTCTGGTGATTAGTGATGCTGAGCATCTTTTCATGTATCTGTTGGTCATCTGTATGTCTTCTTTAGATAACTGTCTATTCAGGCCTTCTGCCCATCTTTTAATCAGATTCTTTTTTTAAAAAATTTATTTATTTTATTTATTTATTTTTGGCTGCGTTGGGTCTTCATTGCTGCGCGTGGGCTTTCTCTAGTTGCGACGAGCAGGGGCTACTCTTTCTTGCGGTGCTCAGGCTTCTCATTGTGGTGGCTTCTCTTGTTATGGAGCACAGGCTCTAGGCACGCGGGCTCCAGTAGTTGTGGCACACAGGTTCAGTAGCTGTGGCTCGTGGGCTCTAGAGTGCAGGCTCAGTAGTTGTGGCACACGGATCCAGTTGCTCCGTGGCATGTGGGATCTTCCCGGGCCACGGCTTGAACCCATGTCCCCTGCAATGGCAGGATTCCTAACCACTGCGCCACCAGTGAAGCCCTGTTTTTTAGATATTGAGTTGTATGAGCTGCTTGTATATTTTGGATATTAACCCATTATTGGTCATATCATTTACAAATATTTTCTCCCATTTAGTAGATTGTCTTTTTGTTTTGTCAATGGTTTCCTTTGCTGTGCAAAAGCTTTTAAATTTAATTAGGTCCCATTTGTTTATTTTTGCTTTTGTTTTCTTTGTCTTAGCACACAGATTTAAAAAAAATGTTGCTGCGATTTATGTCAGAGTGTTCTGCCTATGTTTTCTTCTAGGAGTTTTATGGTTTCCAGTCTTAACATTTAAGTTTTTAATCCATTTTGAATTTATTTTTGTATATGGTGTGAGAAAATGTTCTGATTTCATTATTTTCCATGTAGCTGTCCTGTTATCCGAGCACCACTTATTGAAGAGACTGTCTTTTCTCTATTGTATATTCTTGCCTCCTTTGTCACAGATTAATTGACCATATAGCGTGTGGGTTTATTTCTGGGCTGTTTATTCTGTTCCATTGATCTATGTGTTTGTTTTTGTGCCAGTACCATACTGTTTTGATGACTGTAGCTTTGTAGTATAGTCTGAAGTCAGGGAGCATGATACCTCCACCTCTATTCTTCTTTCTCAAGATTATTTTGGCTACTTGGGGTCTTTTTTGTTTCCATATAAATTTTTTAATTATTTGTTTTAGTTCTGTGAAAAATGTCATTGGTATTTTGATAGGGATTGCACTGGATCTCTAGATTGTCTTGGGTAGTATGGTCATTTTAACAAAATTAATTCTTCCAATCCATGAGCATAATATTTCTTTCCATCTATTTGTGTTGTTTTCAATTTTTCATCAGTGTCTCATAATTTTCCAAGAACAGCTCTTTTACCTCTTTAGATAGGTTGATTCCTAGGTATTTTATTATTTTTGATGTGATGGTAAATGGAGCTGTTTCCCTAATTTCTCTTTCTGATAGTTTGTTCTTAGTGTATAGAAATGCAACAGATTTCTATATATTAATTTTGGATCCTACAACTTTACCAAATTCATTGATGAGCTCTAGTAATTCTTTTGGTGGCATCTTTAGGGTTTTCTGTGTATAGTATCATGACATCTGCAAACAGTGGCAGCTTTACTTCTTCCTTTCCAATTTGGATTCCTTTTATTTCTTTTTCTTGTCTGATTGCTATGACTAGGACTTCCAATACTATGTTGAATAAAAGTAGCAAGAGTAGGCATCCTTGCCTTGTTCCTAATCTTACAGGAAATGCTTTCAGGTTTTCACTGTTGAGTATGATGTTAGCTGTTGACTTATCCTACATGGCCTTTATTATGTTGAAGTATGTTCCCTCTACACCCACTTTCTGGAGAATTTTTATCATAAATGAATGTTGAATTTTGTCCTTTTTCTTCATCTATTAAACTAAGTCTTAAAGAATGAATTGGAGTTCACTTGGTGAACAAGTCAAGGGAAGGATCTCTAGACAGGGACACCAGCACATGCAAGGGCCCAGAACCTATGGTTCAAGAGGAGTAGAAGAAGGTGATTTCCATTTGAAGGCAAGAACAACGGGAGAGAGAAAGCCAGGTCTGTGCTAAGATAAGAAGAGGGAAGAAGCACTTCCAGTAAGTATCAGGGTTAACAAGAGTGTCTTCACTGAAGAATAGTGGCTCCACTAGGCACAAAAGACAGATGAAGGACCGTGAAACGTGAGGTTCTTGTTCTGAGAGCTGCCAGAAAGAAAGGGATGCTGCAAGTAGTTTTAGGTGAGACTTCCAACCCTGACACTAATTAGCCACAGATTTGGAGTGAAGAGAGAGTAGCCACCAAACTGCCAACGCTAAGTCCTCCAGCAAGCATTTGCAGGTTAGGTATGGAAGGGACAGAGGGCTTCAACGTATGCTGAAAATATAAACTGTAAAGTTCTAAAGTATGCAGAATAAGTCCTAGACAGTACAATCGATCCAAATCTACTGCCGTATGAACAAATTAGAATTTAGTGACAAATTAACTAGTCAGTGTTTCAATGTGATGGAAATATATGGCTTATTTCTAATTAGTTCCAGAATAACAAAAAATACCAAGGGAACCTTCCCACTATAACTTCCACAGAAAAAGAAAAATATTAAGTTATTTATTTTATACACACACGCATACATCCCTACTCCAAATTCAGCACTACTGCAAATAATGCTACATCAGTCCCAAAAAACAGAACAGCAGTGTTCTACCATTTGGGTCTAAAGACCCCAAATTTCTGAACAGTTTATGAGCATTTAAATCTCAGAGGTCTTCTCAGACAATGGTTCCATTTTACATGTACAGAATATTTTAAATGAAATTTGTTTGCCCTTGGTAGTCAGAAAGAACCTGAGCTTTACCGTTAGACCAAGGTTCAAATTCCTCATCAGTGACTTAACCTATGTGGTCTCACCTTCCTTATATGCAATGTATATAGATGGTGTCTATATATCTACATGGCAGAATTGTTATAAGGATAGGATATAATGTATGTAAAATCCTGGTACATTGTAAGCTTTTAATAAGTGGAGGTTTTTATGATTATTATGAAACTCTGCCAAAACCCAATAGCAATAGATGGTAGCATCAGATAATTATTTTAACAGCCATAATCTCTCAATGCTCCAAATATTGTTCTACATGGTTTCCAAGATACAAATTGCCATCAAATCAGCTCATAGCTAGCTTAGAATATAACCTTATGGGAGTTTGCTCTAGATATATGCAATTGAGTTGTAGAGGGAATGGCATGCTAGATTAGCCCACAGGCAGCTTGTTAAATGTTAAATTCTGAATGCTACAGGCACTCAAATATCACATTTATAAGAATTTTATTTTTAAAATATGTAGTGCTGAATATCAAGAACGTTTTAGCCTAGCCAAGACCACAGCCTCTCAAAATATTACTACTCTGTGTTATACCTTAGCAACTGATCAAGAAGGAATAATATATAATTGGTTAGGTTTTCAGAGAAAAAAAGAGGTGTCTGTATCCACAGATTTATTTACTTGGTGAGTTTCCCAAACACTGCAATGGAACTGTAAAAACAATGTGATTAAAATCGATAGAGCACATCATTTGCTGATACTGTTGCCCAAGAAAAGGCAATAAGCCTTAGGCATGTTATTACTAGATTACACAATTTCACTGACAGGTTCAAGATTTTTAAAAGCAACTGAGAATACAGAGTGTTTCTTTTTTGGAGCCAAGGGATTTTTTGTCTTCAATTAAAAGGAAATCATCATTTTTCTCTTTTTGTATCATGAAGATTTTAAATGTCCTCTATAACATTTAAAAATAATATTAATATTAAATTTTCATTTATTTCCAAAAATAAAAATAGATTGATGATCCTGATTAAAATTAAACTGAAAGCTACTTTTGTTTAACAATACCATATCCAACCACACATCCATTTCACAAATATTAGAATAGTTCAGGGAATAGTGGTTATAGGAGGATTATTATTTCTTCAAAGTCCATGCAAAAGAATATGAATGTCCAAATATATGAATTTCCAAACCTCTTCTGCAAAAATGATCAATGACTCTTTTTTCAGGTCTTAGTGATGAAATGACAAACTTTAAAACAGGCCTTCAAATTCAAAGAATGCTACATTTCAAAGTATGCTTTTTAATCAGATTGCAAAAGTTAGTCATGCAGACATAAATTCATTTGGTAAAAAGTGACCAAATAAAACTGAACCTAAAATCAGTAAGACTTTTACTCTAGTCAGATGTTCTACTATACTACAAACAGAAAACTGCAAAAGTTGCTTTATACTGAAAATTCCAAAGTAGAAACATTCTTCTGTAGCATGGGAAAGCTGATGGTATCAACTATGTAATTTTATCCTTATGATAAAAAAAACAGTTGACCTGAAATGTTGAGATAATTTTAATCATGAATCCTGATAGGATATACAATGCTAGGCTCACAGAAATAAATTGACCAGGCATTAGGTCTTCACTTACTAGCTTTTACCAAGTGAACAGTAAAGTCTATTCAGGGGAGCTTAGGTCTTAGACTTATACCAGATGTAGATAATTTTAAGAAGAAAGTCAACAAAACACCACATACTTTCTTGTCACTGAAGTGCATACATATATAAAAGCTTTATGTTCTAAGGTACATTAAAAGATGCTCAGTATTGCTAATTATTAAGAAATGCAAATCAAAACTACAATAAGGTATCACCTCACTCTGGTCCAAATGGCCATCATCAAAAACTCTACAAATAACAAATGCTGGAGAGGGTGTGGAGAAAAGGGAACCCTTGTACACTGCTGGTGGGAATGTAAATTGGTGCAGCCACTATGAAAAACAGTATGGAGGTTCCTTAAAAAATTAAAAATAGAGCTACTATATGATCCAGCTATCCCACTCCTGGGCATATATTCAGAAAAGATGAAAACTCTAATTCAAAAAGATATATATACTCCAATATTCATAGCAGCACTAGATACAATAGTCAATACATGGGAGCAACCTAATGTCCATCGACAGGTGAATGAGTAAAGAAAATGTGGTATATATATAATGGAATATTACTCAGCCATAAAAAGAATGAAATATTGCCATTTGCAGCAACATGGATGGACCTAGAGAATATCATACTGAGTGAAGTCAGACAGAGAAAGACAAATATTGTACCACTTAAATGTGGAATCTAAAAAAAATACAAATGAATTTATTTACAAAACAGAATCAGACTCAAAGACATAGAAAACAAACTTATGGTTACTGAAGGGGAAAGAGGGTGGGGAGGAATAAATTAGGAATATGGGATTAACAGACACACACTACCATATAAAGAATTGATAAAAAACAAGGATTTACTGTATAACACAGGGAACTATACTCAGTATCTTGTATTAACCTATTATGGAAAAGAATATATATATATATATTCATATCAGAATCACTTTGCTGTACACCTGAAACTAATACAATATTGTAAGTCAACTATATTTCAATTTTTAAAAAAAGCTCTATGTTCTAAATAGCTATTGGAATAGATAGCTTTATTAACTGAATAATACAATTTTCCTTAGTTCCTCTCTCTCCCTTGGTCTCCACATTCAACAATTCTATTTCCAAAACACTTCTCAAATCGATCTGACTTTCTCCATTCCAAATGTCTACATCAATATTATCTCTTGCCTGGAATACTGCAAGAGCTTCCTAACTGGTCACCCTGATTCCAAGTCAACCCTCTTGTGCAAAGCATTCTCCATACTCTAGCCAAGATGCTTTTTCTAATATGCAAAACTCACCATGTTTCTTCCCAACAAAAATTGCTTCAGTGTGATACGGCCCCTGTTTACCTCTTCAGGCTTAACTGATTCTACTTCCTCAATGTAAAGTTTTCCAACATACAGAACTTCCTTCATTTCCTGCAATTCTATGCTTTCTCTAGGTCTTCCGACATGCACTCTCAGCCTGGAATCCTCTTTCCCATTCTTCCCTTCATTGTTAAAATTTCTGCTCTACCCACAGATCTCAGCTTAGACATCATCTCCTTTGAAATTTTCTTGATGTCTTGAGTCTCAGTTGAGTGTATGCCTCTCCTTTGTCCACTGTACTTGCTCTAGCATACTCGGAATTGTACGTGTCTGTGTCCCTTCCTATACCCAAAGTTCCCTGAAAGCAGGGATGGTGTCTATATTGCCAGCTGTTGTCTCCCCGGTGAAGGAGTGACAAAAAGAAATGTGCTTTTTAGAAAGCATCTTCTACCTGCAGTATAGAAAATGTATGAAAGGCAGAACAAGACTGGAGACATAGAAACAAGAAAGTATTACAATAGTTTAAGCAAGAGAGAAATGTGGTCCTAATTAGGAAAGCAGCATCAGGGATAGGGAAAATAGATTCTACAGATATTCAGGAAGTAGAGTGATCGAACTTGGTAACTGATCACCTATGACCATGCTAAAAGACAAAGTCAAAGAGGACACTGAAGTGGAGATGTCTAAGAGGCAGTGGTTACGTAAGTCCAAAGATAAAAAGAAATCTGGATTTAAAACTTGGAGTTAAGAGTTATGTCATAGAAGAGGCAACTGAAATCACAGGTATAGGTGAGATCACCCAGGAAGGATGTGTGGAATGGAAACATAAGAGAGTCAAGGACAGAACTTTCAGAAACATCAAACTCTAAAGGATAATCAGAGGAAGAGAGTCCACTGAACAATGGAAAACAGTATCCACAGAGGCAGAAAAGAGGGTATTTATTGAAGGAAAGACTGGCAAAAGCCAAGTGGCTCCAAGCTTTCAAGGAAGATGAGGGCTGGAAAGTTTTATTTTAAAATTAAGTTATGGGTAGGGCTTCCCTGGTGGCGCAGTGGTTGAGAGTCCACCTGCCGATGCAGGGGACATGGGTTCGTGCCCCGGTCCGGGAAGATCCCACATGCCGCGGAGTGTCTGGGCCCATGAGCCATGGCCGCTGAGCCTGCGCGTCCGGAGCCTGTGCTCCGCAACAGGAGAGGCCACAACAGTGAGAGGCCCGTGTACCACAAAAAATAAATAAATAAATAAATAAATAAATAAATAAATAAATAAAATTAAGTTATGGGGTATTGTTGGCAAAAATGGCAGATTAGGGACCTCCAAAATTTTGTTCATCCATAAAAGCAATGAAAAAGCTGACAAAATTATTAGAATAAACTATTCCAGAGCTCTGGAAATTAACCAAAGCCTTGCAGCAACACAGGAAGCATTTATTTTTAAGTCAATAAATAGTTGTATCTCAGGAAGAACAAGAAGCTTTGTGACATTTTAACTTCCCTTACTCCCATCCCTCATTCTCATCTCTGCAATAGTCTTGAAAAATAATAGCCCACATTCCTGGTACAGCCTAGTAGTCACTGCGTAGAGCAGAATGGAGCTGGAGCCCTTTCAAATCCTCATTCCCAAAGAACTGTCATTATTTGACCTTTCTGATGGTTCCCTGGAAGACCCCACTTATAAGTCAGTCTGTACTTGACCTGACTCAGAACTCACCTAGTATAAAAAAGCCTTCTCCCATGGGGCATTTGTTGAAAACAGTTACAAGCAAGTGTTCTAACTTCACAGCTGCCTGAGGAAGTAGTTACTACTTGGAGCAACAATAGACCAACCAAAAAGCTTAAAAGAAACAGCTGAGAAATATTCACCCATAGGGGCTTTGAAAAGCTTCAGCACAGAAGAGGGTGTGGAGAAAAGGGAACCCTCTTGCACCATTGGTGGGAATGTAAACTGATATAGCCACTATGGAGAACAGTATGGAGGTTCCTTAAGAAACTAAAAATAGAACTACCCTATGACCCAGCAATCCCACTACTGAGCATATACCCAGAGAAAACCATAATTCAAAAAGATACATGCACCCCAATGTTCACTGCAGCACTATTTACAATAGCCAGGACATGGAAGCAACCTAAATGTCCATCAACAGAGAAATGGATAAAGAAGATGTGGTACGTATATACAATGGAATATTACTCAGCCATAAAAGGAACAAAATTAGGTCATTTGTAGAGACATGGATGAACCCAGAGACTGTCATACAGAGTGAAGTAAGTCATAAAGAGAAAAACAAATACCATATATTAACAGATACATGTGGAATCTAGAAAAATGGTATAGATGATCCTATCTGCAAAGCAGAAACAGAGAGACAGACATTCAAAGGTTTGGATACCAAGGGGGAAGGGGAGTGGGATGAATGGGGAGATTGGGATTGACATACGTACACACACTATTGATACTATGTGTAAAATAGATAACTAATGAGAACCTACTGTATAGCACAGGGAGCTCTACTCAATGCTCTGTGGTGACCTAAATGGGAAGGAAATCCAAAAAAGAGGGGATATATGTATATGTATAGCTGATGCATTTTGCTGTACAGTAGAAACTAACACAACATTGTAAAGCAACTATACTCCAATAAAAATTAATTTAAAAAAGAGAAAAGAAAAGCTCCAACATAGTCTTGGGAATCTAGGAGACCACACACACACATAGGGCTGTACACATGCAAAAGGAAAACTTGAGAAGCCCCTAAGCTCTCATCTCTGTCTGACCTTGAGGCTCTGCACAAGCAGGAAGTGAAGGTTAAGACAGAGCTGTCATATACCTTGCTAAGTGTTGAAGGTGCACCTCAACATGCACATAGAGCTCCTCAGCAAAGACTGGTGATTTGTTGGTCACTCTTCCAATCACTAGCTCACCACTAAGCTAAACAAGTAGAGACATCAGTGGCCACACAAAGCAAACAATACAGACTTCACATAATTAGTTCAGAAAAGTCACTAAACAAACAACTACTACAACAACAACCAATAGGAAAAAAAACAACCCTGGGGATGGGAGAGTATCTGATTTCGAAAGTTGCCACATTATTTAAAATGTCCAATTTTCAACAAAAAATTATGAGCCATGCAAAAACAAACAAACACACAAAAAACCCAAGAAAGTATGGCCATATAGAAGAACAAAAGCACTTAATAGAAACTGGCCCTGAGGAGGCCCAGATGCTACTAGACAAAGACTTTAAATGAGCTAATTTAAATATGTTCAGGGCTTCCCTGGTGGCGCAGTGGTTAAGAATCCGCCTGCCAATGCAGGGGATATGGGTTTGAGCCCTGGTCCGGGAAGATCCCACATGCCGCAGAGCAACTAAGCCCATGCGCCACAACTACTGGGGTTGTGCTCTAGAGCCCACAAGCCACAACTACCGAAGCCCACGTGTCACAACTACTGAAGCCCACGTGCCTAGACCCCACGATCCTCAACAAGAGAGGCCCCAGCACGCTGCAACTAGAGAAAGCGCATGTGCGGCAACGAAGACCCAATGCAGCCAAAAATAAATAAATAAATATGTTCAAAGAGCTGCAAGAATAATGAACTAAAAGAAAGTATGTGGTTATCTCCCCAAATAGAGATTATCAATAGAGATATATAAATTATTTTTTAAAAAATCAAACAAATTCTGGAATTGAAAAGTACAATAATTGAAATGAATATTTCAAGAGAGATGCTCAATAGCAGATTTCAGCAGACAGAAGAAAGAAACAATAGACTTGAAGATACATGTCAATGAAGATTATCTAGTTTGAGAAACAAAAGTAAAAACAATAAAGAAAAATAAACATAGTCTCAGAAACCTGTGGAGATACCATCAACTGTACTAATATAAGCATAACGGGAGTCTCAGAAGAAGGGGAGAAACAGAAATGGGAAGAAAGAAGACTTGAGGAAATAATGGCCCAAAACTTCCAATTTGATGAAAAACATTAATCTCCACATCTAGAAGCTCAAAAAACTCCAAGGAGGATAAATTCAAAGAGATGCACACCTTGACCTATATTTGCCAAACTGTCAAAAGACAAAGAGAATTTTGAAAGCAGCAAGAGAGAAGTGACTTATCACATTCAAGAAATGTTCAGTAAGATTAACAGCTGTTTTCTCATTAGAAACAGAATGAAGGAAATGGAATGACATATTCAAAGTTCTGAAGAAAAAAACACCCTGTCAATCAAAAATTCTAAATCCAGCAAAAACTACCCTTCAAAAATGGAGTAGCCTAAGGCCAGAATTATATTGATAACAAAACAGTCAGAGACATCACATAAGTGCACACACACACACAACTAGAGATCAATATTCCTTATGATTGATGATAAATGCAAAAATCCTCAACAGAATACCAGCAGCATATACCACCAAAATACTGAATCAAGCAGCATATGAAAAGGATTACACAATACTATGAGAGGAGGTTTATCTCAGGAATACAAGGTTGGTTCAACATATAAAGTCAATGTAATACACCATATTTATAAAATCCAGGGAAAATAAACACATGATCATCTCAATACCTGTAGAAAAAACATTTAACAAAATCCAACACTCTCTCAAGATAAAAACATTCAACAAACTAGGAACAGAAGGGAACTTTTTCAAACTGACAAAGGGCATCTACAAAAAACCCGTAGCTAACATCATAGTTACTGGTGAAAGACTGAAAGCTTTTCCCCCAAGATCAGAAACAAGTCAAGGATGCCTACTCTCACCACTTCTATTTAACACTGTACTGGAGGTTCTAGCCTGGAGAGCACTAAACATGAAAATAAAATAAAAAGCATCTAGATTGGAAGGGAAACTGGAAAAGATTACCTCTATTTGCAAATGACATGATCCTGTATATAGAACATTTTAAGGAATACACACACATGCACACACACACACACACACACACACACACACACACACACACAAAGCTAATAAACAAGGTTAGCAAGGCTGCAGGATACAAGATCAATATATATAAATCAGTTGTATTTTTATACACTAGAAATGAACAATTAGAAAATAAAATTAAGAAAATGATTTAATCCAATAATATCAAAAAACAAGAGTAGGGGCTTCCCTGGTGGCGCAGTGGTTGAGAATCTGCCTGCCAATGCAGGGGACATGGGTTCGAGCCCTGGTCTGGGAAGATCCCACATGCTGCGGAGCAACTGGGCCCATGAGCCACAATTACTGAGCCTGCGCATCTGGAGCCTGTGCTCCGCAACAAGAGAGGCCACGATAGTGAGAAGCCCGCGCACTGCGATCAAGAGTGGCCCCCACTTGCCACAACTAGAGAAAACCCTCGCACAGAAACGAAGACCCAACACAGCCATAAATTAATTAATTAATTAATTTAAAAAAACAAGAGTAAATAACAAAATAAGTACAAGACCTGTATACTGAAAACATAAAACTCTGTTGAAAGAACTTAAAGAAAAAAATGAAAAGACACTTTGACTTCATGTGTTGGAAAACCTAGTATTGTTAAGATGGCAGTACTCCTCAAACTGATCTACCAATTCAATGCAATCACTATCCATTTCCAAGTGTCTTTTTTTTCTGCAGAAATTGACAATCCTAAAATTCATATAGAAATGCAAGGGACCCAGAATAGCCATAATAATATTGGAAAAAAGATCCCTTCAATATAAAAGGAAATAACATGGAATATTTACATATAATTTCAATGCAAGGCAGAAAACAAACGTATAAAGCACAAGATGGAAAGAACAAGCTCTTCCAACCTGGGTAATCAAAAACTCTAATTTATTAAAGAAGATATACAAATGCCGATAAGCACATGAACAGATGCTCAGTTTCTTTAGTCATTATTGTAATGCAAGTGAAAACCACAATGAGGGACTTCCCTGGCAGTCCAGTGGTTAAAGCTCCGTGCTTCCAATGCAGTGGCTGCGGGTTCAATCACTGGTTGGGGAACTAAGATCCTGCATGCTGTGTGGCACAGCCAAATAAAAAAAAAAGGAAAAAGAAAACCATAGTAAGATACTAACTCACACTCACCAGGATGGCTACAGTTAAACAAACAAATAAACAAAACCAGAAAATAAGTGTCGGAGAGAATGTGGAGTAACTGGAATGCAAAATGGCATCGCTGGTGGGAATGTACAATGGTGTAGCCATGGAAAACAATTTGGTACTTCCTCTGAAGTTAAATAAAGGGTTACCATATGACCCAGCAATTCCTAGGCATAGACCCAAGAGAACTGAAAACATATTACACAAAAACGTATACACAACTGAATAGAGCAGCATTATCCACAGCACCAAAAAAGTTAGAAACAATCCAAATGTCTATCAACTGATGAATGGATAAACAAAATGTGGTATGTGATATACATATAATTTATATATATTTATATATATAAAATTCAGCCACTAATATATGTATAATGTGGGTTAACCTTGAAAATATTATGCTAAGTAAAAGAAGCCAGATTCAAAAGGCCACATACTGAACGATTCTATTGATGTGAAATGTCCAGAACAGGCAAATCCATAGAGACAGAAAGTAGATTAGTGTATGTCAAAGCCTAGCAGGAGGGGAAAGGGTGATGATGCGAAGTGACTGTCAATGGGTCTGAGGTTTCTTTTTTGGGGAGAAGAAAATGTTCTCAAATTAGAAGGTAGTGATGGTTGTACAACCATGGAGTAGTACACTTTAAAGTGGTAAATTTTTAAAAAATTAAATTGTCCCTGAAAATTTGCCAAGATTAACTTAAGTAAATTGATGGGGGCAGACTAAATATGAATTTTTCTTGAAAGGCAAGGCATTTGGCCACTTATCTCAAGCTTTGTCCTCACAGCATCAAAATATTAATTGAAAAGTAGGGGAATTCCCTGGTGGTCCAGTGGTAAAGAATCTGCCTTACAATGCAGGGGGCATGGGTTTGATCCCTGGTCAGGGAACTAAGATCCCACGTGCCATGGGGCAACTAAGCCCATGCACCACAGCTACTGAGCTCGCCTGCTTCAACTAGAGCACGTGCATGCCGCAAACTACAGAGCCCATGTGCCCTGGAGCCTGCGCGCCACAACTAGAGAAGAGAAAACTCTCATGCCACAACTTGAGAGAAGCCCGCATGCCGCAAGGAAGAACCCACATGCCTCAATGAAGATCCTGCGTGCTGCAAGTAAGACCCAACACAGCCAAAAATAATCTAAATAAACAATAAATAAATAAATCTTTAAAAGAAAAAGAAAAAGAAAAGCAGGAATTCATTCTATCTTACAGCTTTACCTAATTTCAGGGCCCAGTCATACCTATGTGAGGTCTTCTGTCTAGCAGCCCTGCCCAAAGAAAGAGCCTTACTGAGCAAAATTCCCTAGGCCAACTAGCCCTCTAGCTTAGCTCTCTGCCCTTGAACAGTGCAGTGTTCTTTCCATTACACCATGGACTGCCTAGGTTCAAGTCCTGGCCACTTACCAAATCTGTGATTTAAATCTACTTAACCTACTTTTGTGCTTCAGTTTCCTCATCAGTAAATTGGGATAATAAAGCATCTTCCATAGGTTATTATGAAGATTAAATGAATTAACCCATGTAAAATGCTTACACTAGTGCCTGATAAATTGTAAGCACTCAACACACGTTGTGGGGTAATGGAACAGGGAATGAGTCTAAATCATGACCAAACCACTCACGTTATGCCCCAAAGATTCTTTGATAAGTTCTATGGTAAAGATAAAGGTAAAGGTAACAGTGAAGGAGGAAAGATAGTACATATCCATTGCAAACTCATTTGACCTGATCCACAATAGCAAATATATTTTTACATTATGACCCAGTACACCACACACACACACACACACACACACGTATGTAAATATACAGTGAAATTAATGTTTAATAAAAATACCCTTAGTATTTATAATACACTCTACTTGATATTCTTGTCTATTCTATTCCCAATTTTTAAAAAATCTTGTCACAGCACCCTACTACCACTCCACTAAATTGATTTTACTACCCAGTAAAATTTGGTCCAAAGTTTGACCAAATTGTTATTAAAAAATATGAATCTGGACATGTGACCAACTAACTTTAACACAAAGATGAATGAATTAAGTGCCCAGTTAAGGTTGCTATTGTGGGAACACAGAAGGTTGCTATTGTGGGAACACAGAAGTTGTTGTTAGAAGTTGTTAATTTTGACTGGGCCACCCAGGATCCACTGCATACAACTATGGACACAAATGGAAACTCAAACAATAGGAATTAAGGATTGGTCATAGTTAATCTCCTTTACACTACTATTTTCCCAACCTGGGTGGAAAACAAGCTGCTAAAATATTCGATACACTAACTAATGGCAAAGCTTAGACATAAACTTGAGAGCTGTTATCTGATTTGTCAATTAGATAATGTTGTTTCTCTTGTCCCTTTACTCTCTTCCTCTGGGATGAGCACCCAACCCCATGGAGTCCCCAATGCCCAGTCACTAGTCCACTCACTGTCCAAAGCACCTGCCTTTGCCCCATCCAGATTTCCAAGGTGCCCAGGTGCTCTCCAGTCCCCAGGTTTGCCTCAAGTCTGCCACACAGTTTCCTCACTTCCCCACCACTATATGGCATTGGTAAGCAGTATCAAAACTTAGCCAAAATCTGTTCTATATGCTTTGGAGAGGCAAAAGGAGAGATACTAATTTACCACATGTGCAATTTCCATCTGCAGTGAATGGGTAAATTACTGCTTAATTCATTGGTCTTGCCATATCCAGATGCTGAAAGAACTATCAATTATCTAAAGATTTTGAGTTTCACAGATGAATAGGCTTCCCAGAATTCAGCTTTCTATGTACTATATGTACTATATTTTGATTATATCCAGAAAATAATTTTGCTCTAACAGGATAGTCTATATAATTTTTTTTAAAAAGTTACCATGGTAAATTTGTAGGACCACTACTAAAATCACTTTACTATTATCACAATGGCAGTTATATCTATTTATTCAATCATTTATTTAATAATATTGGTCAAGTTCTACTATGTGCAAGGAATTATGGGCCCTATATAGGAAACAAAATAGTGAAGTCCTGGATCCTTTCAATCTAAAAGGAAATATCAATAATACGGCATACATACAAATAGTTTCAGTGCAAGGCACAAAACAAAAGTATAAAATACAAGATGGAAAGAGCAAGCTTTTTCAACTTGGGTAATCAAAAACTAATTTATCAATTCCAAATTATGGTTTACCAAAGTTTAGATCACATTTAACTAGTAACAAATAGTTTATATACCCTTGAAATAAGAAAACAAAATGTCTCAACAGGGCAATTCAGCAAAAATATGACTTGAGATGTGGGAAAGCATTTCAGCTCAAGGCAATAGGAAAGAATATCCATTTCACTCCAGAAGAGGGCAGAAGTTTCTACACAGGAGGTCAGGAAATGTGGAGAAAAGATTCCTCCCTAAATAGGAGCTTAAAATGAATGAGCATCAAGATCCCAACCAAGTTTACTATTTACTACAACATATTCAAATATTAAATGGCATGAACTGATATACATTAAGTATAATTCCTATTTAAAGGATAAGGGTTTAGTTATTAAATCTTATCTTTTGGGGGAAATCCATAAGAAGAGACATTTTTAATGAAAAACTTCCATGTAAACTGTAGTTGATTTCCATTCTTTATATGTGTAGGAATATTTCATTCCAAAACTTTCAATGAAATCAACACTCCAAGCAGAACAGTTAAGCCATAAAAATACACACAAATGCAATAGGGGTAGAGTATAAGCATATTATTTATTAAGCATTTTCCATTAGCTCCTGAGGCTGGTGAAAGTGGGGGCTGAAAAGGTGTGCTACATCCCTCCTTCTCCCTAGGATGGAAGAAAGCCTTTGCATCCAAGGAGACAAGACTGTGGGTAGCACCATGGTACCTTGAAATGAAATGAGAATGTATAATAATCAGCACTAAAAAAAGAATAAAAAGCTAATCATAGTCTGAAACAAGTATTACTAAACATTTTTTTTTTTATAAAGCAACTTAGGTTTGAGAAGGTCAGGCCTGAGGAGACAGCAGAAGGAAAAGCATTTAAAGCACTTATGTGGGGAATCAGGAAGTAAAAGCACCCTAAAGTAAAAAGCAAACGTACTGGTAAAGGAAGACGAGACGGTCTTGGTGTGGAAAATAGTTAGCATTTTATTTTCTTATAGTAGTAGAGAAATATGTACTTATTATATATGTTGGAAAAATGAAAGACCCTCCCTCCCCACCAAGAAAAAAAACTTAACTATTTGGAAATTTAGAAATATTTTCCAAAATGCTTTGATAAAACAAAAAACTGAAATACAAACTCTCAAGAAAACTGTGAAGAGGAAAATGTTTCCTACCAAACTTACGAGGAACAGTGAAGGTTATACTCAGAAGAAATCCGATGGCTTCAAATGTATTTCTTATACAAGAAGAAAAATGAAAAAGAAAATTAACCTAGTGCTCACGTTCAGCAACTAGGAAAAGAACAATTAAGTAAACAGAGAGTAGGAAGAAAAGATGAAAAAGGGTAAAGCTTCAATTAATGAAACAAATATCTCAAATAGTAGAATGAATAAATCTAAAGACTGATTCTTTGACATGATTAATAGAATAAAATAAAATTAAAGAAAATTGAGAGCAAAAATAAATATATAAGATTCAACTTGATCAAGGTGTATGATCCCTTTTATGTGTTGTTGGATTCAGTCTGCTAATATTTTGCTGAGGACTTTTGCATCTATATTCATCAAAAATACTAGCCTGTAATTTTCTTTTTTGGTAGTATCTTTGTCTGGTTTTGGTATCAGGGTGATGGTGGCTTCACGGAATGACTTTGGATGTGCTCCTTCCTCTTCAATCTTTTGGAAGAGTTTGAGAAAGGTAGGTATAAGTTCTTCTTTGTATGTTTGGCAGAATTCCCCCCGTGAAGCCATCTGGTCCTGGACTCTTGTTTGCAGGGAGTTTTTTATTATTATTATTACAGATTCTATTTCACTTCTAGTGATTGGTCTGTTCAGATTATGTTTCTTCTTGGTTCAGTTTTGGCAGGCTGTATGTTTCCAGAAACTTGTCCATTTCTTCTACATTGTCCATTTTGTTGGTATATAACTGTTCATAATATTTTCTTATGGTATTTTTTATTTCTGTGATATTGGTTGTTATTTCTCCTCTTTCATTTCTTATTTTGTTTATTTGGGTCCTCTCTTCTTCTTGGTGATCCTGGCCAGAGGTTTGTCAATTTTGCTTATCCTTTCAAAAAAATAGTTCTTGGTTTTATTGAGTTTTTCTATTTTTTTAATCTTTATTTTATTTATTTCTTCTCTGATCTTTATTATTTTCTTCCTTCTGCTGACTTTAGGTTTTGTTTGCTCATCTCAATAGATGCATAAAAAGCATTTGATAAAATTAACCATCCATTCATGATAAAAACTCTTGCCAAAGTGTGTATAGAGGGAACATATCTCAACATGATAAAAGCCATTTATGACAAACCCACAGCCAACATAACACTCAACAGTGAAAAGCTGAAAGCCTTCCCACTAAATTCTGGAACAAGACAAGGATGCCCACTCTTACAACTTCTATTCAACATGGTATTGGGAGTCCCAGCCACAACAATCAGACAAGAAAAAGAAATAAAAGGTATCCAAATCGGAATAGAAGAGGTAAAATTGTCCTTATATGCAGATGACATGATACTCTATACAGAAGACCCTAAAGATGCCACACAAAAAGTATTAGAACTGATAAATGAATTCAGCAAGGTAGCAAGATACAAGATTAATATACATAAATCTGTTGCATTTCTTTATACTAACAATGAAATATCAGAAAGAGAAAGTAAAAAAAAAATCCCACTTAAAATCACATTAAAAAAAATACCTAGGAATAAACCTAACCAAGGAGGTGAAAGACTTATACGCAGAGAACTAAACATTGATAAAGGAAATCAAAGATGATTCAAGGAGGGCTTCCCTGGTGGCGCAGTGGTTGAGAATCTGCCTGCCAATGCAGACGACACAGGTTCGAGCCCTGGTCTGGGAAGATCCCACATGCCATGGAGCAACTGGGCCTGTGAGCCACAATTACTGAGCCTGCGTGTCTGGAGCCTGTGCTCCGCAACAACAGAGGCCGCAATAGTGAGAGGCCTGCGCACCGCGATGAAGAGTGACCCCCACTTGCCACAACTAGAGAAAGCCCATGCACAGACATGACCCAACACAGCCATAAATAAATAAATAAATAAATACATTGTGTATTACTTAAAAAAAAAAAAAAAAAGATTCAAGGAAATGGAAAGATATCCCAAAATTTTCACAGAACTAGAATAATCCTAAAATTTATATGGAATGATAAAAGACCCAGAATTTCCAGAGCAATCCTGATGAAAAAGAACAAAGCTGGAGGCATAATGCTTCTGGACTTCAGATAATACTACAAAGCTACAGTAATCAAAACAGCATGGTATCAGCACAAAAACAGACATATAGATTAATGGAACAGAATAGAGAGCCCAGAAATAAACCCACACACCTACATCAATTAATCTTCAAAAAAGGATGCAAGAATATACAATGGAGATAACACAGTGGTGTTCAGAAAACTAGACAGCTGCATGTAAATCAATAAAGTTAGAACACTCCCTCACACCATACACAAAAATAAACTCAAAACGGCTTAAGGACTTAAATATATGACACCATAAAAATTCTAGAAGAGAACATAGGCAAAACATTCTCTGACATAAACAGTAGCAACGTTTTGTTAGGTCAGTCCCCCAAGGCAATAGAAATAAAAGCAAAAATAAACAAATGGGATCTAATCAAACTTATAAACTTGGAAACCATAAACAAGATGAAAAGATACCCTATGGACTGGGAGAAAATATTTGCAAATGATATGACCAACCAGGTCTTAATTTCTAAAATATACAAACAGCTCATACAACACAACAACAAAAAACAAACAACCCAATAAAAAATGGACAGAAGACCTAATAGACATTTCTCCAAAGAAGAGAGACAGACGGCCAACAGGCACATGAAAAGATGCTCAACATCACTAATTATTAGAGAAATGCAAATCAAAACTACAACGAGGTACCACCTCACTCCAGTCCGAATGGCCATCATCAAAACGTCTACAAATAACAAATGCTGGAGAGAGTGTGGAGTAAAGGGAACCCTCCTACACTGTTAGTGGGAAGGTAAATTGGTGCAGCCACTATGGAAAACAGTATAGAGGCTCCTTAAAAAAACTAAAAACAGAGTTGCCATATGATCCAGCAATCCCATTCCTGGGCATATATCTGGAAAAGATGAAAGCTCTAATTCAAAAAGATATATACATCCCAATGTTCAAAGTGTAACTATTTATAATAGTCAAGACATGGAAGCAACCTAGGTGTCCATCAACAGATGAACTGATAAAGAAGATGTGGCATATAGATGTGTGTATATATATATATATATATATATATATATATATACACACAATGGAATATTGCTCAGCCATAAAAAAGCATGAAATAACACCATTTGCAGCAACATGGATGGACCTAGAGATTATCATACAAAGTGAAGTAAGTCAGACAGAGAAAGACAAACATTACTGTATATGATATCACTTATATGTGGAATCTAAAAAAGAGTACAAATGAACTTACTTACAAAACAGAAACAGACTCACAGGCATAGAAAACAAACTTATGGTTACCAAAGGGGAAGGTGGGGAGGGATAAATTGGAAGTGTGGGATTAACAATGCATGCTGCCATATATAAAACATAGTAAACAACAAGGGCCTACTGTATAGTTCAGGGAACTATATTCAATATCTAATAATAAACTATAATGGAAAAGAATCAGAAAAAGAAAAAATATACATATAAAAGATTCAGAGTATAAAAGAAATCATAAGCACAGATGAGAAAGCCATTAAGATAATTATAAAACAACAGTACTTGCAATTCTATGGTAATTTTCCTAGTTACAATTACTGCATAACAAACTACCCCAAAATTAGTGGCTTAAAACAACAGTTATTTTATTATGCTCACAGATTTTTTTTTTTTTTTGCAGTACGCGGGCCTCTCACTATTGGGGCCTCTCCCGTTGCGGAGCACAGGCTCTGGACGCGCAGGCTCAGCGGCCATGGCTCATGGGCCCAGCCACTCTGCGGCATGTAGGACCTTCCCGGACCGGGGCACAAACCCGTGTCCCCTGCATCGGCAGGCGGACTCTCAACCACTGCGCCACCAGGGAAGCCCTATGCTCACAAATTTTATCAGTCAGGAAGTCAAGGAGGGCTCATCTAGGCTAGAGTCTCTCATGTGACTGTACTGAGATGCCAGCTGGTTTGCAGTCCCCTGAAGGTTCAATTAGACTGTGTGTCCAGGATGGCTTACTCAACTGGCTGGCAATAGACGCTGGCTGATAGCTGGGAGCTTACACATGGCCTCTCCAGTATGGTAGGCTCAGAGCAATCAGACTTTTGACATGGCAGCAGACTTCTCCCAGAGTGAGCATCCCTGAGGACTGGATAAAAGCTACATGGCCTTTTCTGAACCAACCTTGGAAGTTACCTAGTATCACTTCCACCATACTCTATTGGCTGAAGTAATCATAAGCCTGCCTAAATCCAAAGGGAGTGAACATAAATCCATGTCTTGATAGGAATGTCAAAAAACATTGCAGAAATGTTTTAAAACCATCACAGCAACAAATCTGAATGCTAGAGGAAATCAATAAGTTTCAAGCAAAACATGAATTCCCAGTCATGACCCAAGAAGAAGTAGAAAGCTTGAACAGATCAAATGCCATAGAAAAGACAGGAAAAGTGATTAAAGATCAGCCATTAATTAAATGCATCAGGTAGTTTCACACTTGAGTTATATGTAACTTTTAAAGAGAGAAGTGCCATGTTATTTAAACTAGAGGATCTCAAACTTTAATGAGCACCAGAATCACCTTATCAACTGGTAAACATGCAGATGCCTGGGCACCATCCCCAGAGATTCTGATTCACTTAAGTCTAGAGTATGGAACAAGGATCTGCATTTCCAACAGGTGATGTTGATACCATTTTTCCACAGATAAATTTTGAGTAGGAGTGATTTAAACCAGTTAGCAAACTATGGCTTGTTGGCCAAATGTGGCCCACTGCCTGTTTTTATAAAGTTTTACTGGAATACAGCCATGCTCATTCATTTACATATTGTTTATGTCTACTTTTGCACTACAATGAGAGTTGAGTAGGTGCAATAGAGACTGACCCACAAAGCCTAAAATACCTACCATCTGGCCCTTTGCCAAAAAAGTTTGCTAACCCTTGCCTAAACCACTGTATTATTCTACCTTATTATATTTTCCCTTTTCCAAACTTCAGCAGACTTTTGGTATCTTCTGTTGATATTAAAGGTTAAGGTGCAAAACAAATACAACAAATAGCTTTCATGTCACATGCATTCAGTTCACGACCTGGATCACCACGTTGAAGAGGACGTGAAACTGTCCAAGCTCGGTGAGGAAGAATGTTGTGATTGATTAGAGATGTCTTCCGTGGGCATCTACTTGCTGAGCCTGATTATAAAGTATACAAGTTTTAAGAATCTTCTAAAAGAACTGTTGGATAACAGCAACAAAATATGGACATAATGCACACATTTTTTACTACACCCTTAACAATGTATCAGATTTTGTTCCAACTGCTGTGGAAGTTATTGTAACAGTATTAAATATTTCACATTCATAAAAAAGTGAAGAAATAAAATCATTTTGTGATTTTATTAGACTGTAATACAGACCAATTTTGTCATTTTTGTACACAAGATTTCTGAGATTGATATCTGCTCTTGAAAGAATACCAATACTGTTTCAAATGCTATGAGCCTATGTTTTATCAGTTGAAAAATGTTCCCATTATTAAGATACCTTTAAAAGATCCTCTCAACTTTGGGGGTGATTTTTGCACATTAACACCATTTTCCCATGATGTTATTTCTAAAATAGTGACCCAGAACATACCAATAAGGGAAATGACATTTTAAGATTTGCATATTTACATTATTATTTTAAAGGAAAATGTGTATTTTTTTTGTTCTAGGCAAAAGAAAAACTGTTCAAGAAAATATATGTGTATGCTTGTTGTTCTAGGCAGGAAAAAAAACTGCAGATGAAAATTTCCAATGTGGGCAAGAAACAGTTAAATACTAAACCCCAATAAAGCAGGAAGTAAGCAGGGCTGCCATGAAGCCCAAGGATGGTCCTAGAGGAACAAGAGCAGAGGTCCTAGAGGAACAAGGCAAGGGTAACCAGGCATACCCAGACGTGAGTTTTTCTTACCACTGTATTATTCCTTGTATTAAAAAAGCTTGGCCCACAGAAAAAAACTCAATAAACATTTGTGGCAGGAAGGACAGAACACATGAAAGGTGAAAGGGAGAGAGGGCAGAAGTTAACACAACAAAGCTGTGGCTCCATTCGAATTACCGGATGGTGGTTATAAAGAACGGTTGGGGAAGGTAACTGGTAATAAATAAGTTTCTCCACTAAAAATGAAGATGGCCAGGTAATCAATCAGCCTCCAGTTGCTAAGGGTCTGATGTGCTAAGATCCTAGCGAAGGAGCAGCTCTGCAAAGGACACAATGGCTCCTGACATATCAGAAGCAAGTGTTTGTCTTTCCAGTTCCTGTGCACTGACTCTAAATACTATAAAGACAACTATATACCCAGGAAGAATAAGGATCCTCTGAGACTTTTAACCTTGATATGCAAGAGGAAGTTTTATTTATTATGTGGGGTCTCTGGTCTACAACACTGTATTAACAATACCTAGCAAGATAAAGTGAGGAAGGGCAGAAGATCTACTGTGTAGTTGATGATATTTGGTATGCTGGGTGAAATGTATCAGCAAAACTAGATAACGCCAAATTTTATATGGCATAGGAGTTTTTAGAACTGGGAAGTCCATGTATATGCCTAAAGACTGTGAATCTCCTGAAAATGTATACAAAACATGTGTATGTGCATTTTTCTGAGAAAAGAGTCCAATACTTTTATCAGAGTGCCAAAAGGTCCACAATCTACCATACCCCCTTCCCAAAAATATTAAGAATCACAACTGCAATGATTCACAAACTAGATCATTTGTGGGACACAACATTCTAAAATTAAATATAAAAGAATATATGAGAGTATAACACTTGTCATAAAGGTATTATTTCTTCAAACTTGCTTCAGGTGTGTGTGTAGCAAGGTAAATTTTTTCACACTGAGGTCTGGGTCAAAATGTTTGAAAGCCACTGCTCTAAGGCATGAGAAATGTATATACACAACTCTGTAACATATTAAATCATCATCCATTGAAAAGAATTAGGTGATCTGTGGTTCCAGTGGGTATTCTACTGTTTTGAGTGACACATGACCCACCAAAACAAAATTACTATTATTAGAGAACTGCAATCTGCAATACTCAGAAATGAAAGTATATCTTATACGGTCCTATTGATCTTAAGGAGACCAAGGACTACAAAGAGGTTGCCTTTGAAAGGACCCTGAACACTGGGTGTTTCTGAGAAAATGTGAAAAACTGAATTGTTTAGGTATGAGAAAAGTGCAAATATTTTCCCTGGGATGACAGAATCCTCTAAGCATCTCAGAAATATATCAGGGAAGGGAAGAGTATGGAAATTCATCCCTAAACCTGGTACAGCAATGAGATCTAGAAAAATTATTATTCTTTTATACAAAAGAGTATGGTAAATTTGCCATGACAGCTTGGGTTTGGGGATGTCACTTTAGTCCCAATTACCAGTAACTGGTACTGTCCACTATGCTCTTCTAAGCCTCAATACAAAAAACATAAATGGTCCAGGTATTGAATTACTTGGCTTATTGTCTAAAATACAACTAAAGCAATTTGTAGATTTGAGTTGTCCCAATCAATGCAAAAATTTCAAAAGTATCACTAGATTCTGCACAGCCAGACCACTACCTTCCTCAATCCACAAAAGACTAAAAGTTACCCCTCTCAGATAGGTTCTGGCTTGTGGTTCAAGTATACCTGAAATCAAAAGTGAAGAACCATACTGAGATACTCCATCCCTTTTCCCCTGCTTACCTCCCAGAATGCTTGGAGCCAGGCTTATATCTCCTGGGCAAGAGACTAGAGCCAGTGAGGAATCACTGGAGAAACTGCCCGATATACATGAAAAGGTGCACAGGTACTGACATACTGGGATTCTTCCCCTAATCCCAGTAGCCCCCAGGAAAAGAGCTTAGATCATTACCAGGTCACCTTTACTAGTTGACACAGAGCTTGTGATGCAATTTTAATACCTCATTCTTAAATAGGAAAACATACACAAGGATAGCTAGACATTTTATGAAAGTCTCAAATGTGAAAGAGAACAAAACAAATGGAGGAAAAGGAACTCAAAAAAAACTGAGAGAAGGCCAGGAGCAAAATTATACCATATGTAAAAAAAATCCTCTGAGGGTTAAAAGATATTGTATCCATGGAATAAGAAGCTACAATAAAAGAACATTCAGAAACCAGCAGGAGTCCTTCAAATCTAAAAAGTTTATTTTAAAAATTAAATAAAGGAGTTAGAAGATAAATTTGGAAAATGTCTTAGAAAACATAACAAAATGACAAAAAGATGGAAATGGGAGTGAATAGATGAGAAAATTAAGGAACAGTCCAGGAGGTCCAACATTTGAATAACAAGAGTTCAAGCAAAAAAGAATATAGAAAATGAAAGAGAAGAAATTATCAAAGAAATAATACACATAAACCTTCCCAGGAGTAAAGAACATGAATTTCCAAATTGAAAGAGCCCACAGATTTCACAGAAAAATTAATGAAAAATGATCCACATCAATAACCATAAAATTTCTTGGAGGCGTCCCTGGTGGCGCAGTGGTTAAGGATCCGCCTGCCAATGCAGGGGACACGAGTTCCAGCCCTGGTCCGGGAAGACCCCACATGCCGCGGAGCAACTAAGCCCACGTGCCACAACTACTGAGCCTGTGCTCTAGAGCCTGCAAGCCACAACTACTGAGTCCACGTGCTGCAAATACTGAAGCCCGCGCACCTAGAGCCCATGCTCCACAACAAGAGAAGCCACCGCAATGAGAACCTCGTGCACTGCAATGAAGAGTAGCCCCCACTCGCCACAACTACAGAAAGCCCACATGCAGCAACGAAGACCCAACACAGCCAAAAATAAAAAATAAATTTTTTAAAATAATAATAATCATAAAATTTCAGAAAACCAAGAATAAAGAGAAGAAAGATTGGTGAGGTACCTTCACAATTGGGGGTGGTCAGGCTGATACCACCTGAACCTATTGATTAGTATTAGTCTCACTAAAAGTGGGAAAACCAGACACTACACGTCTGATGATGTGATGCAAAGCTTAAGATGCGAGACAACAGAAAATATACAGCACCACTTATGAAGTATTATTGTTTAATAATTGAACTAGAACTTAATCAAGCATAAATCTAAATACTAGTGAGTTATTTTAAATTTCAATTGTTATATTTTTGAGTACTAAAATATCATTTGGTTATTCTTATATCTTCCATTTCTATGCTGAGATGTTCTATCAAGGGAAACAATAAGGGTGAATCTTGTCATTTTAGCAGTCATAAGTATATTTTTATAGAGTACTTTGTTGCCACTAACTAAAGAAAAAAGCCAATAGCAAGAATTTTTGGAAAATCAAAGAGCTCAAGAACACAGGCAATTTCCCACAAATTTTGCAGAGTGACCCAAACTGACAAGATGTGTCCTGCACTAATGTCTGGTGTTCAACAAATGATGAATGAACACACATGTATGCACATCTCTACAGATGTTGAAAGAGGAGCAGAATGTCTACCCCTTTTAAAAGGTGCTACGTATGGTCACCTTATGTTTGATAAAGGAGGCAAGAATATACAACGGAGAAAAGACAGCCTCTTCAATAAGTGGTGCTGGGAAAACTGGACAGCTACATGTAAAAGAATGAAATTAGAACACTCCCTAACACCATACACAAAAATAAACTCAAAATGGATTAAAGATCTAAATGTAAGGCCAGACACTACATATAAAACTCTTAGAGGAAAACATAGGAAGAACACTCTATGACATAAATCACAGCAAGATCCTTTTTGACCCACCTCCTAGAGAAATGGAAATAAAAACAAAATAAACAAATGGGACCTAATGCAACTTCAAAGCTTTTGCACAGCAAAGGAAACCATAAACAAGACCAAAAGACAACCCTCAGAATGGGAGAAACTATTTGCAAATGAAGCAACTGACAAAGGATTAATCTCCAAAATATACAAGTAGCTCATGCAGCTCAATATCAAAAAACCAAACAACCCAATCCAAAAATGGGCAGAAGACCTAACTAGACATTTCTCCAAAGAAGATATACAGATTGCCAACAAACACATGAAAGGATGCTCAACATCACCAATCATTAGAGAAATGCAAATCAAAACTACCATGAGGTATCACCTCACACAAGTCAGAATGGCCATCACCAAAAAATCTACAAACAATAAATGCTGGAGAGGGTGTGGAGAAAAGGGAACCCTCTTGCACTGCCGGTGGGAATGTAAATTGATACTGTCACTATGGAGAACGGTATGGAGGTTCCTTAAGAAAACTAAAAATAGAACTACCATATGACCCAGCAATCCCACTACTGGGCATATACCCTGAGAAAACCATAATTCAAAAAGAGTCATGTACCACCATGTTCATTGCAGCTCTATGTACAATAGCCAGGACATGGAAGCAACCTGAGTGTCCATCGACAGATGAATGGATAAAGAAGATGCGGCACGTATATACAATGGAATATTACTCAGCCATAAAAAGAAACAAAATTGAGTTATCTGTAGTGAGGTGGATGGACTTAGAGTCTGTCGTACAGAGTGAAGTCAGTCAGAAAGAGAAAAACAAATACTGTATGCTAACACATATATATGGAATCTAAGAAAAATAAAAAAGGTTCTGATGAACCTAGGGGCAGGACAGGAATAAAGACGCAGACATAGAGAATGGACTTGAGGACACGGGGAGGGGGAAGGGTAAGCTGGGACAAAGTGAGAGAGTGGCATTGACATATATACGCTACCAAATGTAAAATAGCTAGTGGGTAGCAGCTGCATCGCACAGGGAGATCAGCTTGGTGCTTTGTGACCACCTAGAGGGGTGGGATAGGGAGGATGGGAGGGAGACGCAAGAGGGAGGGGATATGGAGATATATGTATACATATAGCTGATTCACTTTGTTATAAAGCAGAAACTAACACAAAATTGTAAAGTAATTATACTCCAATAAAGATGTTAAAAAAAATAAAAAGATGCTAAAGAGGGGAGGAACTAAAGCTATAACTCCTAACAGGGAGCCTCTAAAAGTTAGGGGTCAGGAACTGTTTCAGGTGATAATGATAGGACAATGAACCACTACTGACCAATTAGCCATTCTGACAACAGGAAGGTATACAAAAGCTAAGAGAAATGTTTCCAAATATACTGATGATATAAACTGGTATGACTGAGTTTAAGAATTGTCCAGGGACCTCCCTGGTGGCGCAGTGGTTAAGAATCTGCCAGCCAATGCAGGGGACACGGGTTCGAGCCCTGGTCCGGGAAGATCCCACGTGCTGCGGAGCAACTAAGCCCGTGTGCCACAACTACTGAGCCTGCGCTCTGGAGCCTGCGAGCCACAACTACTGAAGCCCGCGCACCACAACAAAGAGTAGCCTCCGCTCTCCGCAACTAGAGAAAGCCCGCACGCAGCGATGAAGATCCAATGCAGCCAAAAATAAATAATAAATAAATTAAAATAGGGCTTCCCTGGTGGCGCAGTGGTTGAGAGTCCGCCTGCCGATGCAGGGGACACGGGTTCGTGCCCCGGTCCGGGAAGATCCCACATGCCACGGAGAGGCATGGCCGCTGAGCCTGCGCGTCCGGAGCCTGTGCTCCGCAACGGGAGAGGCCACAACAGTGAGAGGCCCGCGTACCGCAAAAAAAAAAAAAAAAAAATTAAAATAAAAAAGAGTTGTCCAAAATCTGTTCTCCCTTTGATGTTCAGCCATATCCAAGAAATGTCAGATCTAGCCAGAAGGATTTCACTACTGAATGATATGGCAAGTTCACAGAAAAGGCATTCTTATATTGATATCAAGCTCAGTCCTCCAGGGGCTTAATGATAATCTCTGGACACTATGCTGCATCTCAAAAATTTTTCTTTCAGTGGAGGTGATGGATCTCTCTGTCCCAGTCTAATGAGGACATTAATAATCATTTGGGAAACAGGGTATCAGTGAATAAGGTGGACTAAGACAGCTAGCCAATATGGTGGAGATTAAAAAGTGACTTGGAGACTCACCAAACCAAACTCTCAGCAAAAACAGGTTACATTCCACAAACAGGCGAGGATATTTTCACTTTCAGCCTAAGCAATGGAGCACCCATAAAACATCAGTACCAGTAAGGGCAAACTACCCTAGGTTTGGATTACAACAGGACACCAAAAGATTTGAAGAATCTACCTGCAATTGTTTCTTTATGTTAAAGAATGTCCCCTAGCAACTCATGCAATAATTACTTGACATTAATACAGTCATGTGATTTATTTGGCACTTAACTAACATGAATATGTATAAAACAACTCGGGGAGGTTACCGTATCTTTTATAGCTAACTCATAACTAAAGTAATACACAAACAGAGGCTAATATAAATTTTAAGCTTCTATAGATTAATAAAGAATATTTGATATATCATCCTTCAGTGAGCCATAAACTAAAGACTATATGATCAATGTAGGTTCTAAACGTTTTACAATGGAAAATAGACAAAGCAAATCAGGGCCCCTAAAGAATTCAATTCAGCTTTATACCTTTAAGATAGGAATGGGATTCAACTATATCAGTTACTTGAGAAATGTGTACATTTTTCAATGAGCATATTATTTTAAAACTAACCTAATGTACTAATGAAAGAACAAGAGGCTTTTCATCTCTCCTTTTCCATAGAGGGTTTTTTCTTAACTAGTTCTCAGTTTCTTGACTCAGTGGTGTAATACAATTTTACATTTCTTGCTTTATCTGCTGAAGCAAGATAACTCACTAGCTATTGTCCAGATAGATTTTCATTTCACCCAGTCCATGGTTTTATACAAAGTGAATTTCCTAACTTCAGAGAACTTAACTATTCCCAATGAGAAACTCTTTAGGCAATGCCAGGAACCCCATGCAACCCCATGAAAGAAGTTCTGCTCAAGTACAGTATGAACAACTCCTTACTAAATAGCTTTTTTCACAAATTTCAGTGCATTAGGTATGTTCCATGCTTATCTATCATTGTATATTTTGAAATAAAAAATATATATAAAATGATACAGCCCTAAGTCAGCTGCTCTTTTACTTTCCATTTGTTTCAAATGTTTCACAACTTAAGTCTGTGATATTACAATCCCCTCCAGAAGACTTAAATAGTATTAAAATACTGCTTTCAATTTAAAGGGCTAAATATCTGGAAAATTAAGGTCACAATGTTAGAGAGTCTAATGGAGTATGGATCTCTGCTTGAAGTACTTCAACCAGAAACCTCAGCAATCTTAAATCCGTCTCTCCTGGATATAATAAGTTTTAAAGCTTTGAATGAAGTTTCGGAATATGTTTCACATCTCTCATAACTTTAGAAAAGGATGCTGCAGAGGGCTTCCCTGGTGGCGCAGTGGTTGAGAGTCCGCCTGCCGGTGCGGGTGACACGGGTTCGTGCCCCGGTCCGGGAGGATCCCACATGCCGTGGAGCGGCTGGGCCCGTGAGCCATGGCCGCTGGGCCTGCGTGTCCGGAGCCTGTGCTCCGCAGCGGGAGAGGCCACAGCAGTGAGAGGCCCGCGTACAAAAATAAATAAATAAATAAATAAATAAAAAAAAAAAAAAAAAAAAAGAAAAGGATGCTGCAGAGAAGCAAAGAGAACAGTTTCTACAATAATAGAATTTTTATGCAGGACCAATAAGTTACAGAGCCTTTAAAACAAAAGATGAATAGGATCATTTTTAAAGGAGGAAAATAACAAGCATTAGAAGGTTTCTTTGTAAGAATTTGTTTGTAGGTACAAAGTACTTTTTAAAAGATCAAGAAATAGTAGATTATTTGATCCAGGTGTCATAAATCCTACAGAATCATGATTAAATCAACTGTTAATTTTAAAATATATGGTTTTTATTTCAGTTATTTCTATAGGTAATACGGCTAGTTTCATATTCCATTATAAAACCTAAGTCATTTTTCCAGATAGGGCACTACCTGGGAAGTATTGAAAGACCAAATCACATGAAACATGTACAACATTTGAAATAGGGAAACAATGCAAAATACATTTCAAAAAATTTGCTTTTAAAATGTTCATTTAGAATAGTGGTTCTCAACCAGAGGTGATTTTGCCTTCCTGGGGACACTTGGCAATACCTGGGGATATTTTTAGTTGTCACAACAAGGGGAGTGCTACTGGCATCTAGAGGTTAGAAGCCAAGGATGCTGCTAAACACCTGCAATGCATGGGACAGGCCCACAACAAAGAATTAACCAGCCCAAAATGGCATTAGTGCCAAGGCTGAGAAACCTTGACCTAAAACAATACCAAGGACACTATCAAATGTGCTTGAACAATGAACAAATATTTGCTGAATGCATGAATGAATCCTAATAAGCAAAATTACTTCATTTCTACTTTTTATAGCTTCTTATTATCTCTATCAATCTGATTCTGCCTAATACAGACTCTATTTCTATTCTCAAGATCTTTAGCTACTCATTCATCAGATTCCCCTGTGATGTCAAATATGATGAAATGAAACCACATGTCTATCAAGGATCTTGCCGTGTGATATGGTTCCAAGGGAATCCAAAACAGGGACACTATATTGACCATTTAATTGTCATTCAAATTAGCAGATGAAACATTTTCAAATGCTTTCAGTGATTAAGAGCTCAAAAATACATAGTTTTTAACTACGGGAATTAAAACACTATTATTTTATTTGGCCACATTTGTTGATAAACCAAGGTATTTCAAATTTATATTTCAAGACTAAACAATTAAAACAAATAGTCTTCAGCAAAAACTCATCATGTGAACAGTGTAACTAGGAAAGGTTAAAAGGCCCATATGATCTTCCTAAATAGTAATTCACAATTCCCAGGTCAAAACAATCTTAAAGAAAAATTTTAAACTCTAGGGTCCCCAATTTAATCTAATATGAAAACTGCATCCAGAGAGGAAATCAGATTTTTAAGTTTTTTAATCCAGATTTATATGTATCCTTAACTGGTATTTATTTAGAGATTTCTTTTTATTAACAAATACCTAGAATCATGATTGTACCTGAAAAGAAGTACTGATATTTTTTTTCCTTATAACATAAAAAATTTTTGTTACTACACACATAATAATTTTGTAAGAAAAGTAAATGATATAGTCAAAGAAAAAGAGCCTTTGATAATTCACATATACGCCTCAATTTATATAGAATCATATTATTCAAGGGTTAAATTTTAAGAATAGAGTTAATCATAAAGATATGAAATTTCTAAATGATTTCTTTTTAATGAATGCGCCACTTATATAAGGGGGAGAAGTGAATAAAACTGAAAGAAACTTATAAAGAAATGCTTCTAGCCAAAACAATAATGTTAAATGAATTACAAATACTAAATCAATCATAAATATTTACACATTATTATGCAACTATACTTTGTTTTACTTGTCCTTGGAGACAAATGTTTCTATGAGAAATCCTGTATATTTAAATATTGCCTGAGGGCTTCCCTCGTGGCGCAGTGGTTGAGAGTCCGCCTGCCAATGCAGAGGACATAGGTTCATATCCCAGTCTGGGAAGATCCCACATGCCGCGGAGCGGCTGGGCCCGTGAGCCATGGCTGCTGAGCCTGCGCGTCAGGAGCCTGTGCTCCACAACAAGAGAGGCCGCGATAGTGAGAGGCCTGCGCACCGCGATGAAGAGTGGCCCCTGCTTGCCACAACTAGAGAAAGCCCTCACACAGAAACGAAGACCCAACACAGCAAAAATAAATAAATTAATTAATAAACTCCTACCCCCAACACCTTAAAAAAATTTTAAAAATATATATATATTGCCTGAGATGATGTTATTTAAAAAAAAAAGCCCAAGAATTACATCAACTAAAGCCATGACATGGTCCTATAGTCATAGATTGAAGAGCAATCTAAAAGCTGTTCAAATGTTTATTCAGACAGAAATAAAGGGCACAGCTTCTCAAAGGGAAATGGCTTTTAATAAAAGCTTATAAACAGAAGGTTGTCCACCAGAGGTACAGGTCCAAATGAACCAATGAAAAAGGAAATTCTATGTGGGATTATTCCAAACTCATTTAAAGTCACATGCACTTGGAAAACCCAAAACAATCAAAATAAGTACATTATCTAGCCATGCTTTCAAATCTATTTCTCCCCGCTGGGTACCAACAACTGGAGAGGGTGTTCATTTGTTCTTTTCGTTCTTTTTTACAGCTAAATGAGCATGCAAACCTTCAAAAGAGTGGCAAAAATGGAAATGACAGCACCATTTATGAATCTAAAATAATCTCTGTGAATCAGTGTCAGTGAAATGGGCAAAAAGACATATAAACATCCCAAGTGAGTAGTATCTCTGTAAGAAAATCAGAATTTGGGATGACCAACATTACAAAGGATTTTTGTATATATCAATCCCTTGAAGCATTTGTTTAGAGGCCACTAACAACTGTCTAAGAGCAATCTAGCAACCAACAACTAACTAATAAATCCCTTCCAAAATTTTTTATTTAGACCCTACCATATGCACGGGACTCTGTTAGGCACAGTGAGAGAAGCAAAGACTTGTCCATCACAGGCTGGCCTCAAGAAGCTTACAAGTCTAGTGGGGAAGATAAGACATGACTAGAAATAACTTCAAAACATAATAAAAAGGGTGAAGTGCTTAAAGAGCAGTAAAAATAAAGTGTCTTACGAAGTCAGAAGAAAAAGAAGTGACTTCCAGCTGGGGTGATCAGAGAAGACATTAAGATTAGGTGCTAACATCTGTGATAGGCCTGGAAATATACGTGTGATTTGGACAATCTCAGAAGGAGGTAAACATTGTAAGGGAACAGAAACAACACAAGTGAAGGTGGACCTATGAGAAAGCATCCATGCTCATCCAGAAATTCTACTGGCTAACAGAGAGTACTGCAGAAAGAGGAGTAGTTAAAGATGCAATAGGACATTGAGACCAGGACCAGTTTGGGAGGGCTGAGAAGTCTGAACTTTGTTGGGTAACTGGGAAGCTGGTAAAGACTTCTGAGCAGGAAAAAGCATCATCAAAGTTGTGCTTTAGAAAAATCAATCTAGCTGTAATTGATGTAACTGAACATCAATCAAAGCCAGACGACATAACACAGTGAATATAATGTAAGCCTGCAGGAATTCAGGAATTCATTTATAAAAATGTAATTTATATGCATCTTTTCAGTAACACAGCCCTATAAACTGTCTTGCTCATAGACTAGTACCTAATTATGTAAGCATCTAAAAAGGTCATAAGTACTATAAAATGATATCGCAAAACCTCTTGCCTCTGCCTGGAAAGACTTCCACCCCCTTTTCCTTCCGGTAAACTCCTTATCCTGTAGGTCTAGTTTAAATGTCACTTCCTCAGAAAGGCCTTTTTAAATCACTTATCCAAATTAGGTATCCCTGTTTTTTCTCTTTCTAAGGAATTTGTACTTTTTCCACATAGCATTTATCACAATTTATATATTTTGGTCAGTAATTGATTAAAATCTCTCTCTCCCACTAGATTGTGAAAGGAAGGACAGTACTATTTTTGCTCATCATCATATTCTCCAGAGCCTAAAACAATACAACACAAGGTAGGCATCTAACAGATATTTGGTCTATGAAGAATGAATGAATGAAAAAGAACAGATTTTAAGGTCACTACTGTAATGCCCTTCTTTGCTAAATGTGCTACTGGCCAAGATACTTTCTTTCAAAGGGAAAATTTAAAGAAATCTTAAATTTCAACTTAGAAGAATGCGAAATTCCTATCTTCTAAAACCAGAATAAAATTTCTGTCTTCTAAAATCAGAATAAAAGTCTATACTTCTATAAGGAAAACCTTAAACCAATTATTCAAACCAGAATATACATTTCTACTTCTTATATCCTTACAGAAATAATTAATAAAGCAACCACTAAATGAACTGGAATAAGGAACAGAATCTGAGTACAAAGTAAGCATTATAAGTCATGTAAAAAAGGTGATCATATACTTGAGGTGACTCCCTGATCCATGCATATCACGTCAGAACCTCAAAGAGAACTTCAGCATTCAATAGGAAAGATTTTATGTTAACCTAAATCATCACTGGAGTAGATAAAACCCTCAAAACAAGATGGCTAAGCTTCTTCACAAATAATTCATTTCCACATTAGTAAATACGTGGCTTTGAATCACATGCTACTTGTACCTTTGATCTCCAGGCCATAAACATGGTATAATGTTTTCTTCATATAATAATAAACTCATAGAAGATAGGCAATGTAATGAACCTTGAGTCACAGAGGTCTAGAGAAGTCCAAAGGAGCTCAACATGTGGCATTTGGGACCTAATGACAAGATGCAGCCCTTAAAAAACTTTAGAAAAATCATCCAATTCATTAGTATACGTGAACTAGGAAGGCCTAACCAACTATCAGTAAGGAACTAAAGAAGTTGGCTGAACTCTGGAAATGCTGAGCTAACTTGGTATAATGGAGTACCTAGAACAAAGGGAAAGCATGATTTCCATCACTCTTTTGGGGTTCTTTGTGCAACTAAATTTTGCAAACCAGATGCACTATCCAAACTTAAAATGAAAAAAGATCAGCAGAGATTTGTTCAAGGAGGTAGTTTTGCTATAAAGAGACACCTGCATTCCCCAAAATCACTACACTATGTAAAAATCACAGAATAGAAAACATACGCCTTATGGAGAAAATGCAGTTAGGGACACAACACTCAAAAATTTTGTCAGAGACATACACACACAAGATAGGAACCCAATACAAATGGTAGCATAGTTTCACACATGTTAAATGGTTAGGAAAATACATAAATATGGCAACTTATCTTGAAAAAGACCTGAAGTTTGCTTGTGGAGGTGAACATTTGAAAGGTTGTAGCTTGTGAATTAATTGTTAAGTGGTGGAAAGAAGGTTATCTGAAATCACAGGGAAAGATGTAATGCCAGCTGTGGGTGGGTGTGGCCCATAGCACACAGTGAACTGAGGGAGCTGGTAGATACTCCAGGTGTGTGTACCTGTGTCCATTTTGTGTATTCCTATATGGCTCGGTTCAACTGGGTGCAATATTCTGTGTTCACCTGGTGCTTCCTGCTGGCCAA